>NC_085138.1:132373588-132687755 GCF_035046485.1 Aedes albopictus
CGGCCTTAGCCTGATCGGTAAGGTAAGTAAGAAGCAAGTCGCTGTGACTTTTGCGTAACTAAAACCTGCACCGCCATGACTCTTCTGTGACTTGTGCGTTACTTGGGTAAACAAAGAGACAATACATGGGCGTTTCAGGATGTAGGTACCAAGGGGGTTCAGCGGGGTATCAGGAGATTGCAGAGGCGTTTCAAGGGGATACAAGGAGGTCTCAGCAGCGTTTTAAGAGGTTTCAAGATTCTCTCAGGACGCCTCAGTGGATCTCAGGGGCGTTTCAAAGGGCTTCAGGGAGGTTCCATGGGGCCTTAAGAGCTCTTCAAGGGATCTCAGGGGGTTCCAGGGAAGTTTTAACGAATCTCCGGTGCGTCAACGGTAGTACCAGGTTACATCATTAGGTCTCATAGGCGTTTAAATATGTTTCAATGGCTATCATGGAGTCTTCAGGGGTTCCCGGAGGTGTTAGAGACGTTTTTGGGGATCCAATGGGATTTCAGTCGCGAAGGTCAAATCGCTGTGCACGCGGTATCATTTCTTGACACTCGCTGTGCATTTGAAATCAGAAGTGGTGTCACAAAAATAAATAAACTAAATTGAATCAAGATTGTTTTTTGGGTAGGAGCACAGACCAAGAAGGACGAGGCTTCTTGTATGAGTTTAATGAACATGTGGATTTCAAATGTGTTTTTTTATTCATTAAATGTTAAACGAATCTACTTCATTATTTTTTCATCACCGCTGTCAGGCAAGATTTGTCACTGCGTTCAATAAGCTTATTTTCATCATGCATACAAACAATACCTTCGAAAAAAAACCACACACTCAATTAACGTGATGGCGTCAACGGTCCCTCCAATCTATAGTTAGCAAACATTCCACTCCTCCTCCAATGGAAAACCGCATTCCATCTTTGCTTAGCCGTTCGTTCGTGTTTGTCAAAGAGTGTAACATTTCCCTCTTTCTCCTCTATTGTCAATCGCAAACTATGACGTTGCGAAAAGCGGAAATTTACTTACACTCTCCTCACGGCTCACCCGCATCATCACCCCCATCCCTATTCAAGGTGGCCGTCGATCGACACCACCATCGTCCACATGGGTCGAAAAAGCAGGCAAGACGTTCGTTGCGTTGCGTTGTTCCATTCATGGTGGGCTAGCCTGATGGATCGAATTTCCCTACATATACGGTCGCGCGCGCTCTGTTGACGCCGAACTCGCGCGCGGGCCAGACGAACAAACCCAAACAAACAGGGTGGATTTTGTCCTCCAGTTCATGTTTTTTTTTTTCTTTTCTAGGATGCGACCAGATATCGACGATTGGTTATTTTTTTCGGGTTTTGGTTTCAGGGGATGATGTAAGTGCGGTGAAGTTAGGAAAACCAAACTAAATATTTGCACCCATTTTTCGCTAGTCGGTCGGGAAATCCATTAGAGGTATTGTGTTGCAAACATTTGGAGAAGTGAAACTGATGGAGTCATAGATTTTAAGTCACTGCGATTGTGGATGGAAAATACAGTAGAAACTCCAATCGCAATAGGATTTCATTATTTGAAATAGAAAATAGATGAAAGTAGAAAGGAGTGAAAAACTATAGAACATGTAAGACAGAATAAAATAGGAGACGAAAAATAGCAGACAATAAATCGAAGCTAGAAGGTCTGTATAATTTTAACTAAACCATCGCTTTAAATTTCAACATTAAAGCCAACCAACCCGCCTCGAGTGAATCACTCCAGCGTGGAAACCGCTCATTTTATGCAAATGATGTAAACAATGCATAAAAAAGGATCCCTGTACTGTACTCCAAGGACGTGCCCCCGTCGTCGTCGTCGTACAGAACAAAATCAGCTGGGCCAGCGTGGAAAGAAATAAAAATATTCGCGAGACGCAAGAAAACGGAAGTAAAAATATAGCGACAGAAAAAGAAAAAAATGCGCCTGTCTCGCGGAAAAACACTCACTTTCAAGTGAGAGTTTTTCCTCCCGGTCGCCCGTCCCCGTCCACGTCGCGTCGGGCTTTCTTTTTTTTTTGCGCGGAGATCTCTCACGAAGGCAGGGGAGAAGCATAGCTGAATGTTTTAATTTATGATTGCAGTCAAGGCTATCAGCTGATGAAGCTTGTTTTCCCAGAACTTTTTTTATGGTTAGACCGATGTCGGTTAGTACGCTGTGTTTGGGTTGGCTTCTTCATTATTTAATTTTTCACGCACACCCAGCTTGTTCGTTGACTTTAGATTCAACAAATGAAGAAAGTGGGGAACGGTGAAGCGTTCATTTAAACATGATCTACTATTTAGGTCACGATTCTTCTGTTTCACTTGTTGCTCTACACTCAGTAGCAAAAAAAAAAAGCCGAGCTGATTTTTTCTACTAAAATGCGTCATGTTCAATCTGCTGCAACTTTGACAATTATCAATATTTTTGGCTGAAAATTTTATCGTTCCATTATCAATATATTGATAATGCATGGACAAAATTTCAAATCAATAAAAATTATATATTTTGAGTTGTAACAACTTATATGAAAAAATCTATTTTTGGACATACCTTTTTCAAAAATCCGTATTTTAGTGAAAAATTTAAGTAGCTTCATAAAAAATTCACTGTAGCGTCAGTAAATATAGGAAATATTGTGGTCAAAATTTGAATTGTTTTCATCCAGCGGTTTGGGCCACAGAAATCGTCAAAGTTGAAGTACCACTGTGGGTGAACACAGTTTTCACTCCATATTGATCACGCTGAAACACCGCTGCAGAAAAAAAGCCGAGGTCAATTTGTTCCATTAATGCTTAGATCTAAGTTTTTATAACTTACCTTACCAATCAGGCTAAGGCCGGGGTGGCCTCTGCTGTACATAGTAGCCTCCTCCATTCCACTCGGTCCATGGCAGTTTGTCTCCAGTTCCGCACTCTGCGTAGGGTCCGCAGATCGTCCTCCACTTGGTCGACCCACCTAGCTCGCTGCGCTCCACGTCTTCTTGTACCGGTCGGATGACTCTCGAGAACCATTTTAGTCGGGTTGCTATCCGACATCCTGATGACGTTACCCGCCCACCGTAGCCTCCCGATTTTCGCGGTATGGACGATGGTTGGTTCTCTCAGCAGCTGATGCAGCTCGTGGTTCATTTGCCTTCTCCAAGTCCCGTCTTCCATCTGCACTCCACCGTAGATGGTACGCAACACCTTCCGTTCGAAAACTCCAAGGGCGCGTTGGTCCTCTGCACGTAGGGTCCATGTTTCGTGCCCATAGAGGACGACCGGTCTAATCAGCGTTTTGTAGATGGTTAACTTCGTGTTACGGCGAACTTTATTCGATCGTAAAGTTCTGCGGAGTCCAAAGTAGGCACGATTTCCTTGTGATTCGTTGTCGGCAGTATATTTTTTACAGTTGCCAAAATTTGTAAATAATTCAAACTATTTGTATTTTCACATATTTATGTATGTTTGTAACGCATTACGTGTAACGCGTAACGCACTATGTGTTACGTGTAGAATGTCAAAAACAACTAGCAGACCACACGAAAATTTATAAAAATAGATAGTTTATAAAAACTTAGATCTAAGCATTAATGGAACAAATTGACCTCGGCTTTTTTTCTGCACCGGTGTTTCAGCGTGGTCAATATGGAGTGAAAATTGTGTTCACCTACAGTGGTACTTCAACTTTGACGATTTCTGTGGCCCAAACCGCTGGATGAAAACATTTCAAATTTTGACCACAACATTTCCTATAGTTACTGACGCTGCAGTGAAATTTTTATGAAGCTACTTAAATTTTTCGCCGAAATACGAATTTTTGAAAAAGGTATGTCCAAAAATGGATTTTTTCACATAAGTTGTTATAACTCAAAATATATAATTTCTATTAATTTGAAATTTTGTCCATGCATTATCAATATATTGATAATGGAACGATAAAATTTTCAGCCAAAAATATTGATAATTGTCAAAGTTGCAGCAGATTGAACATGACGCATTTTAGAAGAAAAAATCAGCTCGGCTTTTTTTTTTGCTACTGAGTGTAGCTGTGTTAAAGCTTTTCAAATTGTCGAGTTGTTTTCCTCCTACAGGCATGATAGGCTTAATAGCACACGGTGATTTGACATATGTGAATACGTATTGCAATTTTTAACGTCAGCCATGCATTCAGATTTTTGTTGTCCAAGATTGAGTAGTAATGTTAGATTATCCATGCCATTGCATTATTGTGATGGAATAGAAGCGCTTTGACAAAGCACTAAACACTTGATGTTTGTTATTAAGCCATTGCTGCTGTTGAATTGAGTTTTCTCTTTCATTGAGTACGGCTTTTGTAACAGCTAAGTTTCCAGTAATTAATACTGAATACTTAATACTGAAAAAACCCTGGTGAATCCACTCAGTGATGATAGCAGAGATTAAAATTTTCATTTTCAATGAGTGAAATTCAACGTGAATTTTGAAAATTCTCAACTGAGGAATCAAAATAAAATTCATTTTGGTGAATTACTTATTCATTCATTTTTCTGTCACTGTCGCTGTCTGTCACTGAGAAATATAACTAGACCGTTACTCCCGATTATACTTCCAATTACCTCAAAACTTGTGTATAGTAGCTCATTAGAATACTAATTATCTGCTTTGTTTGTCCATTAAGTCGGATTATGAGTCGAAGTGGACATTATATGACGTGCGAAAAAATATTCGGGACAGAGAATTGAATAAAAAAAGAGAGGCATTCAGCTGACAATGAATGTGGCCAAACACAAATGAAAAAAAAGAGAATGTCAATCATCACTTTCAATCTTCGATTTTTTTACTCTTTGGATGATAGTGTCTTACTCGTCAAATGCATATTCATGATCTCCCCGTTCGCGTAAGCCGAAGTGTCCCTGAATGCTGATAATACTTGATTTATAAAAGCAACAAGTTTCTTCATTGTCAGTCGGTAGTTGGTAGTAATAAATGTGGCCTGAGCCTCAGTTCTTGCTAGGTGGTTCCGGTACACTACCGGTAGTCTTAAAGTGGCCTGAGACTTTTCTTGCTGACCGTTCTGCGCGTCATCGAAAAAGCCGATATTTAATGCGCGGTGTGCATGCGTTTGGTTCCGTTCTACATTTGACCGGCGGTGCATCTGGAACCGGTTTCGGCACAGTATTGGTTTTCCAAAGTGAGGTCTATGATTGTTTCCCCAGTCAACACACGATCGCATATGATGTTGCATAGGATGCAAAAGTGGAGGCGATATACGCACACTTTACACGCAGTCAAATGGAAGCAGGTACGCATATGGCCTCCACTTAAGCATCCTATTCAACATCATATAAGACTTTGTGTTGGCTGGGTCTCTTGTTAACCGTTCATCAGGTTATCAAAACAGCTATTTCTGGGGTTGGTTCTCCTTTACATTTGACCACTTCCGATGGGGCACCCTTAATCGGTGAGGAATACTACGGTGTCAGGCCATTCGGCCGAAGGTCATTAGGCCGAAGGCCATTCGGCCGAAGGTCATTAGGCCGAATGGTCATTAGGCCGAATGGTCATTAGGCCGAATGGTCATAAGGCCGAATGGTCATTGGGTCTTCTTCTTGCCGTTACCTCCCCACTGAGACAAAGCCTGCTTCTCAGCTTATTAACTGAGAGCTTCCTCTGCAAATGACCATTTTGCATGTGTGTATCGTGTGACAGGCACGAAGATACTTTATTGATGCTGAATCTACTGATATTTTCTTTCTAGTATCATTGCTGAAAGAGTTTTTGGCGCTGAAACTGCTGATATTCAATTCATAAATTTTTCCTTCTTTAAAACATAGGCTATTCTTTCTAGTTCCATTGTTAAACTAGTTTTTGTCAAAAATTGTTGGAAAAGGTAAAAACAACGGCTAACTTTCAATTCGTCCTGATGACCATTCGGCCTAATGACCATTCGGCCTAATGACCATTCGGCCTAATGACCATTCGGCCTAATGACCTTCGGCCTAATGGCCTTCGGCCTAATGACCCAGCATCGTCTCATGGGTTTGGTTCACTTTTTTGTTTGGCCATTTTCGGCGGGACACCCGGAACCGGTTCCGGATCACTATTGGTTCAGATGCATATGGCCTGAGAATATTTTCCTGCTGACTGTTCATCAGGATATCAAAAAAGCCACTATTTGATATGTCGCATGTATGGGTTTGGTTAACTTTTAAACTTGGCGACCTCTGGCGGGACATCTGCAACCGGTTCCAGAACACTACTGGTTCCGATATGTTCTGAAAATGCTTTCCTGCATACTGTTCATCAGGTTATCGAAAAAGCCGCGGTTTGATATGTCACATGCATGGTTTTAGTTCAATTTTATATTTGGCCACTTCCGGCGGGACACCCGGAACCGGTGCCGAAACACAACCGGTTCAAATATGGTCTGAGAATATTTTCCTGCTTACCTTTCATCCCTCTCCTCTTCTTGGCGTAACGTCCTCACTGGGACAAAGCCTGCTTCTCAGCTTAGTGTTCTATGAAGCACTTCCACAGTTATTAACTGAGAGCTTCCTCTGCCAATGACCATTTTGCATGCGTATATCGTGTGGCAGGCACGAAGATATTCTATGCCCAAGAAAGTCAAGGAAATTTCCTTTACGAAAAGATCCTGGACCGACCGGGAATCGAACCCGCCACCCTCAGCATGATCATGCTGAATACCCGTGCGTTTACCGCCTCGGCTATATGGGCCCTTCTGCTTACCTTTCATCAGGATGTCAAAAAAGCCACTATTTGATATGTCGCATGCATGGGTTTGGTTAACTTTTATACTTGGCCACCTCCAGCGGGACATCTAGAACCGGTTCCGGAATACTACCGATTCCGATATGGTCTGAGAATGTATTCCTTCTTACTGTTCATTAGGGTATCGAAAAAGCTGCGGTTTGAATGCCACATGCATGGGTTTAGTGCACTTTTATGTTTGGCCACTTCCGGCGGGACACTCGGAACCGGTTCCGGGACACTATTGGTTCAGATATGGTCTGAGACCATTTTTCTGCTTACCGTTCATCAAGTTATCGAAAATGCCGTAGTTTGATGTGTCGCATGGATGGGTTTGTAGCGTTTTCATATCTGGCGTCTTCCTGGGGAACCGGTCCGGAACACCTAAATGGCCATAACTCCGGAACGGCTGGACCGATCCGAACCATTTTCAATAGGAAGCAATGGGACCACATTCCGCGTCGAATGAACCATCGGTCATTAAAATCGGTTGGGGTTTAGTTCAATAAAGTGATGTGAGTTTTTTTGTCCACACACACACATACACACATACACACACACAGACATCACCTCAATTCGTCGAGCTGAGTCGATTGGTATATGTGATTCGACCCTCCGAGCTTTCTATCAAAAAGTCGTTTTTGGAGTGAACATATAGCCTTTCCAGTACACTTAGTGTACGAGAAAGGCAAAAACACATTTATTACCCAGTGGCCCAGAGGAGAATTTTCCGTTTGACGAAATGTATTCCCCGACTGGAGCGGGAATCGAACCCACACCCCGAGGCTTACGAGACGCCTAAACGACTGAAAAATAAATCAATGTCGTCCGTCTTGATGACATTTGTCTAATTTTAGCTTTTTGTATAAATTTTGGCCAATTCCGATTACGGATATCAATTTCAGTTTCCTCTAATTTGTTAAGTCGAATACCTTGTTGAAAACGATAGACACATGGGTTTGCTGTGTTTTCGTATCTGACCGCTTCCTAGAAAACCGATCCAAAACACCGAAATGGTCATAACTTCGGAACGGCTTGACCGATATGAACCATTTTCAATACAGTGTTAAACATTCGTTTAGCCGAGGCCAAAAAAGTCCGGGAACTCATACAAACGATTTTATGATGAGACTTTTGTATCGAAGTGATAGTATATCTAGAACTGTTTTATAAAAATGTGATACATCACACTTACATATACACTGAAACAAAAACGAGGGTAAAAACCCTTCAAATGTCATCTTTTACCTAGACATTCGTTTAGCCGAATTGTAAAATTTTTAGAATTCCATAATAAAAAACTAACAAATTTCGAAAAATATCCAACGAAATCATTTTGTATGGTGACCTGCAATATAGATCGATTTGTAAATCATGGATTAGATCGTTTTTGGAAGTGTTGCCATATTAATTTTGCATGCATCTCATATAAATATGCCATAATATTGTAAATGTTTCCAAATTGAGATTTGATGTAGTTATTTTTATCAGAAGTGTTTCAAAAGAATCTAATGAAAGTTTCATGACGAGTGGAGGTTAAAATTTTACGAAAAACAATGTTTTTGACAGAAAAAAATAACGCAAACCAACAAAAAATCACGTACCTATTTAAGTATTGTTTTAATGAAATATGATGATTTCACTTGAATAAGTCACAGCGTTTACTATTATTACGCCTTCCAAAAGCTCCCAATATCTTCTAGACTGTATTCTGGCTAAAATAACATACATTGAACGGCTCACATTTCGAGAAATGGCACGGAAAGTATTCAAATTTCTAGCATGAACTACTTCGTTCTCTTCAAATAAATCATGTTGAAAATGAATTTGGTTTTCAACTAAGACTCATTTATAATATTTTTCTTCAAATTGAATGAAATTTGACCATATCTTGCATTTTTGTATGAGCATCTGCTTTTAAATAAACAGGCTACAAAAATTCTGACACTTCTTGCAGTTCTTTCACTTAGCAGTCTTCTAACTCATTTAGTAATGCTAGTATCAAACAAGTATACTCCACAGGCATTAGGACACGTCTTTATATCAACGCAGATCAATTAATTTTAGCTTTTATCAATCCCATTTTAAGGTTTAACCAATCAAAAACCAATATACTTATTTTTTCCATGAAATGTTATGCAATAATTTGAACATTTCTAACAATAGTTCTGTGCCATATTTTCAAAACTGCTAATCTAGCTTACGTTTGAGTGTTTACAGAAATCATTTTTCTTAAATAAATTTGTTTATCATCGCTTCTCCTTTTCGGGGCATTTTTTTATAATATTTCTTTGAATTTCACAAATAAATAAACTTTTAAGGTCAATTATTTCACTAACACGTCATAAACTAAATGCCTTGGGGTATATCCTCGAAATATACTCACGAAGTTGCAAAAAATCTACTGAAAACCAATTTTTCATTTAACTCGGCTAAACGAATGTCTAGGTAAAAAATACATTTGAAGGGTTTTTACCCTCGTTTTTGTTTCAGTGTATATGTAAGTGTGATGTATCACATTTTTATAAAACAGTACTAAGTATACTATCACTACGATAAAAAAGTTTTATCATAAAATCTTTTGTATGAGTTTCCTGACACTTTTTTGAAAACTTTTTCCTCTCAGCTAAACGAATGTCTACCACTGTAGGAAACAATGGGACACAATTCCCCGTCAAATGGACCATTGGTCGTTGAAATCGGTTGATATTTACTTTCTAAAAATAAAGTGACATTTTTGTACACATAAATACACACACAGACATTATCTCAACTCGTCGAGCTGAGTGGATTGGCACATAAGGGGGCATCCATTTAGTATGTCACGCTAAAAATGGCAATTTTCAACCCCCCCCCCTCCCCCCTTCGTACGGGTTTTTTCTATATTTAATACATTGCTTGTCACGGTTTTCAAGGGCCCCCCCCCTTCTCCCTAAGCGTGACGTACTTTATGGATGCCCCCTAAGACAAATATCATTTTTTTGTTTTTGGAGTACATACCTTTCGGTGCCCCTTGATGTACGAGAAAGATAAAAATTAAAGTTTTAAGCCCGTGATACTAGGTGTTCCATCAGGAACTGAGAAAATACTGAGGAACTGAGAAGTTCGTGCACAGAAAAGGCGACAAGGGAGGGGTTTTTCCTAATTTTGGCGAAGGGCGGAGGTGCGCCTAATGGGCGATCGGTCGTGTTTATGTTTTAATTGTCACGGTTTTTTCGCTCTCCTGTTTTGTGCGGTTTCGGTGAAAATTCTGTTGGTGCTATGTTATCCGGAAGCAGACCGCGAGTGATTGACGAAATTTGATGGGCGAAAAGGCGGATGATTACATTTCGAGAAGAGAACTGTGTTAGCCCAGCACCAGCTGCATCTGACAGAATTTCGTTGAATATTCGGAGCATCGTCGTCGATTTCTGCAACTTTCTTTTCTTATCGCGAATCTGTGTAATTAATTACCCTGTGGAAAGGTGATGCCACATGAAAGGTGAAAAAATCTACAATCCTCCTATATGCCAGGCAAAATCAAAATGAAATTAAGTGACTTGAAAATAATTTAAAAAAACAGTAAACAATGTGCCCCATCTAACGCGTGGTTTAAGGATGACTCAGTTAAATCAGTTGACAGGTGACCGGTAACATCATAAAGACAGTGCCACCTTGGATGAATTTCGTTTATGACAAGTTCCAAATTACTGAATTCAAGTATCATTGAAGAAAACGGTAGTGTTGCGAGAAGCTATAATTTTGATGGTGATGGATGATCGTGGCAGGATGTTTTAATGGACTTCCGGTTGAAATTTGGTGAGATCAGTCTGATTTTCATTATTTATTATATCTTTTTATATATTTTATGACAAAATTTAGAGTACAATTGCGAGGGATAGGTTGTATTTTTTGTTTAATTTCAGAGAGCGAGTAAAGGCGCTTAAGCCCTAGGATAGGATACGACAACTAGTCAGCCCAAAAGAGACCAATTTGGGGACCAATAATCTTAGCAACGCGGAAAAACAAGACAGCAAGCTGTGAAATTAGACAGAGAAGTTGCAGGTGACACATCCTATCCTAGCTTAAGCCTAGGCATAAGGGCCAGGACACGGACCAAATACCTGTGTTCCATCCCAGGAAGCGACGGACCAAGGGGTGACATTAACCTTCTTAGCATCGTCACCCCCATCGATTTTCACGTATTTTGCTTTCTAAAGAGCTGAGCGGTTGGTACGAGATGTCCCCACTCAATGGCTTTATAGTAAAACCAATAACGCTGCACAGTAGGCCTGGCCGCTTTAATGCTTGTAATGCATCTCCGATGTACTGCAAGCATTAATAATGACAAGAAAAATGGTAGAATTAGTCGATTCTATCATTTTCCAGGATTCTTTCAATGAATGGCTGTGTATGTGTAGACTAGACTAGACTAGACTAGACTAGGGCGGAGGTGCGCCTAATGTAATGGAAGGGATTTAACCCCCAAAATCCCTCCCTTGTGCGCGAGCTTGTGTCTAACTACGCTCGAACTTCCATCCGAACATGATTTAGGAATGTCAAAATATTTTTTTACATAAATGCATTTCAAGGTGGCAAATTAAGGTCAAGTAAGGTATGCGGCTAGGGGTTAAAGGGGAGGGGCGTCATGCGAAATTTGAGAGAGCTTTCTAGTCTGTTTCAGGGGGAGGGGAAGGCTGGTTTGGTTGATGTTTCAGAGGCGTTAGAAGCCAATTCAGGACGTTTCATGAGGTGTCAGTGGTTCCAACATATATGTATAACGGCTTTTCAATGCGTTTCAAGAAGGTTCAGGAGATTTCAGAGGACTTTTAAGAGTCTACACGGGCTCTCAGGTAAGCTTAAGGGGAAATTTAGAAGTATTTTATTTCCGTTTCAGGTGCATTCTGATGAACTTTCTCTTGTAGATGGAGTTCAAGGAATTCAATCAAATGGCTGGACACTGCAAAGATGAAGAGGTTTTCTGCGCAACGAAATTTTTCGGTGGCCGCTTGGCCGATCACTAAACGGCCATGCATTAACCACACCATGATCATCAAAAATGTCCATCAGCCAATCAGGAGATCCGATCCCCTCCCACATCACCGGCCGTAGTCACCATTATAAACCAGCCGGACTAGCGACCCCACACTAGGGCAGAACTGAAAATACATGGAAAAACCTCTAGCTCGTCGAGATGTCGAGATACTCATTTGGTGTCTTCAGAGAAAATTTTTCTATGGACATGGTCGATATTCTGAGCGGTAGTCAATTTTTCTTACGTTATTCGCATAAAAAACCTATAAGTCATTTTGGCCAAATTACTTTTTAGCGATATGGTGTCTTCGGCAAAGTTGTTTGGCTATTTATGCTGACAAAGTTTGCTGAAGACGTAAAATTTCCAAAGCCTACTATTCTTGAGATATTAACCGATTTATAAAATACCTACCTAAAATCGCAATTTTTCATTAAAATACGTTTTTAAACAAATTTAATGTCCGTTTTCGTGTTATAATAATGAAAAATACTAAAATAAAACATACAGGGTGACTGGTAATTCGTGTTACACCCGAAAGGAGGTGAAAGTAGACCATATTTGCAGCAAAAAATTGTTCTACAGGTAGGTCCGGAAATCACTGCTAAGTGAGTTATTCAAAAATTAGTGTT
Organism: Aedes albopictus; assembly: GCF_035046485.1. Lineage (NCBI taxonomy): Eukaryota > Metazoa > Arthropoda > Insecta > Diptera > Culicidae > Aedes > Aedes albopictus. Next base: position 132,385,953 of record NC_085138.1, read on the forward strand.
TTTAAATTACCCCATCTTTAAACATCTCTAACTCAGAAACTATGAACCGTATAATCAATCTAAGCGCATGGATAGAAAGCTTAATGCTTTGTCTTTTAATGCTCTTTGGACAGGTAATTGATAAAAAGTCATTTAAGTGCAGAAATTTTGACTTTTATGTAAAAAGTGCCTAAAAATGTACCCCTTTTTCACCTTTTTTGATAGTTTATTCGTGAAAAACGTGAAAAATGTGAGAAATGTTCTTCTACAAAACATTCATTTTTTGATACGCTACCAAACTGTCCTTTAGTGCAACATTGTATCTTTCATAGTTTTGTCACAATCTTGAATTCAAAATCTGGTGAAATAAATCAATGTTTTTATTGCAATACTGTCTGGCAACCCTACACGTTTGCTTGCTGTTGGTCGTCGTGCGCATGGCAACGAAGTCCGGCGTCGCGGTGGCGGTCATCGTTTGACAGAGCCAACAGTGAACGGAAAATTGCGCGCAATGTTTATGAATCAATCTCAAGGCATCCTTTTCTTTGGGTGAAGATTCAATTCGCCTAGATGCGATACACCCAAACCCACTCACTGGTGGAATTTAGCGAGATCATAACGCTGGGTGTCGCCGTTTTAAGGGATATTTAAACCTTCGGGCTGAGACTGGGTCCGGGCCGGGGCCACGGCCGAGACGCGATAGGGCTTTTGTCGCTTCGTTCTCACTGCACACAATGCTCACCGGGCTATAGCGCCTGCGCACCAACAATTTATGTTGCGCGAACGCACGCACAGTATAAAGCGGTTGTCATTTATTTTTGTTTTTTTTGCGCACTTTCTCCAGTGTGTTTGATGTACATTCATCCAGAACTTTCTTTTGTAATTTCTACAGGAATCTGGGATTCCTCCAGGTTTTTTATGATTTCCCTTTGAATGCTTTCTGGGACTCTCCCGTAGTTCTTTCTGGAAAACCTGTAATGAGATTCTTCTAGGAGTCCTTCCTGGTATTTCTCCAGCTAGTCCGTCTGGGTTTTTGTCCTTTAGTTCTACTAAAATTTCTTCTGGGATACTTTCAAGAACTGGTTTAGAATTTTTCTCCAGAAATTCTTCCAGGAGTAGCTTCCCACAGTTTATTTATTTTCAGTTCAACGGGAAGCCCTCCTGATGTTCCTGAGAGTGAGTCCAGGAGCTCCCCAGGCATTCCTCCAGGCCACCCCCAAAAAATACCAAGGGAATTTCTTAAGAATTAGCTCAAGAATTCCTCCAGCATTTGCCGTAGAATCACCCTAGGATTTAACTGGGAATTTCTCCATTATAACTCTGGTAATTAATGCAGGAGTTCTCCAGCAATAATGCATGTTTCTCTTCAGGATTTTTCCCGAAAATTACTGAAGGACTCAAGGGATTTCTCCAGAAATTCCTGCATTAATACCACCAGGACTTCCTCAAGGGATTCCTCCAAAAAATCCTCCACGATGCCAGCTAAAAATTCTTCCAGTAGTTCTTCCAGGAATAACTCCAGAAATTCATCTCGAAATTCCTACAGGAATTTCTCTTCAGGAATTGTAGAAGGGATTTCATCAGGAATTCTTCCAGGGATTTCACAAGACAATTTTTCAATAAATTGCTCCAAGACTTTCTCTAAGAATTCCTGCAAGGATTCATCTAGGAATTCCTCTGACGATTCCTCTAGAATTTTTTCCACGGTGTCCTCCAAAAATTGTTCCAGTTATTCCTCCATGAGTTCCTGCAGGAATTTATCCCGAAATTCTACCAGGAAATCCTGCAGGGATTCCTCCAGGAATCCCACCATAAATTCCTCCTGTAATTGCTGCAGGAGATTCTCTAGAGGTTCCTCCAAGGATTCCTCTAGAATTCCTTCCAGAATTTCTCCCTGGAAATCATCAAGAAATTCCTCTAGAAATTCCGTCAGTAATTCCTCCGGAAATTCCTTCAGTAATTCCTCACAGAATTCCTCTAGGAATTTCTACAGGGATTTCTTCAAAAATTTCTCCAGAAAGTACTCCAGGCATTTCTCCAGGAATTACTTCATGAATTTCTCCATAAATTATTCCAGGAATTCCTCCAGAAATTACTTCAGGTACTACTCCAGGAGTTCCTCCAAGAATTCCAACGGAAATTGCTCAAGGCATACCTCCAGAAATTCCATCAGGTATTTTTCCAGGAAGTCTTTTTGGAAATACTCCAGGCATAACTCCAAAAATTTCTCCGTGAGTTACTCCAGGTATTCCTACAGGATTCTTACAGATGTTTATCCAGTATAACTACTGTAATATGTCCTCCATTTTTTTTTCCAGGAATTCCTCCAGTGCTTCCTTCATAAATTTCTCCAGTAAATGCTCCAGAAAATTCTTTAGAGATTCCTTCAGAATTCCTTCCTGTATTTCCTCCAGGAAATCGTCCAGAAATTTCGCCAGTGATTCCTTTAATAAATCTTCTATGGATTCCTCCAAGAGTTCGTACAGAATATCCTCCAGAAATTTCCCCAGACATTCCTCCAGAAAACACTCCAGAAATTCCTCTAAGAATTTCGCCAGTTATTTCTTTCGTCCAGAAATTTCGCCAGTGATTCCTTCAATAAATATTCTAGGGATTCCCCCAGGAATTCCTACAGAATATCCACCAGAAATTCCTCCAGGCATTACTCCAGGAATTCCTACAGAAAATACTCCAGGAATTCCTCCAGGAATTCATCCACGAACTTTTCCAGAAATTCCTCACGGAATTCCTCCGAAAATTTCTCCAAGAATTCTTTCAGGAATTTTTCCATAAAGTCTTCCAGGATATACTCCATGAATTACTCCAAGAATTGCTTCAGGAATAACTCGAGGAATTCCTCCGAAAATTCCTCCAAGAATTCCTTCAGGAATTCTTCCATAAAGTCTTCCAGGAAATACTCCACTAATTACTCCAAGAATTGCTTCAGGAATAACTCTAGGAATTCCTCCACGAATTGCTTCAGAAATGACTTCGGGGATTCCTACGGGAATTCTTCCAGGAACTACTTCAGGCTGTCCTCAAAAAAATTCTTCAGGAATTCTACAAGGAAATACTTACGGGATTCCTCCAAGAATTACTCCAGGAACTACTCCAGGAAAGCCGTCAAGAAATCCTCCCGGAAACAATCCAAGAATTCCCATAATTTCTCTTTCCTCCAGGAATTCGTCAAAAAATTGCTTCTGAAATTTTTCCAAGAATTCCACCGGAAATTGCTCAAGGAATACCTCCAGAAATTCCATCAGGTATTTTTCCAGGAAGTCTTCTTGGAAATACTCCAGGCATAACTCCAAGAATTTCTCCGTGAGTTACTCCAGATATTTCTACAGGATTCTTACAGATGTTTATCCAGGAACTACTGCAAGATGTCCTCCAATTTTTTTCCAGGAATTCCTCCAGTGATTTTTTCATAAATTTCTCTAGTAAATGCTCCAGAAAATTCTTTAGAGATTCCTTCAGAATTCCTTCCTGTATTTCCTCCAGGAAATCGTCCAGAAATTTCGCCAGTGGTTCCTTTAATAAATCTTCTATGGATTCTTCCAGGAGTTCGTACACCTCCAAAAATTCCTCCAGACATTCCTCCAGAAAACACTCCAGGAATTCCTCTAAGAATTTCGCCAGTGATTTCTTTCGTCCAGAAATTTCGCCAGTGATTCCTTTGATAAATCTTCTAGGGATTCCCCCAGGAATCCCTACAGAATACACAGCGTAACAAAATACAACTTTTTGTTTGTCTCAAGAGCAAATTTATGTGTTTCCGAAGGATTTTGAGCCGCTGAATCCGAATCCGGGCTCAGATTTGCTCTAACACGTCACAATTTTGAGCTCTATCTCAATTTATAGGGCAAAATATGCGATTTTGGGCTTTTTTGACTGCAAGCCATTAGGTAAGGAAATATTTTTTTTAAGAAATCAAGGGGTTAATTGGTCAATTAACATCTAAATTAACGACTCATGCAAAATATTTCGTTTTACCAAATGAAATTTGATAGTTTTAAGCGATTTATGATAGGTACGTTATTTCCCATATAAGTCTTCTTCAAAAAGTTGCATGCAAGTTTTCATACTAACATAAAATGCTTAAATCTATCAAATTTGATTAGGTAAAACGAACTTCTCCAGAAATTCCTCCAAGAATTCCTCCGAAAATTCCTCCAAGAATTCTTTCAGGAATTTTTCCATAAAGTCTTCCAGGATATACTCCATGAACTACTCCAAGAATTGCTTCAGGAATAACTCGAGGAATTCCTCCAAAAATTCCTCCAAGAATTCCTTCAGGAATTCTTCCATAAAGTCTTCCAGGAAATACTCCATTAATTACTCCAAGAATTGCTTCAGGAATAACTCTAAGAATTCCTCCACGAATTGCTTCAGAAATGACTTCGGGGATTCCTACGGGAATTCCTTCAGGAACTACTTCAGGCTGTCCTCAAAAAAATTCTCCAGGAATTCTACAAGGAAATACTTACGGGATTCCTCCAAGAATTACTCCGGGAACTACTCCAGGAAAGCCGTCAAGAATTCCTCCCGGAAACAATCCAAGAATTCCCATAATTTCTCTTTGAATTACTCCAGCAATTCGTCCAAAAATTGCTTCTGAAATTTTTCCAGAAATTCCTCCCAGAATTCCTTTTAGAAATACCTCAAGCAAATGCTTCAAGAATTTCTTCAGAAAATCCTTAAAGAACTCCTCCAGAAGTGCCTCCAGCCAATCTTTTAGGAATTCCTTCACGAATTTTTTCAGGAACTTCTCCAGATATTGCTTAGGAATATCTCCAGGGATTCGTCTTGAAGAAGTATTCCAGAACGTACTCCAGGAATTACTCCAGGATTTCCTCAAGAAATGTCTCTGGTAATTAATGCAGGAGTTCTCCAGCAATAATGCATGTTTCTCTTCAGGATTTCCTCAAGAAATGTCTCTAGAACTTCCTTCAAGAATTCCTTCGGTTAACTTTCCAGGAATTCCTCCCGGAATTATCTCAGGTAAAGTTTTCCTTAAAGAGTTACTACAGGGATTCCAGGAATTGCTCCAGAAACTCCGTTAGAATTTACTCCAAGAATTCCTCCAGGAATCACTCCAGTAATTCTTCAAAGTAGGATGTCATCCAGGAATTTCTGTAGAAATTCTTGGAAAAAATTTTGAACGGATTCTTGGATGAAATCTTGAAAGAATTCTTGGGGGAGTTCCCGTAGCAGTTTCTGGAATAATTTCTGGAGGACTTTCAGGGAAAACTGTGAAGTGATTTTTGGGGAAGATCCTGCTGGAATTTCTGCTTCAAGAATCCCTCTATGAATTTCTCCAAAAATCCCTCGAACAGTTCTTCCTGGGATTTTTGAAGAAATTTATTCAGGAATTACTTTACGAACTCCTCCAGGAATTCATTCACAAATTCCTCCAGTAGGAATTCTTAGATAAATTTCCGGATGACATCCTACCTAGAGGAATACTGTAGTGATTCCTGGAGCAATTCTTAGAGTAAGTTCTAACGGAGTTTCTGGAGCTATTCCTGAAAAAAAAAAATATGAAGCGCTTCCCAGAGGAATCGCTGGAGTAGCTCTTTAAAGAATTCCTGTTCCTGAGATAATTCCGGGAGGAATTCCTGGAAGATTAACCGAAGGAATTCGTGGAGGAAATTCTAGAGACATTTCTTGAGGAAATCCTGGAGTAATTCCTAGAGTAGGCTCTGGAATAGTTTTTGAAGAAAGCCTTGAAGTAATTCATGGAGAAATTCTTAGAGTTTTTCTGAGAGGAATTTCTGGAGGCCTTCCTGAAAAAATTCTTGAGGAATTTCTAAAATAAAACCTTCAGAAATTTCGGGAACAATTTCAGGACGAATTCAGGAGGAAGAGGAATTCCTGAAATAATTCGTGAAGGAATTCCTAAAAGATTGGAGCCACTTCTGAAGCTGCTCTTTAAAGAATTTCTGAATAAATTCTTCAAGCATTTCCTTGAGGTATTTCTAAAAGAAATTCTGGGAGGAATTTTGGAAAAATTCCGGAAGTTTTTTTTATGAATTCCAGGAGTAATTCAAAGAGAAATTATGGGAATTCTTGGATTGTTTCCAGGAGGAATTCGTGCAGGAATCCCTGGAGTAGATCCTAGAAGAATTCCTGAAGTCGTTCTTAGAGGAATCCCGTAAGTATTTCCTTGTAGAATTCCTGGAGGATTTTTTTTGAGGATATTCTGAAGTAGTTTCTGGAAAAATTCCCGTAGGAATCCCTGAAGTCATTCCTGGAGAAATTCCTGGAGGATTTTCTAGAGTTATTCCTGAAGTAAGTCGTGGAGTAATTAATGGAGTATTTCCTGGAATACTTAATGGTAGAATTCCTGAAGGAATTCTTGGAGGAATTTTTGGAGGAATTTCTGGAGAAGTTCGTGGATGAATTCCTGAAGTAATTCCTGGTGGAATCCCTGGAGGAATTCGTGGAGTATTTTCTGGAGAAATTCCTGGAGGAATGCCTGGATGAATTTCTGGTGGATATTCTGTAGGAATTCCTGGAGGAATACCTAGAAGATTTATTAAAGGAATCACTGGCGAAATTCTTAGAGGAACTCCTGGAGTGTTTTCTGGAGGAGTGCCTGGAGGATTTTCTGGTGGATATTCTGTAGGAATTGCTGGAGGAATTCCTAGACGATTAATTGAAGGAATCACTGGCGAAATTCTTGGAGGAATTCCTGGAGTATTTTCTGGAGGAATTCCTGGATGAATTTCTGGTGGATATCCTGTAGGAATTCCTGGAGGAATCCCTAGAAGATTTATTGAACGAATCACTGGCGAAAATCTTAGAGGAATTGCTGGGGGAATTCCTGGACGATTTTCTGGACGATTTCCTGGAGGAAATTCAGGAAGGAATTCTAGAGGAATCTCTAAAGAATTTTCTGGAGCATTTACTGGAGAAATTTATGAAGGAATCACTGGTGGAATTCCTGGGAAAAAAATATGGAGGACATCTTGCAGTAGTTCCTGGATAAACACCTGTAGGAATCCTGTAGGAATATCTGGAGTAATTCACGGAGAAATTCTTGGAGTTATGCCTGCAGTATTTCCAAGAAGACTGCCTGGAAAAATACCTGATGGAATCTCTGGAGGTATTCCTTTCGGAATTTCCGGAGATATTCCTGAAGGAATTCCTGGAGTAGTACCTGAAGTAATTTCTGGAGGAATTCCTGGGATAATTTATGGAGAAATTCATATAGTAATTCTTGAAGAAATGCATGGACTACTTTCTAGAGATTTTTTTAAGAAATCCCTGTAGAAATTCCTAGAGGAATTCTGTGAGGAATTACTGAAGGAATTCCTGGAGGAATTTCTTGACGATTTCCTGGGAGAAATTCTGGAAGGAATTCTAGAGGAATCTTTGGAGGAATCTCTAGAGAATCTCCTGCAGCAATTACAGGAGGAATTTATGGTGGAATCCCAGGAGGAATTCCTGAATGAACCCTTGAAGGAATTCCTGGAGGCATCTCTGGATGATTCACGGGAGCATTCCTTGAAGGAATTCCTGAAGGAATTCCTGAAGGAATCCCATGAGGATTTTCTGGAGGAATTCCTGGAGGAATCCCTGCTAGATTTCTTGGTAGAATTTTGGGATTAATTCCTGTAGGAACTCATGGAGGAATAACTAGAAGTCAATGCTCCAGAAAATTCTTTAGAGATTCCTCCAGAATTGCTTCCTGAATTTCCTCCATGAAATCGTCTAGAAATTCCTCCAAGAATTCCTCCAGCAACTCCTCTTATAATTTCGCCAGGGATTCGTTCAATAAATCTTCTAGGGATTCCTCCAGGAATTCCTACAGAATATCCATCAGAAATTCATCCAGGAATTCCTCCAGGAATTCCTCCAGGAATTCCTCCAGAAAACACTCCAGGAAATCCTCCAAGAATTTCGCCAGTGATTCCTTCAATAAATTGTCTAGGAATTCCTCCAGCAATTCCTACAGAATATCCACCAGAAAATCCTCCCGGCACTCCTTAAGAAAACACTCCAGGAGTTCCTTTTAAGAATTTCGCCAGTGATTCCTTTAATAAATCTTCTAGGAATTCCTCCAGGAATTCCTACAGAATATCCACCAGAAATTCATCCAGGCATTCCTCTAGGAATTTCTCCAGAAAATACTCCACGAATTCCTCCAGGAATACTACCAGGAATTACTCCAGGAATTCATCCACGAACTTCTCCAGAAATTCCTCCAAAAATTCCTCCAAGAATTCCTTCAGGATTGTTTCCGGGAGGATTTCTTGACGGCTTTCCTGGAGTAGTTCCTGGAGTAATTCTTGGAGGAATCCCGTAAGTATTTCCTTGTAGAGTTCCTGGAGAATTTTTTTGAGGACAGCCTGAAGTAGTTCCTGGAAGAATTCCCGTAGGAATCCCCGAAGTCATTTCTTAAGCAATTCGTGGAGGAATTCCTAGAGTTATTCCTGAAGCAATTCTTGGAGTAATTCATGGAGTATATCCTGGAAGACTTTATGGAAAAATTCCTGAAAGAATTCTTGGAGAAATTTTCGGAGGAATTCCGTGAGGAATTTCTGGAAAAGTTCGTGGATGAATTCCTGGAGGAATTCCTGGAGTATTTTCTGTAGGAATTCCTGGAGTAATGCCTGGAGGAATTTCTGGTGGATATTCTGTAGGAATTCCTGGGGGAATCCCTAGAATATTTATTAAAGGAATCACTGGCGAAATTTCTGGACGAAAGAAATCACTGGCGAAATTCTTAGAGGAATTCCTGGAGTGTTTTCTGGAGGAATGTCTGGAGGAATTTCTGGAGGTGTACGAACTCCTGGAGGAATCCATAGAAGATTTATTAAAGGAACCACTGGCGAAATTTCTGGATGATTTCCTGGAGGAAATACAGGAAGGAATTCTGAAGGAATCTCTAAAGAATTTTCTGGAGCATTTACTAGAGAAATTTATGAAGAAATCACTGGAGGAATTCCTGGAAAAAAATTGGAGGACATCTTGCAGTAGTTCCTGGATAAACATCTGTAAGAATCCTGTAGAAATATCTGGAGTAACTCACGGAGAAATTCTTGGAGTTATGCCTGGAGTATTTCCAAGAAGACTTCCTGGAAAAATACCTGATGGAATTTCTGGAGGTATTCCTTGAGCAATTTCCGGTGGAATTCTTGGAAAAATTTCAGAAGCAATTTTTTGACGAATTCCTGGAGGAAAGAGAAATTATGGGAATTCTTGGATTGTTTCCGGGAGGATTTCTTGACGGCTTTCCTGGAGTAGTTCCTGGAGTAATTCTTGGAGGAATCCCGTAAGTATTTCCTTGTAGAATTCCTGAAGAATTTTTTTGAGGACAGCCTGAAGTAGTTCCTGGAAGAATTCCCGTAGGAATCCCCGAAGTCATTTCTGAAGCAATTCGTGGAGGAATTCCTAGAGTTATTCCTGAAGCAATTCTTGGAGTAATTAGTGGAGTATTTCCTGGAAGACTTTATGGAAGAATTCCTGAAGGAATTCTTGGAGGAATTTTCGGAGGAATTCCTCGAGTTATTCCTGAAGCAATTCTTGGAGTTATTCATGGAGTATATCCTGGAAGACTTTATGGAAAAATTCCTGAAAGAATTCTTGGAGAAATTTTCGGAGGAATTCCGTGAGGAATTTCTGGAAAAGTTCGTGGATGAATTCCTGGAGGAATTCCTGGAGTATTTTCTGTAGGAATTCCTGGAGTAATGCCTGGAGGAATTTCTGGTGGATATTCTGTAGGAATTCCTGGGGGAATCCCTAGAATATTTATTGAAGGAATCACTGGCGAAATTTCTGGACGAAAGAAATAACTGGCGAAATTCTTAGAGGAATTTCTGGAGTGTTTTCTGGAGGAATGTCTGGGGAAATTTCTGGAGGATATTCTGTACGAACTCTTGGAGGAATCCATAGAAGATTTATTAAAGGAATCACTGGCGAAATTTCTGGACGATTTCCTGGAGGAAATACAGGAAGGAATTCTGAAGGAATCTCTAAAGAATTTTCTGGAGCATTTACTGGAGAAATTTATGAAGGAAGCACTGGAGGAATTCCTGGAAAAAAAAAATGGAGGACATCTTACAGTAGTTATACTGGATAAACATCTGTAAGAATCCTGTAGGAATACCTGGAGTAACTCACGGAGAAATTTTTGGAGTTATGCCTGGAGTATTTCCAAAAAGACTTCCTGGAAAAATACCTGATGGAATTTCTGGAGGTATGCCTTGAGCAATTTCCGTTGGAATTCTTGGAGGAACTCCTGGAGTAGTACCTGAAGTAATTTCTGGAGGAATTCCTGGAATAATTTATGGAGAAATTCATGAAGTAATTCCTGGAGAAATGCCTGGAGTACTTTCTGGAGAAATTTTTGAAGAAATCCCTGTAGAAATTCCTAGAGGAATTCTGTGAGGAATTACTGAAGGAATTTCCGGAGGAATTACTGACGGAATTTCTAGAGGAATTTCTTGATGATTTCCAGGGAGAAATTCTGGAAGGAATTCTAGAGGAATCCTTGGAGGAACCTCTAGAGAATCTCCTGCAGCAATTACAGGAGGAATTTATGGTGGGATTCCTGGAGGAATCCCTGCAGGATTTCCTGGTAGAATTTCGGGATAAATTCCTGCAGGAACTCATGGAGGAATAACTGGAACAATTTTTGGAGGACACCGTGGAAAAAATTCTAGAGGAATCGTCAGAGGAATTCCTAGATGAATCCTTGCAGGAATTCTTAGAGAAAGTCTTGGAGCAATTTATTGAAAAATTGTCTTGTGAAATCCCTGGAAGAATTCCTGATGAAATCCCTTCTACAATTCCTGAAGAGAAATTCCTGTAGGAATTTCGAGATGAATTTCTGGAGTTATTCCTGGAAGAACTACTGGAAGAATTTTTAGCTGGCATCGTGGAGGATTTTTTGGAGGAATCCCTTGAGGAAGTCCTGGTGGTATTAATGCAGGAATTTCTGGAGAAATCCCTTGAGTCCTTCAGTAATTTTCGGGAAAAATCCTGAAGAGAAACATGCATTATTGCTGGAGAACTCCTGCATTAATTACCAGAGTTATAATGGAGAAATTCTCAGTTAAATCCTAGGGTGATTCTACGGCAAATGCTGGAGGAATTCTTGAGCTAATTCTTAAGAAATTCCCTTGGTATTTTTTGGGGGTGGCCTGGAGGAATGCCTGGGGAGCTCCTGGACTCACTCTCAGGAACATCAGGAGGGCTTCCCGTTGAACTGAAAATAAATAAACTGTGGGTAGCTACTCCTGGAAGAATTTCTGGAGAAAAATTCTAAACCAGTTCTTGAAAGTATCCCAGAAGAAATTTTAGTAGAACTAAAGGACAAAAACCCAGCCGGACTAGCTGGAGAAATACCAGGAAGGACTCCTAGAAGAATCTCATTACAGGTTTTCCAGAAAGAACTACGGGAGAGTCCCAGAAAGCATTCAAAGGGAAATCATAAAAAACCTGGAGGAATCCCAGATTCCTGTAGAAATTACAAAAGAAAGTTCTGGATGAATGTACATCAAACACACTGGAGAAAGTGCGCAAAAAAAACAAAAATAAATGACAACCGCTTTATACTGTGCGTGCGTTCGCGCAACATAAATTGTTGGTGCGCAGGCGCTATAGCCCGGTGAGCATTGTGTGCAGTGAGAACGAAGCGACAAAAGCCCTATCGCGTCTCGGCCGTGGCCCCGGCCCGGACCCAGTCTCGGCCCGAAGGTTTAAATATCCCTTAAAACGGCGACACCCAGCGTTATGATCTCGCTAAATTCCACCAGTGAGTGGGTTTGGGTGTATCGCATCTAGGCGAATTGAATCTTCACCCAAAGAAAAGGATGCCTTGAGATTGATTCATAAACATTGCGCGCAATTTTCCGTTCACTGTTGGCTCTGTCAAACGATGACCGCCACCGCGACGCCGGACTTCGTTGCCATGCGCACGACGACCAACAGCAAGCAAACGTGTAGGGTTGCCAGACAGTATTGCAATAAAAACATTGATTTATTTCACCAGATTTTGAATTCAAGATTGTGACAAAACTATGAAAGATACAATGTTGCACTAAAGGACAGTTTGGTAGCGTATCAAAAAATGAATGTTTTGTAGAAGAACATTTCTCACATTTATCACGTTTTTCACGAATAAACTATCAAAAAAGGTGAAAAAGGGGTACATTTTTAGGCACTTTTTACATAAAAGTCAAAATTTCTGCACTTAAATGACTTTTTATCAATTACCTGTCCAAAGAGCATTAAAAGACAAAGCATTAAGCTTTCTATCCATGCGCTTAGATTGATTATACGGTTCATAGTTTCTGAGTTAGAGATGTTTAAAGATGGGGTAATTTAAAAACACTAATTTTTGAATAACTCACTTAGCAGTGATTTCCGGACCTACCTGTAGAAAATTTTTTTGCTGCCAATATGGTCTACTTTCACCTCCTTTCGGGTGTAACACGAATTACCAGTCACCCTGTATATCGAGGAAATTAGTTGGAAAACATAAAATATGCATTGATTTTATATGGAAAGTTCCCGAAAATCACGCAAAATGTATATAGGACGTTCTTGCAGTCGGGCAAGTTCGGGCAAGTGTTTTCATTGGCAATCACCTAAAAAATACATTAGCATTCATGCAAAAAAATTTCACAGACATCATATTTAATGATTTTGTTATAAATTGGGTTTAAAGTTTGCTGTTTTGGGTAAATTAGTACAAAATTTATGCTCCTAAAATACTACGTTTTAAGATGCCAAGTGAACCATTAAAAGTATAGATGCAATTCAGTCACAGGTTTAGTTGTTTCTAATCTCCAAACAAATTGTAAAACACAAAAAAGTCCCAAACGCCAGTGAAAGCATGCTTTGGTTTTATCATTCGTCAATGCGTTATACAGACACTTAACATGAATATTTTTTTAATGTATGATTATTATCTTATTTAATAGAGATATTTAAAAAATGTGGGGAGTTATAAGCATAAATAAATGTATTCAATGATCTATGTGGGTAAAAAAATGTAGAAAAGCATTCCAGTTATTTTAACCTAGTCGCACGTACTAAATATTTAAACATTTTGCGTGCTAAGCAGAATTAATAACAATTCATCAGAAATATACCAGTAAATAACTATTCTTTATTATTTGATTCCTCTATTATTTAGCTGTCTTTCAAATTAGTGGCCATCACAGGAAGCAAACATATGTCTAGATCTCTACAAAATCTGGATGTGTTGTAAAACAGTCGTTGAATCATCACGCAAATACACAATTACGTTTGAACAAATCATTAACGAAAGATAAAATCAAGGCATGCTTTTATTGGCGGCATTTGGGACACTATTTAGGACCACCCCACTGAAAACTTCCCCATCCAAAAAACGCCCTGGGACTCGGGAGTTAAAAGAGGCCTTTCGAGCCCACCCCGGAAGCTGCCGTTGGCTGGACCAGCAGCTTGGGGCTTTGGCACGACCCCTTCTGGGCCGGCGCGATCGACTCCCGGGGTCAAAAGTTGTTTCAGACACCTGGCTACCCGTCGGCATACAGACCAATCTACCTTCTGGTTACCACCGGAAAACTATTGGAACGGATCATTCTGTCGAGGCTGATGGTCCATACCGAGAAACCCGATGATTATGGCCTCTCGGATAACCAGTTCGGCTTCCGGAAGCGTCAATTGACGGTAGACGCTATAAGGGCTGTAACGAAAACGGCCGATCGCCGTAACGCTGGACGTAAAGAATGCGTTCAACAGCGTCAGCTGGGCCACCATCGAGTGCGCCATACACATCACCAAGAAGTCCCGGTTAGTCCATGCCGGATACTGGAGAGCTACTTCCAGAATTAGGTGCTAATCTATGTTCCGAGGAAGGCGAGAGAAGCTGCAACATCACCGCGCATGAACATTGTACATACCTCAGGGATCCATACTGGGCCCGGTACTATGGAACACGGGGTATAATGGCGTATTAAGGCTCAAACTTCCACCGGGCGTAAAGCTAGTCGGCTTTACGGATGATATTACCCTCGTGGAATACGACGAGTTGATAGAGGAAGTGGAACTGACTGCAACGCAATTGGAATAATGGAGGACTGGATGAGGTCGAGATAGTTGGCAATCGCGCACCAAAAAAACAGAGTTGGTGGTGGTGAACAACCGCAAGTCTGAACAACCAGCAGTGGTCACCACAGGCGGGTGCGTGATCAACTCTAAGCCACAGACAAACAGACGTAACACTTGCAAAATTTCCATCGACCACGCTTTTAACGATCATTTTAAATTTTCATAGTTGTAGCTTTCACAACCTGAGGCGCGCGCATCGTTTTTCTATGCGTTTGACGTTTCGCACTAGCGCCTTCTGTTGACGATATTGCACAACACAGTAATTCGTGCAAGTTTTCAAGTTTTCCACCAGGTGATGATAGTGTGAGCTGGACGATGGATTTCCATGAAAATCGTTCATGGTGTTACGTCTGTTTGACTATGCCTAAGCGCTCAATGAAGCAATCGGGGATCATGACCGATGAAGAATAAGCTGAAATCCGGAAGCTACGTAAAATATGCCTGCTGAAGGGCAAGCATGGCTAGCCCACATGTCCGGAGTGCTCAGACTGCGACGAGACCGCGGAGCATGTGCTCTTTAAATGCCAACGCTCCGTGGAACAAAGGTCGTGTATGCAGGAGATAAGCAGTACAGATATCACTCCGGACAACATGTTTAAAAGGATGAGTAAAGGAGGTGGACAAGTGGGGTTCCGTTACATCCACGGTCTCCCGAATCGTACTTGAACTAAAGAGAAAATGGCGGGCCGACCAACAGCAAGTTGAGTTGCCCTCCATTCACATTCGGGAGATTCATTTCAACGGCCAACGGGTAGTCAATACTAGCCAGGGTCCAAGCCTTCAGGGGAGAGAGGACAACTTAAGGCGGTAGCTGGTGGAACGCTTACTAATAGATAGTACTAATGTACGCCCTCCCCTCCCTTCTCGAAGTCATCCCTAACGAGCGTACTGCGAAGGTAAAGACAGGTAAGTAATGGATCATTACTTGTAGTTGTTTGATGAAGAAGCTTTTTTTATCGGTAATATTTTGATTCACTCTGACTGAACAACTGAAGGTCCTCTGTATTATTGACTAAAATATTAACGCGCACTGAAACGGCAAAAAATAGCAATAGCCAATATCTCACAGAAATAATATTAAAAACTATCAAAGTCTTTGATAACAAAGAGATGTTCCTTCTTTTTATCATCTGTACAAAAAACTATTGAAAAATATCCATAGGATTGCCAGTTATTCAACAAAACCCGAAATTTTTATTGCTCCACCCATACAAAGTGTTAGGCGATTTTGATCAAGTTTATTGCTAATTTCTAATTTTTAATTGAGCGATAATATAGCTGCCATAAATTATTATAAACTGAGAAACTTAAATATTCCAAAAACTCACCGAACTATGGTAAGAAAGGTTTTGAGAATCCAAAAAAAAATGATTGAAGAGGTAAAACTGGATATTTTTGAATATTATGTGTTTCATATAAGTGTGGGCCACCCTTGCCTAATATAAGTATGACAATCGTCCGTATTGCAAACATCCGTATGACGATTCTGTCACATTCGCCCAAACGAAAAACGTCCGAAATTCATTCACAGACACATGGTGTACTTAGTACATGGTGTACTAATCGCAAAAACAACATGACGTCAATAAAAATCATATTAGCATAATTTGAAAGAACAGCTGATGCTTTGAAGAAGGTCAAATTACTTGTGCAAGTATTACATGACAAGCCGTTAATTGAATGAAAGAATACTCTATGCTGATTAGTCAAAACGAATTGAAAGGAAGCAAAACTTCAGCACAGAGTAGTCAACACTTGTATGTAAATAATTGACAATTTAAACGTGTAAGCCAACTGATGAAAAACATAAAACGCAAACGCCAGAAAGCAGAGTTCTTATTTGATCACGCTGATCTTTTAAAACCACGTCTTGAATCTAGAAGTTGAAAAATTATATAACGTCAAGATTCCCCCTATCATCAAATTGATTTTAATTTTCGGGTTTAACTTAAAAGAATATGATGATTAACCTGGGCTTGTTAGGGGAATATCTGTAAATAAAAGAAAATCGCGTTAAGTACTGTTCCTTTGAATTCCACTAAGAATTTGCATCCTTTGACAGATACGTATTTCGACCTCAACTGTAAGGTCGCCTTCAGTGTCTTGTACTTGACTCGACTCAAGTCAAGTACAAGACACTGAAGACGACCTTACAGTTGAGGTCGAAATACGTATCTGTCAAAGGATGCAAATTCTTAGTGGAATTCAAAGAAACAGTACTTAACGCATTTTTCTTTTATTTAAAAGAATAACTTATTAGTTTTTCGGGACGCGAACCATCAAGTAACTGAAACTGCACCGCGCTCGTACTGTATCCGATGAGCGAGGTTTTTGGTAGTGTTGTACTTTTTACAACGGCGTTAATAAAGGAATGAAAAATTCCAATAAATATTTCCGCAGCGCGACTACTGAAATATAAAATACAGCGTACGCTTGATAACTCGCCGTTGTTGTTCAACTGGACTGGGCACTCGATAACTGGGCCAAAGTCCAGTTAAAAAGCAGTTGGCTGTCAACAATAAACGAAATAGGGTATGTGTGCCATCAGTAATCTCATGCTCCCATATTCATCCTATTCGAAAACAAGCGACTGCGGCACCGATTGATTCCATTCTTTTTGTTTTCAAGGGTGCTCACTTCCATCAAAAAATACAAAAATAAGAAACAAAACAAACAGCGCTTCAATCCTTCGTTTTTCGTAGGATGAAAATGGGAGCCACATGCTTAAGAAGGGAACCAATACCTTATAACCTCTCATTTTGCAAATAGATATTGTGCGTTCAGCACTAAATTGATTTCCGAAAAAACTTCATTGACTTCCGCTGCCTTTCCTATGCGTTAAACATAACGTCGGAAGTAGTGCGCTGTACAGTAAATCTGGTTTTCTATACAGCGCACTACTTCCGACGTTATGTTTAACGTATAGGAAAGGCAGCGGAAGTCAATGAAGTTTTTTCGGAAATCAATTTGGTGCTAAACGCACAATAAACAAATCACAAAATAACAAATAAGCCTTCGGCTCCGGACGCGCAGTTGTCAATGCCCCGTTATCGAGTGGAAGCGGTAATAAGTTCTGGGCGCTAGTTCAGACGGGTATCTAAAGGTAAGCGTTCCAGCATGGTCTAGCTGTAAACCAAACGGCTACACGCACCCTGCTACATGTGTCGATACTATATGGGCACTATTACAGCTGAGTAGATTATTTAGTGTATTGTTAATGATCTAATTCTGACCAGGTCACTACTTTTCATCTTTAAAATATTTTCATATTTTCCCTTAGGCTTCATCATGTCCGTCTTCTCCAATGTTTGCAATACTCTCAACCAAATAAAATCCACCAAATTAAACACTTTTCCAAAAATAGAACCAAAATAAACACAACATTAAAGTAACACAAAAATGCAACAATTTTTCCAGCTTCATTCACTCCACCTAGAGGCCCATCTCATTCGAGCGTTGTTGGCTTCGCACCAAATCGCCTCCCAAAGGCCGAAGCCATGTCTGCTGGCCGTTGTCGTTCGCTGGTAAAGTTTGCCTACTGCAAGGATGATGATGATGGTTTCCCTCGTCCTGTTCGCTTCGGAGTCAACTTTGTTCTCTCCGTTTTGCTACTCCGTGGATTCGAGCGGCAAGGAATTCTTCGATCGACAAACACCAGCAAACCAGTAGAAAGGCAATCCAACAGCGAAGAGAAGAGAAAAATAAAATGAAGGTTTTCCTCCCCTGGCCCACACATACTTCTACTGGTGCAAGGATTTCGAGAGCGAGAGAGGTGGCTTTGCATGTGGTTGTAGTTTCCCCTACCACCTAGATAGCCGGTTGTGTCCAATAGGAATGCTATTGCAGCGCCAAAATAACAACTGTGGCTACTAGCATTACTACAAAACGGATCAGAATGTCTTTGAAACTCTTAACCTTCCGTAACTCGCGCGGTTGACTACCTGCATCAGCACCACGCTAATGCTGAGAACAAAAAGCGAGATTTTTTCAACGTGTTGTACAAAATACAACAACGCGATCGCTCGTGGGTTAATGCATAGTGATCAATTCGATTTGGTTTTGTTTATTATAGATGATTAATAACTTAATAATATTGAAGCGTATAAGTCAGATACATATGACTATTATTACATTACCTCTTCAATCCGTATTATACAGGGTGTTCAATAAGTTCGGATACACCATATAACTTGAATTAATTTCACATCTGTAATTCAAATTTTCAAAGTAAATGTATTTGTTGAAAGGTCATATAACACTGATCAAATATAACATATGGTTTTGAATAAAGTCTTTTTCTACTTTTTTTTATAAGCCTTAGATGTATCTAAAGTTTGTTAGTTCCGGCACGCTGGAATAATTTTCGATAAGTTGCTCAAGCTACAGAAGTCTAAAACGTTGACTTTTGAGTTTACATGTCACTATACTAAATTAGAATAACTAAATTAATAGAAAAAAGCTTTACACTGCTATTTCAGTGATGATATGGTGATAAATTTGCAAGTTTAGTCAAAATGTGCTTAAATCTATGAAAAAGGCATAAATACATTATATAAAGCCAATTTTAGTTAAAATTTGCCACAATAGGGATATAATCAAGTTTTGGAAAAGATAATGATAGATTAAACTGAGATATAACGCAGCCTTGCTTTTTGACAAAACAAAAATCATTAAAACAGGTACAGCGGCAATTTCAGCAATTTTAAAGATCAAAATAAAATGAGTCCGTACTTCACCCAATCTGAATTTTATAGATTATTTCGTATGGCCATAGTTGCTACCACTAATGCTAAGGACAACAACCTAATTTGATTTAACTTAACACCATTACTCAATAAAAACTAGACGAAATACCAATGACAGACGTGCGTGCCGGCTGAAAGGATCTTGAGACACATTTGCAATTATTACAAAAGGATAAAGGACAGTTTGTTTCAATACATATACTGTTTTTGATCAGTATTATGTGAGCTTTCAATTAATACATTCACTTTGAAAATCTGAATTACAGATAGGAAATAAATTCAATTTTACTGTGTATCCGAACTTATTGAACACCGTTGTTCGCGCCAACGTGAAGGAATACCCGCGAATATTTTGCCCCTACCCGATCAGAAAGGCATAACAAAATTATAACCGATTGAGTTATTTATTTAAAAAAAATTTCATAACAGAATGAGTTATAAAATTCGCCGGTTAGGTGTTAAAATAACAAAAATTATAACAAAAATTGCTCTAGCCATAACATAATTATAACAGGTCTTGATACAATTTTAACAAATTTATAACAACGTGAGATATAATAAATCTTGGAATGATCGAAAAATTATAACACATGTTGTTATAAATTAGATATAAATATATTGGGTAAAAATTGAGTTGGGTAAATTTTAACTCATTTTTTGGTTAATTTTTATTAAGAGTGTTATTTATTTTTAGCGAAAAGTTTTTTGTATAAAAAACTTGCCCCACTTAGTATGTAAAAAACCCACACCCAGACGGGAATCGAACCAAGGACGCCAGCCTTCAACTACAATCCGGCGCCTTTATCCATGAGGCCATTGCAGCACTTGAAGTGAGGGGAGGTTTAAGATCAAGTGGTTCTTCGTTTTGGTGGCTGGTCTATAAATAGACTCGTTTGTCCAACGCACAGGCGAGGGAAACTATGACGTCACATAAAAGTATTCTTGATACAATTGATCGCAATTACGTCATCTTAGGATATAATAACAAAAGTGTTTATAATTTAGTTACAATTGTAACTCAAGAATGTGCTCTGCATTTTAGCATGTTTTGTCTCGTGATTCAGGCCAGAAATAAATGTCGTATCTTCTCTAAAGTGGTAAAGATAGTCAATGGCTCTCAGACATTGAAAAGAGTGGTACAGTAATGTTCCGATTTTATCACCCCCTTTCCATAAATGTTTTCAAACACTGTAAAAATCTATATGCGTTTTCAATATTTTGAACGTTGGAAAGCACGCATACAAACTTCATCCTGAAGAAGAGGGAGGAGATTTTCCCTAAAATGTAACAGGGCATTAATAAAAAATGAAGGTCTGACGCGTGGAGGGGGTGATAAAGTCGGAACATAACTGTATACAATTTCACCTTTTCTTGGCGCTAGCGAGATAATTATCTAATGTTTCTCACCATAAAGGAAGTTCCTGCCTAGCAAAGTTATGCAGTAGTCTTGTGATTGGAAATTACATCACTTCGTGGCGTTAGTATACATTCCTGGAGATTGTCAGATTTAGGTGGCTTGTGAAATAAAAAAATAAGTGTTTAAAGCCCAATTTAAACATTATATGGTACAAGAATTGACATACTAAAGCAACTTTGTGAGTTTTGCTTTGCCTCGTGATCTCATATAATGTTTTTATTTTCAGCAAAAATACTCACAACAAGCAATTTCCTCAAGTATTCCAAGCTACTAGGTAGGGAATCGCGCCACTTGGGCGGTGGCTTCTATATTCGTCTATTTTCCACTATAACTGAGTCAAATTTGAACCAATTGACACAACTTTTGGAATGTGGTGAGATAGGTATAGTATCTACCCGTGTACAACATTTCAAGTCAATTTGTTCAAAATTAACTGAGTTATAGTGGAAAACAGACGAATATAGAAGCCACCGCCCAAGTGGCGCGATACCCTACTTCACTAAATACTAAGTATTCCAACTTCGAACTTCGGTATTTGCCTTGGCTTTTGCTCAATATGCATGACGATGTCCATCAACATATCGATAATATTCTGCTATTGATTGGTTTTTCAAAAGCTTTTAACAGGGTTTCTCATTTTGAACTGCTGCAGAGATTATCACATCTATTTGATTTCCGTTGAGATTCTGTGTCACTGAGTAAATCCTATTTGAATAACCGCTTTCAAATAGAGGAAGTTAAAGCAAATCATTCTAGCCCGATCGGTATTCCATCGGGAGTGCTACAAGGATCAGTTTCAGAACCATTGCTGTTAGCCTTATGTGCCAACGGCCTTCCATCATCTTTGAAAGCATGTAATATCTATATTAGCTCAAAAAATCGTTTTTGCTCCACACCGCTTACTGGGGGAACAGGGTCGTTGAAATATGATGAAATTGGAGTCACGTAAAAATCACCAGTTGCGACGCCCTGGTTGAACTATTTGATGGGCATCACTGCAATTAGCAGTGAAACATAGTAGCCATGATTTCTGTGTTCTATCTTTGGACCCATATACAGCAGCAATGTTGCCTGCTGGGAAGCTGGAGGATCACTGTTAAAGTTTCTCCAGTTCGATGAAAATCGATAACTAATTAATTAGCCGTCCGATTTCAAAGCGGTCTTCGGCAAAGTTGTAGCTAATAAAGTTGCCTATGAGTATCAGGGTTCAATTAATCATCTTAGACAGTTGGGAAAATGTTACGGTCGATTGAATGAAAAACGTCGTTTTCCCGTAGTAATTCCCATATAAACTTTGAAGGGCTTGTGCAGTCTCAATTTTCAACCAAATTAGCTTAAATTTTGGGAGGAGACATAGATTCTGGTTACAAATCGAATAAGCGGTGTGGAGCAAAAACGATTTTTTGAACCACGCTAATCTACATGTTTGCAGATGATCAGCAGCTGTATTTCTACTGAATTATTATGAACGTTAATTGTATGGCATATATTTAAGTCAAGTTATTTTATAATGAACATTCACGATAAAATAATAGCATAAAACCAGCTCACCCATTTATGCGAATATGGCTTTGCTGCTGCCGAACCACCGCACACTACTCTATCAAAGTTTCTAATGGTAAACGATTGCAAAAATTATTACATCAGTTTGATTTCAGTAGAGATTTTGTATCATTGCTTTAATCCTATTTGAATACCGCTCTCAAATTGTAAGTGGATGTTAAACGAAATCATTCAAACATGATCAGTGGAGGATTGTGACACTTAAAACTTAAAACTTAAACAGGAATGTTGACAGTTTCGATGAAAAACATCCTTTTCAAATCCCTTTTGATGCCTCACTTATCATATAGATTGGAATCAATATTAAACGCTTCTGTAGCTGCATATAATTGTTTGAAATGTGTCTAGATACTCTAGTACTACTAGTAGCACTCGTGTCCTGAATAAAGGTAGCCAATATCAGTGGAGCACGCTTAATTTTTTTAGCACTAATATATGTGTAACCCTAATAGACCAAATCCGTGGCGCTCAACGAGTGACTAAGACTTACATAGATCGAAAATCAGCTCGTGCAACCACTTACGCGAATATTTTGCAATAAATTCGGCATGGGAACCACGTTTGGTTTACAAATCACCTTGGAATACCAAAACATGTTGGTATTTGACAAAAATTGACGACAAACATGCCTAAAGGTCCAATCTGCGAAAGAGAGGCTCTCTTTGTTCTGATTCTCATTAAATTATCACGATGTCACATTTTTACAATTTGTTATGTGTAGATCAAAAAAGGGTTGCTTTATCTACCTTCTGACATGAGAAAAATCCAAATTCATAAATACAAGTACGTTGTAATCAAAATAGAGGAGACTTAAAGAGAGTCTCTCATCTGCAGATAACCCCTATAGACATGTTTGTCGTCAAATGGGAGCGTACGAGTAATTTCCGGTGGGTCCAGGAACTTTGCATAAAGGAAATTTTCTTGCCTTCTTTGGGCATAGAGTATCTTCGTGCCTGCTGTACGATGCACACATGCAAAATGGTCATTGGCAGCGGCAGCTCTCAGTTAATAACTTAAGCTGAGAAGCTGTATTTGACCCAGTGGGGACGTTACGTCAAGACGAAGAATTAGTATGGGAGTGAAGAGTATGGCTGTACACCACAGAGCAGCGAAATTGCGCACCAAACACCACCTGTAACATATTCATTTGACATACACTTCATTTTCAAAACTATAACTGAGTTTGTTATAATGTTGATATAAAGATGATCAACATGAATTTATTTTGATTATAACTGATCTTGTTATAATTCTGATATAATTATATCAGGTTTTCAGATCAATTCTGTCAAATATATCTAAATATAACAAACGTTGATATATATATCAACCGTTGATATAATTTTGTTACATTTTTGTTATGCCTTTCTGATCGGGTAGTTTCCCTATCACACACCCCGTCGTCCACGCCGTCCAACTGGACATCCAACGACAACGTGAACGAACATGCACGCAAAGATCGACCCTCGCATGTACAGCGGGTCCGCCGCCGACGACGACGACCGAACCAATCAACAGCCTGTTCGCAAGGAATTTTCCTCCAACACAATCACCACGCTAAATATGTATCCTTCTCCTCTCCTTCCACTTCATTCATCCCGTACGCTCCTCGACAAGGATAGTCAAGTTTCAACCATCGCCGAGAATAGACGTTTTGATTCGCCCCCGACTTATACACGATCACGATCCGAACCGAAATACAGTTTAATTAGTTTAGTTTAGTGAAAAACCGTCTTTTTCTTGTGCCAGTAGAAGCAAGGGTCTTACAGTCCACCCTTGCAATCGAGTTAACGGTCCCGAATTCGTCCACCCCGCAAAATCCCCGTTCCACGACGGAACAACCGTGTATAACAGCAAATTCTAGCATGGTCAGTAATAATGACATATCTTCCATTTGGTTATTTATTAGATATCAAGATACAACCTGACAAGCATGAACGACTTGGCATGAAAAAGTAATTTCTTTAGTCAGGCAACCTATCTCCCAGAAATGCTTATCACGTGAACTAAATGCAAACATAAACCTGTGAGCTGACGACAAACAAAATTTCCAATAAAATGTTCATTTCAATATTCAATTAGCAATTGCCCCCAGTTTGATAAGTGATCTCTTTAGTCTTTCTTCGTCCAAAGATCATTTGAGGGGTCCAGTGACAAAGGGGTGTAAGAGGCCGTTTTGTCGATTTTAAAATGAGCTTATAAATAAATCACATTTCAAACTTTTCAGAACTTTTTTAAGATTATTTTTACGATGATTAAAAAAAATACAATAAAACGGAGATGGGCCGATTTTGAATCTCTATACATTTTGTATGGGATGAAAAATGAATGAAAAACTTTATCCTCGTTTACTTGAGAGTGGGTTTTTGCCACATATACTTCTTTGCTTCTAACTGTATTTTATGTAGCAGGCACGAAGATACTCCATGCTTAAGGAAGTCAAGGAAATTTATTTTCAGTCATTACGTTATGAAAACGTCAACTTTTCGCTGAGCAGAAGAGCGCTAAAACGGCCTACTTTTTTCATGAAAACAATAGTGCTGAAAAGTACTACTCTTCGTCACTTGTGCTGAAAAGTATCAGTTTTCGGTACTTTTGCCAACGAAAATTTTTCATTCGTTTTCGTGTGGGTAATCAATAGTAGTGTTGATACCCGGAGCGGACGAAGTTTTCGGACCTCTTTTAGTCAAACCCGTACTTATTTTTCTGGGTTAGCTTTAAGCTGAAATGGTTTAATTCATTGATTTTTGCATGTGTTTTGTAGATTTAGGTTACCTTACATTTGATAGTCCTGCATGTACAATTTATCCGTCCTAGGTGTATCTATCGTGTAATCCAATTTATCTGTGCTATTGTTTTAAGTAGTTAGAATAACAAATTTATTTAGGAATCAATTCAGAGGCTGATTTAGGATACTTACAATTCAATTTACTTAAATTATTTAGCAACAAATTTAGGAATTCAACAAATTTTAATTGACTGAATATTGTAGGACTGCTCGTGATTTAGCACTTTTCGTGTTTACATTGCTATACAATTAACGATGACGTTTCTCCCTATCGTTGCCCTATCGGTGATAATAGAAGCAGCGGGTGGCACTGAACCACCGGTACCGAACACGCTGATCCGGGTTGCCAACACGCCCCCGCTCGTATTGCTTAAGGTCTCCTCAAGCTATACTTTATCCCTGGCAACATCTAGAACAGCGAGCTTCGCTGCAGGTCTCCGCAAGACTCCTCCTACCGTCTGAACATCTGCAGAACGAACTTGTCCATCCCGTCCCGGATAGACACGTAGAATCTTTCCTCGAGTCCAACTGTTCCGAATCCCGTCGTTCACAACGATGACCAGATCTCCGACGTTGATCGGCGTAACCTCGCCGAACCATTTCGGCTGTCGGGCTATAACGGGCAAGTATTCCCGAATCCATCGGGTCCAAAATCGGTCCAGCATGACTTGGATATGCTTCCAGTTCGTCCGTAATGCTGCCCCTTCTTCCGTGGGTCGTACTGCTGGCTGCACTACTCCGTTCGAGCTCAGTAGCAGGAAGTGGTTTGGTGTCAGGGCCTCGCTCTCCTGACTGTCAATAGGCAGATAGGTCAAGGGACGCGAGTTGACGATTGATTCCACCTCCACTATTGCGGTAACCAACGTCTCCTCGTCCGGATTCTTCGGCAATGTCATGTTGGATAAACCTGCCTTGACTGAACGCACCAGTCTTTCCCATATTCCACCCATATGGGGGGCGTATGGTGGATTAAACTTCCATTGCGTGTTTGCATTGGTGAAAGTCTGCGCTAGATGACGGTTTGTGGTTGTCATCTGCATCTTCAACTCTGCATTCGCTCCCTGGAAGTTGGTTCCTTGATCTGAGTAGATCTCTTGCGGTGCGCCTCGACGAGAGATGAACCTGCGTATGGCCATTTTACATGATTCCGTCGACAGCGAATAAGCGATTTCTAGGTGGACAGCTCGGGTGCTCAAACAGGTAAAAAGAGCAACCCACCTTTTAGCGCTGCCACGTCCAAACCGCACGGTAATGGGTCCAAAATAGTCCAGACCAGTGAACGAAAAGGCTCTTACATATGGTGTTATTCGAGCATTCGGCAGAGGAGCCATGGGTGGCACCTGAGGCTTGGACTTGTACACCTTGCACCAGTTGCAGCTCCTTGCGACCTTTTTGACAGCTGACCGTAGTTCAGAGACGTGGAATCTCTGTCGTACCTCGTTTACAATGGTTTCGTTGTTGGCGTGTCCATATTTCCTGTGGAACCAGTTGATCACCAGGTGTGTTACGTAGTGGTCCTTGGGTAAGATTGCAGGAAATTTGGCTTCGTACGGAACATATTCAGCATAACCAATACGAGATCCCATGCGGATTACTCCATCAGGATCTAAAAATGGTGATAGCTTGAATAGGCAACTGCTTCTGTCCACTAGCTGACGTTCTCCTGCTTGAACTTGCTGATTCCTTTGAAGAACCCGATACTCCTCAGCATATCTGCTCAACTGGATCAGCCTAACCATGACCGACTCAGCATACCTCCTTGATTCACTACTTGGATTGTCCGTCGCAGTTTCTATTTTCCTTCTGCCGAACCGCAGGACGACCGCTAACGTACCAGTAAGCTTCTCCCATCTCGAAAAACGTGTGAAGTCGATTACCTGCTCCGCTGGAACCACCTGGTGCATCGCAACTATCTTCAACTCCTCCGCTGTAGTTTGTTCAATCACTTCATCCGGCCAGTCGCATTCGGGCTTGTACAGGAACTCGGGAGCTTTATACCATCTACTTCCTTGATCAAAACAGGGACCGTTCCCCCATTTAGTTGCTTCGTCGGCCACATTCATCCTTGACGGCACTTTTCTCCAGTCTGTAACCTCTGTTTCATCCAAGATCTCAGTTACGCGGAACGCTACGTACTGACGATATTTTCGAGGGTCGGATCGGATCCAATTTAGCACCGTTGATGAATCGCTCCACATGACCTTGCGCGTTATCTGCAACGTGTGACTTGACGAGATGGACTTCATGAGCCGTGTTCCTATCACTGCCGCTTGGAGTTCTAACCTGGGGATTGACAGCAGCTTCATCGGTGCCACCTTGGTTTTGGCAGAGACGAGACTGCAACGTACTACTCCATTATCTACGATCCGGAAATAGGCTACGGCAGCATAAGCCGCACTGCTTGCGTCTACAAATACATGTAGTTGCATCGATTCGTATGCTCCCAGACTGTATCCCGGAAAGTAACATCTAGGTATTCGCACGCTATCCAGCTTCTCGAGTAGGGAAATGTACTGTTCCCATTTGGGAACTATGTCGGCCGGCAGTTGCTCATCCCAGCCTATACCTGACCTCCACACATCCTGGACAATCGTTTTTCCGTGTACCACGAACTGTGCGACCAATCCCAACGGATCGAACACACTCATAACAAGGCTCAACAGTTGGCGTTTTGTAGGGACTATGAGTCCATCGATTAGGTGTCGTAAGTCCTCGCGCAGCGTCAAAGAGAATACGAAGATGTCCTCCTGCGGCCGCCAAACCATTCCCAAAACGCGTTCTACATTGCTGCCTTTATCCATGGTGAAACTCTTTACCGCCTTCGTGTTTTGCTCTCCAATTCTCTGTAGCACCTCCGGCGAGTTCGACATCCAATGCCGAATCAGGAATCCCGCCTTTTCGTGCACCGCTTTAACCTCCAGCGCCAACTGAACCGCCTCCTGGATCGTGTCGACGCTGTCCAGGTAGTCGTCGACATAATGATTATCTTGAATGGCTTCGGACGCTCTCGGGAACTCGGCGGAATATTCCCCTGCATTCAAATTCTTCACGTATTGTGTCGAACTCGGGGAACAAGTTGCCCCGAATATGGCGACATCCATCACGTACACCTGAATCGACTCGGACGGGTAATCCCTCCACAGGAACGACTGGGCTGAACGGTCTTGTCGGGAAATGAGCACCTGGTGGAACATTCCCATTATATCGCCACTTATAGCGATTTCCCTTTGGCGATAGCGGCTTAAAACTGTCTGCAGCGACGTCATCAGATCTGGCCCTTTTAGAAGGACAGAGTTCAAAGACACTCCCTGGACGGATGCAGCTGCGTCCCACACAACTCTCACCTTGTCCGGCTTCTTCGGATTCACGACAATACCCAACGGAAGAAACCAGGTACGCTTCGGATTCATCTCGGCTATTTCTTGTCCAGTCGCCTTGTGCGCGTATCCTTTGGATACATAATCGGCTATTTGCTGGCGAACATTGGTATACAGATGAGGTGATTTGAGCAAGCGATTTTCCAGGCACTTCAGCCTCCGCTCAGCCATAGGTTTGCTGTTCGGAAACTCTACGTCGTCGAACTTCCACAGAAGACCAGTCTCGAATCTCCCATTTTCAGTCCTTCTTGTGGTTGACTGGAGGATATCTCTCGCTCGTTGATCTTCGGCTGACTCCTTAACTTGGTCAATGGAAACTCCCACACTTTCCATGGAGAAAAAGCTCTTTACTAGCTCGTGCAGATCATCATCTCTTTTTCGAGTACCAATGTGAAGCACGTGCTGCGATGAAGTATTTGCCGCATCTCCGGAACGCCCGTATATCACCCAGCCGAGTCTGGTTTTCGCCGCTACTGGCTCGTGCTCTCGACCTTCACGCAGCTTTAGAGTGGTCTTCAGCCTTGTATGATCCAGACCGATTAGGATTCCTGGTTTTGCATCCCTGAAACTTTCAACGGGTAGTCCGTTCAAATATGGATACCTGGCCCTCAGTTCTTCAAAGTCGACGGATTGTTGTGGAAGTTCCAGTCCTCCAACGGTTTGGACTTTCCGCAACGAAAACTGCTTTCCGGATACCGAACCCGAAATATTCATTTGGATTTGCTGGGAGTCTTCTTCTACACGCTTGACACCGTTGGTCCACTGCATGCACAATGGTGATGTCGGACCTTGCACGCCCAGCTGCTCGGCCAGCGATCTGTCCACCAACGTCGCATCAGATCCACTATCCAAAAATGCGAAGGTTCCGACCGAGCAACCGTTTGCATGAAGCACAACAGGGATTATACGGAAGAGTACACGGTGATGATGTTGGTGCACGGAAATCACCCCAGAAACCGGAGCCGAAGTTGTAGTATTGTCGGCTCTTGGATCTCCCGGGTGTAACAACCTATGGTGCTTTTGTTCACATCCTCCGACTCCGCAGACGGGCGCCTTGCACGGCCATTTTCCATGCGGATACAGACACCGCCTACACAGGTGCTCTTCCTGTGCTACCTTCCACTTATCCTCCAAAGCCTTCGACTTGAATGCACTACAATCCTTCGGCTTGTGTCCGGCTGTTTTGCACACCATGCAAGGACGTTGACTTCCCGGTTGGTTTGGAGCTTCAATCTTCATGGGCAGCTTCTGATCTCGAACTTTAACCGCGTGTACCTCAGAGAGATGTGAGTTCACCACGGCTTTCCCCTTCGTCTTCTCGTTTTTGTCGATTACTGGTGTGACGCTACTAGCTGCCGTAACGATAACGTCCATGTAATCTGAAAAGGTTTTCAGATCCACATCTACCACTCGCTGCTTGTGTAACGCCCAGTCGAGCTTAATGTTGGCCGGCAGTTTTTCCACCAGCTCTTCCATCAGGATCGGATTTGCTAGATGCACCTGCTGATTAGTAGCGATTAGGTGAGCGCAAAGATTCCGAACTGCTAATCCGAAGGTGATGATACTTCCTAATTTCTCCGGTCGCGGTGTTGGCGCTGCACGGACTTCCGCCAGCAGGTTGCTGATTATCGCTTCCGGTCGACCATAGAGAACCTTCAACGTCTTGATGATGTCCGGCACATTCGATGGGTGTAGAAGCAAACTACATACTGCTTTCCTCGCTTCTCCTTTCAAGCAGCGCTGGAGTCTCATCAAGTTCTCCGAGTCGTTGTAGGCACAAAGCTGCGTTGACGTCTCATAGCTGCTCCAGAAAACCGGCCATTCTGTCGGATTCCCACCGAAGAAAGGAAGATCCTTGGGAACAACATGGCGGGCTGCCAACTGCTGAGCGTTTGGACCGACCGATGACTGCATTCCACCATACATATCCGGATTTGGCACAGCCGATATAGGGTTTTGGTAACTTGATACACTCACTAATGGGGGACCCAAATATTGTGGTTGAGAAGAAACCCCCCACTGTGGAATGTTTGGAGGTATGTGTACTTGAGACGGTGCGGGGGCCAAACTTCGGGAGACTGAATACATTTGGGGATTTGGGAAATTTTGAGGATTGTTGCTCACTGAACCACCACCCGAATACGGATGCGGTGCCCTTGTTACTGGCCCTAGCCCTAACTGTTGCATCGGTTGTGAAAATGGTGGTTGAGTATATCTTCGATTGGTTGGTTCAACAATTCTTCTCCCGTACAAGTCTAAATTGGCAGTACTCACCATAGTTGAACTAGGTATTGCAATTGGATTGTACTGACCAGCGCTAGGATCCTCCGCGATGTACCTTACCGTGGTTGGTCCATTACCCATATATGGATTCGACGCCGGAATCGGAAGTGGCTCCAAATGACCTACGGATGCCGAGACCACCACTGGCTGGCTGATGGCAGATGGAACCGATGGATTCACGTGCAACGGCAATGTCGTCGTCGAACCTGGCATACTCGCAGAAATATTCCTCACCAGGGGCGTCGATTGAAACGATTGTGGTGCTACCGAACTCGGTACGCTGTTGAATCCTGCTGGATGAACAGTTGTTATCGGCGAGATGACGTTATCGAATGGCCTCGAGAATCCCCCCGGGATGGCAGGTGCCACGGTGTTCGGTGATATGATGTTATCGAATGGTTCCGAACCCACAGCTGCTTGCGCCACTTCACGATTCGATTCTACTTCCCGGCTGGAGACCGTTGTCACTGGAACTGTTCTTGAGCTGCATTGCGTAGTGACTGCTACCCCTGGTTCTGCTGGCGCGATAATACCACCGATCTGCGACGTGGCTCCAGTGGGAACTACGTTCCCAGTATTGGCAGCCACACTCATTTGATGGTTGTCGATCCAACGCTGAACATTGGCGGAAGCTGCGGTGGACTTGTTACCGCTCACCCCACTTGCTCTTGAACTCCGGCCTTCGTCTTCCAGCTGCGCTTGAACCTTCGATCGAGGAACTCCTCTTCCAAACGTAACCGATCTGCATTTGCCTTCTCTCGTAATTTCTTTTCCTCCTCCAAGCGTTGCATTTCTAGCCGAAGCCGAGCCTCTCGTGTGCTAGCCGTCGTTGACGTCGTTCTTACCGATGAGGCTGACCGGGAAGGGGGCCGGCATAGTGCACATTGGTAGCTCCGATCTTCCCCTTCTATACTATCACCAACACCAGCGCAGGTGAAATGGTACCATCGGCTGCAGCCGTCACACTGTACCATCTTCGGCTCTGCGGTGTTTGGCCGGTTACAGGCAATGCACTGAGCGTCAACTGGCGGCTCTGATTGCATCTTACCTGTTTATCGAGGTTCTTACGATAAGATATCAAATCTTAAAGTTTGTTGATACCCGGAGCGGACGAAGTTTTCGGACCTCTTTTAGTCAAACCCGTACTTATTTTTCTGGGTTAGCTTTAAGCTGAAATGGTTTAATTCATTGATTTTTGCATGTGTTTTGTAGATTTAGGTTACCTTACATTTGATAGTCCTGCATGTACAATTTATCCGTCCTAGGTGTATCTATCGTGTAATCCAATTTATCTGTGCTATTGTTTTAAGTAGTTAGAATAACAAATTTATTTAGGAATCAATTCAGAGGCTGATTTAGGATACTTACAATTCAATTTACTTAAATTATTTAGCAACAAATTTAGGAATTCAACAAATTTTAATTGACTGAATATTGTAGCGCTCGTGATTTAGCACTTTTCGTGTTTACATTGCTATACAATTAACGATGACGTTTCTCCCTATCGTTGCCCTATCGGTGATAATAGAAGCAGCGGGTGGCACTGAACTACCGGTACCGAACACGCTGATCCGGGTTGCCAACAAGTAGGTTTAACTGCATGTTAAATGGGCTATACCTAAATGGATTTCAAGGTTGCAAAGAAGTTTGGGAAAGGCAAGTGGCTTGCTTTGAGAGGGATTCAAGGCTTTCAGATGTAAAGGGGGATGGTCCGAGGGATTTTAAGTGAGTTTATAAGGGGGTCAGAGGCGTTTGCAGGTATTTCAGTGCGTTTTAGGACGTTTCAGGAGGTTTCAGAAGGCTTTTGGGGGGCTTCATATACTCTCAGATAAACTTCAGGAGACTTAGGAGGCCTTAAGGGGGCCTCTGAGGCTCGCAAGTGAATTTCATGGAGGTTTCAGAGCGTTTCAGGGCATTTCAGGAGGTTTCGCAAAGGTTTTAGGGGGCTTCAGAGGCTCTGAGGTGAATTTTACGAAGGTTTTATAGTGGTTTAGGAGGCGTATCAAAATATTTCAATGCGTTTCAGGACGTTTTAATGCGTTTCAGGGCGTCCAAGGAGGTTTCAGGAGGGTTTTCGGGGGCTTTAGAGGCTCTCAGGTAAATTTCTCGTAGGTTTCATAGGGGTTTCAGAGGCGCTTCAAAGCCTTTCAAGGCGTTTCAGGAGGTTTCAGGAGTTTTAGGGGGATTGCGAAGCTCTCAGTCCACTTTCACGCAGGTTTTACAGGGGTTTTATTAAGAGGCGTTTAAAAGTGTTTCAAAGCGTTTCAGGGTGTTTCAATGCGTTTCAGGGCGTTTCAGGAGATTTCACAGGGGCTTTAGGATTAAGAGGCCCTCACGTGATTTCATGGAGGCTTTGTAGGGGTTTTAGAAGTGTTTCAAAGCGTTTCAAGATGTTTCAAAGCGTTTCAAGGCATTTTAAGGCGTGTCAAAGCGTTTCAAGAGGGTTAAGGGGGCC
The DNA here is from genome assembly GCF_035046485.1 of Aedes albopictus. Classification (NCBI taxonomy): domain Eukaryota; kingdom Metazoa; phylum Arthropoda; class Insecta; order Diptera; family Culicidae; genus Aedes; species Aedes albopictus. Next base: position 132,418,669 of record NC_085138.1, read on the forward strand.
CAGAAGCTCATTGGGTTTCATGGGAATTTCGGAGGCATTTCAAAGCGTTTCAAGGCGTTTCAATGCGTTTCAGTAGGTTTCAGCGTGGTTTCAGGGTGGTTCAGAGGCTCTCAGGTAAATTTCATGAAGATTTCATAGGGGTTCTAGAGGCGTTTCAAAGCGTTAGTCTTCAGAGCGGTTTCAGGGGAATACAGAAGCCCATTTAACTTTTCCCCTATTGCGTAAATCTCTTTGAGACAACCAAATACGTTAGTAGATCCGATGACCTATACTCAAGGAAGTTCTTGAAGATCCTAAAACTGGCAACGAGCTCACCACTTGACAGCACATAGTTGCATGAGGCTTACTTACCTTACTTATCGATCAGGCTAAGGCCGGGTGGCCTCTGCTGTACATAGTAGCCGTCTCCATTCCACTCGGTCCATGGATGTTTGTCTCCAGCTCCGCACTCTGCGTACCATCGTCCTCCACTTGGTCGACACACCTAGCTCGCTGCGCTCCATGTCTTCTTGTACCGGTCGGATGACTCTCGAGAACCATTTTAGTCGGGTTGCTATCCGACATCCTGATGACGTGACCCGCCCACCGTAGCCTCCCGATTTTCGCGGTATGGACGATGGTTGGTTCTCTTAGCAGCTGGTGCAGCTCGTGGTTCATTCGCCTTCTCCAAGTCCCGTCTTCCATCTGCACTCCGCCGTAGATGGTATGCAACACCTTCCGTTCGAAAACTCCAAGGGCGCGTTGGTCCTCTGCACGTAGGGTCCACGTTTCGTGCCCATAGAGGACGACCAGTGTTTTGAAGATAGTTCACTTCGTGTTATTGCGAACTTTATTCGATAGTACAGTTCTGCGAAGTCCAAAGTAGGCACGATTTCCTGCCACAATGCGCCTCTGAATTTATCTGCTGGTGTCGTTGTCGTCGGTAACCAGTGAGCCCAAGTACACGAATTCTTCAACCACCTCGATTTCATCACCGTCGATATGAATTCGGGGTGGCGGGCGCGTTGATTCCTCCCTGGAGCCCTTTGCCATCATGTACTTTGTCTTCGACACATTAATGACTAATCCGATTCGCCTGGCTTCACTCTTTAATCGGATGTACGTTTCCGCCATCGTCTCAAATTTACGAGCTATAATATCAATATCATCGGCGAAACCAAGCAGCTGAACGGACTTCGTGAAAATCGTCCCACTCGTGTTTATCCTCGCTCTTCTTATTACACCCTCCAAAGCAATGTTGAACAGCAAGCACGAAAGACCATCACCTTGCCGTAACCCTCTGCGAGATTCGAAGGGACTCGAGAGTGTCCCTGATACTCGAACTAAGCACATCACTCGATCCATCGTCACCTTGATCAACCGTATCAGTTTATCCGGGAATCCGTAATCGTGCATAATCTGCCATAGCTGTTCTCGATCGATTGTATCATACGCCGATTTGAAATCGATGAACAAGTGATGTGTGAGCACGTTGTATTCGCGGCATTTCTGCAGCACCTGGCGGATGGCGAACATCTGGTCCGTTGTAGCGCGTTCACCCATGAATCCAGCCTGATATTGCCCCACGAACTCTCTTGCAATCGGTGATAGACGGCGGCATAAAATTTGAGAGAGTATCTTGTAGGCAGCGCTCAGTAGTGTGATCGCGCGGTAGTTCCCGCAATCTAACTTGTCGCCCTTTTTGTAGATGGGACACACGATACCTTCCATCTATTCCTCCGGTAATACTTCCTCCTCCCAAATCTTGGTAATGACCCAGTGTAGTGCTTTGTTGTTTTTCAACCGGCCAACCTCCTCCTCAATCTCTTGAAGGTCAGGGGCCGGAAGTCTTTCGTCCTGTGCACATACTCCTGGTAACAGATCCACGCCACCTTCGGTACTTGCAACGTCGCCACTGAGGTGCTCATCGTAATGCTGCCGCCACCTCTCGACCACCTCACGCTCGCTCGTGAGAATATTCCCGTGATTATCTCGGCACATGTCGGCTTGTGGCACATAGCCTCTGCTCGAGCGGTTCAGCTTCTCGTAGAACTTTCGTGTGTCCTTAGCGCTGACCCTACCGCCATTTTTCAAACTTTCATCGTTTTCAATGATAATTAGCCTCATTTATTAGGCTTTCGAAGTGGTAACAGCAACTAGACAATATTTGCTCCATACTTCATCAAAACTATTCACTAAACTATTGCATTTTCATTGATTTTTAGAGGTTTTAAAAACTGATTCGTTAAACGGAAGTGGTGCAAAACGACCATCTGCCATGGGGTAAGATGCCACTTCATGAAAACATTCAAAAATTACGTCCATCAGTTTTCGGGCATTTCCGACTACTTTTCCCCTCTTTGTCCCGCTTTTTTCGTATACTCAATAAATGGAGTGTTACCCCCCTCCGCGCAAAACGATAATCGTAATATTTGAATGACCCCTAACATAGAATGCGTAGACATCAACAACCATGCGTCTCCATGTGTGCCTCAATCTAGTTGGAAACACTTGACTGGTAATAAAATCACCAGAAAACCTTAATTGCAAGCACGAAAAACCGGAAGTAGACAATTTTCATTGGGAAATCAAGAGATTTTTCGTGGGTTTGGTGGCCTAGCTTCTAGAAGAATGTTCGATGCAAACATATCTTGGCATTTTGGGCTTTGTTCCCCTACAACTCTTCCATCGCTTCGCGATCTCGTTCTTCCTGCTGGCACTTCTTCATCCGGAAGACTGAGTTCTGCCTGTTCCGCGCCTGTCTGTAACGTGCTCGGGAAGGTACTCTATGCTTAAGGGTCAAGGAAACTTAAGAAGTCAAGGAAATTTCTTCTACCGACCGGGAATCGAAACCATCTCCCTCAGCATGGTCTTGCTGAATACCCGTGCGCTTACTGCATCGGCTATATGAGCCCTAATTCAAGCATAGAATAAGCCAATATTCGTGCAACACCCATACCAGTGGACATCCAAAATCCTTGCTATATGTACATATAAAGTCCTATGTTGCAACCTCTGTCTGTACTAGCGCCATCAGGCACTTTGAAAAGGAACAAGCTATGAAAACGACTGCCGCGGCCGGCGGTCCGCGTCATCATCGCTCATTCATTCCCTCATTTATGTGTTCCTTCATTTCCGCGAACATCGGTTTCATCTGGAAGGTAAAAACGGAGCGCGAGGACGGTAGGAAACTTCTTGGTACCTTCTGCAGTCCCCCGTACTGAGACACGGAAATCGCCAACAATAGCGACAAACGGGTCTGCCAATGTCGAGCGTACGACGACGCGCCAGCTACGTTGGGGGCTACAAAGTTTCCCCGTTTGAGGACATCTCACATCGTCCTCGTATGAGGACCAAAACTTGCACGAGAAGACGTCCCATCTACTAGGCTCATTCCACACGCTTGTACCCGGCACAAAGACATCCGGAGTGGGTGGGACATGGTTCGCTCGAACGACCGTCTGGCCATAATGACACCGACTACCGCAACGGTGGGAAGCTTCAGCGAGAATGCAAGCGGGTTTGCCCAGCCCGGCGCGGCGCAGGGCGATTTTATATCATGTAAGGAAAAAATAGCCACCCACTACCACCCCCTCCTATGGGTGGCCAGGACCACCACTTAGCTTCCGTGCAATGATGTTCACTTTGATACGAAGGCGTACTTGGGATTGATGATGAAGGCGGATGGGAGATCGTCCATGAGTTTTTCTTTCTGTTATCATCGCGGAAGAGACATTCTTGCAGTAGTTCCTTGTATAAGTTCAGCAAGAATTTTTCTGAAGATTCCTCCGAGAATTCTTTTAACCAGTTTTTGAAACGTGTTGATGTCAGAATTTGATCTCGTACGTTCCTTGTTTTCGTTGCCCCCCTTTCAGTTTGTCCTCTTCTTGTCGTTGTCTTCCGATAAATAACCCGTAACGTGGGTAGATCACCTTGGAATGGTGCGTTACGGTGTAAGATCTACAATTTCAAGTTTTGATCTTGCAGTTTCCCAGCCTGGTTTATTTAAATGCAGGAACATTCCAAGATCAAGATTTGGTGTTCTTTTTTACACTATTTATTTATTTATTATTTTATTCTATTTATTTTTCATTGCTAATATACCGTTTGTTTCAGAGAGATGGAGGTAAATTTAACCTATATATAAATAACAATTTACGAAAATATAACAGTGGAGAACGTATCACAATTTAATGCTTTTTTCTATTTCAGATTTACAAGCAGGCAATCAGCGATCAAAGCGGCGAAGTATCTCTTTCTTTAGAAAGGTCAAGATTACCGTATGATACAGTGTCAAGTAGACCACGTTTTCCGCGTCGATTTATTCGTGCCGAGTTCCATAATTCCGTTTCTTTTTCGTACATTTACGGTAATGTATTTTTGTTCATTACACCTTCAACTTATATTACGCGTTGCGAACATTCGCGGATAATAAATATGTACAACGGTTATATTATCCGCAATCTTATTAACCCTCGAACCATCGCGCTGTTGTATTTTGTACAACACGTTGAAAAAATCTCGCTTTTTGTACTCAGCATTAGCGTGGTGCTGGCGCAGGTAGTCAACCGCGCGAGTTACGGAAGGTTAATACGGAAACGCGAAAAAAAAAGAAAAAAAAGGAAAAAAGAAAAAAAAGGAAAAAAGAAAAAAAAAGTAATACAAGAAGGTAGGTGAAACTCAAAAGCAACGATTCTAGTTGTTTAGTTATCCAGTTTTCTCGTAAATCTACGGCGCGGGTTTCGGTTTTTCAGCATTGGCAGTAACATTAAACGGAATTGCATACAGTTTATTTTCTGACTGAGAAACGATAAGCTTTAAACGTGCGTTATTACGAGTTGATCCGATATAGGCGTGGTTTAAAAATTATTCATACCCGGTATATAATTAAATTTAATACACAAACATACAATAAAATTATTGTATTCTTCCGACAGCCGGCTGGCGGAAGACTAAATCATATCAAGGGTTGCATAGCTCACATCACTTACCAATGTGAATCCAGATCTATGTAATTTTCTATCCCTTCCCTTCCCACTAACAAACTTCCTTCCTGTGACAACCGTGGGGATGCGGAGGTACACACGGTCTCTAGTAGCAACGGATGTCACACCAACATTCCTTCCCTTCCCCGATGACCGTAAGGACGTGGCCGGCGCCGGTACTGACTATATAAAGTTTTGAACCTTCAAAATTGCACATTGAGGATGGAAAGCTACACCCAGGCCCCATCCATTTGGTTCCCTGTGCAATGTTGACTGTTCTGGTCAGTAACGGAGTAGCAACTACGAATTGTACGGTCATCTCATGCTCATGCTCATGCTCATGCTCTTGTCGTTGTCTTCCGATAAAGCCCTTTCTGTTTAGTCCCGTTACAGATCAGGACAGTCGGTCCCATCAATGTTCTTAGTATAAGATAGCAAGTAATTTAGTATAAGTCCCTTAAATCCCTCCTTTCCAACTTTATATATTTATATGTTATCCCTAACCTCGAAACAGCCGCGAGTATTTCGGCTCCCAAAACTAACGAAGTATTTAGTCAGTATAAATTTAAAAACAAAATGTAAAATCAACATAAAAAAATGTAAAGATGATTTCGGCTCTGTTATGCCCAAGTGGCGCCCGAGCCTTCCAAATAAACGAAAAAGTAATAAAAAAAATCTTTTAGAATGTATTTCTTCCCATATACTTTTCTGGAATTTTCTCCAGGGACGTCGCCTGAAATTATTTTAGGTTTATTTAGGACTTACCAAATTTCTTCCGGAATATTTGTAGAAAAAAAAAAATTCGTAGAATTTCCTTATGTTGATTAAGCAGAATTCCTCCAGGTATCTCTTTAGAATGCATTCCTCCGGAATTTCCCCAGAGATTCATTCAAGAATTCCTCCTTTAATTCATTGAAACTACACGGTCAGAAAATTCATTCATTTTCGAGCTAAAGTGGGACAACTCAAAATTGAGTAAATTTTTTTCCAGCGATAGCGCTGGCCCAAGTGCGAAAATCTCATCAGTTTAAGCCGTATAATATTCTTGATGATGCGAAGAATATTATACGGCTTAAACCAGTTGGATTTTTGCACTTGGGCCAGCGCTATCGCTGGAAATGCAATTTACTCATTTTTTGAGCTTTTCCAGTTTAGCTCAGTTTTGTGTGAATCTTACTCATTTTAGAGTAACATTTTCTTAGCGTGCGGCAATCTAAGAAGCAAAGCAAGATGCAATAAAAATAAAACCTATAATACACTCAAACCTCCATTTAGGTCGAATCCATCTAGGTAAAATCTATTTTGGTCCCTCCATTTAGGTCACGTTACCTAAATGGAATCTGATTGTGTTCAGAGCAGTTGAAGTGTTTTAGATTAGGATAAGGCTGGTTTAAGGGAGTTAAGTTACAAGTTGAGTTAAACGGAGTTCAGGGCATGTTCAGGGGGGAGCAATAAGGGGAGATGGGGTTGGTTTGGGACTGTTTAAGGTTTCCTAAGAACTTTCTTGAGCAACCTGAATCGTTTAAGACACGCTTTGAAGCGTCGCTGAAATCTCTCTGAAGCTTACTGAAGAGCTGTAATCCAAAATTAAATTTTCCCACCGAAATCGCCTACGTAACGTCTGAGTTACGCCTCTGAAACTCGCTAAAAATTCTCTGAAGCTTTCTGAAATGCCTTCAGAATCCCCCCTAAAACTCCCTCGGACCACATGTAACACACTTGAGACCCTCAGAAACCCTTAAAATCGCCTATTAAATACGCCTCTCTGAAACTCGCTAAAAATCCTCTGAAGCTTTCTGAAATGCCTTCGAAATCCCTCTAAAACCCTGTCGGACCCCATGTAACGCACCTGAGACCCTCTGAAACCCCCAAAAACGCCTACATAACGCCTATGAATCTCACCAAAAACCATCTGAAGCTGTCTGAAATGCCTTCAAAATCCCCCTAAAACCGTCTCGGACCCCATGTAACGCAACTGAGCCTCTTCCAAACTCCCCGAAAATACTACTCCTGAAAGCTCCCCCCACCCTGAACCCCGCTTGACCCTTTAAATCTGCATGTCACTCGCCCTTCTTTGGTGTAGTATTCCTTCATGTTTTCTCAAAACATGTCTGAAAGAATTCCTCAAGGAATACTATCAGATATGCTCACGGAGCATTTTTAGAATTTCTCCCGAAATTCTTCTAGAAATTGCTCAAGAAATTGTTCAAAATATGTAATTCTAGGATTTTTATCACGGAGATTCGGATATATTTTATGTTTTTTTTATCAGATGTTCCTCTGGGGATTTTCTTCAAGAGTTCAAAATTTGTCACACTCACTCTTTCAGAAATTATTGTTGATATTTCTCCAGAGGTGCCTCCATATATTCAAGAGTTCCTACAGGCATGTGGAAGCTCAGATAAAATATTATCACCTGGGCGCCCATTAAAAACACCACCCCCGGCGAAGACTGGCGCTTGAGCCTAGCTATTTAGCACTGTAGTTGGAGGAAATGCCGAAGCAGAACCCGTAACTTCGGGGAAGGTAAGCCCAGCTCCCAGGGTTAGTGGGTTGGTGTCAGGCCCTGCGAGCCAGCTGTAAAACAGACTAGCACCGGAAAATCAACAAGAGAAGAATGCGAACCGATACCAATGGCGACGACCACAGCGACGAAAAGGGACTTGCGATTGGAAGCTCGGTACATGGAACTGCAGATCTCTCAATTTCATTGGGAGCACCCGCATACTCGCCGATATACTGAAGGACCGCGGGTTCGGAATCGTAGCGCTGCAGGAGGTGTGTTGGACAGGTTCCATGGTGCGAACGTTTAGAGGTAATCATACCATCTACCAGAGTTGCGGCAACACACGTGAGCTGGGACCAGCTTTTATAGTGATGGGCGACATGCAGAGGCGCGTGGTCGGTTGGTGGCCGATCGACGAAAGAATGTGCAGGTTGAGGATCAAGGGCCGATTCTTCAACATCAGCATAATAAACGTGCACAGCCCTCACTCCGGAAGCACTGATGATGACAAAGATGCATTTTACGCGCAGCTCGAACGCGAGTACGACCGCTGCCCAAACCACGACGTCAAGATCATCATAGGGGATCTAAACGCTCAGGTGGGCCAGGAGGAGGAATTCAGACCGACGATTGGAAAGTTCAGCGCCCACCAGCTGACGAACGAAAATGGCCTACGCCTCATCGATTCCGCCGCCTCCAAGAACATGGCCATTCGTAGCACCTTCTTCCAACACAGCCTCCCGTATCGTTACACCTGGAGATCACCAAACAAACGGAATAGCAAATCGACCACGCTCTGATTGATGGACGGCACTTCTCCCCCATTATCGATGTCAGGACCTGGCGCTAATATCGACTCTGATCACTACCTGGTGATGGTTAAACTGCGCCCAAAACTCTCCGTTATTAACAATGTACATTACCGGCGGCCGCCCCGGTACGATCTTAGAGCAACTGAAGCAACCGGATGTCACCACCGCATACGCGCAGAATCTCGAGGCAGCGTTGCCGGACAAGGGTGTGCTCGATGTGGCCCCTCTAGAGGACTGCTGGAGTACAGTCAGAGCAGCCATCAACAACGCAGTCGAGAGCACTATCGGGTACGTAGAACGGAGTCGACGAAACGATTGGTTCGACGAGGAGTGCAGAGCGGTTCTGGAGAAGAAGGATGCTGCTGCGGGCGATAATGCTGCAGCATTGAACCCGACAGAATGTGGATCGATACAGACAGAAGCGGAAGCAGCAGACCCGTCTCTTACGGGAGAAAAAGCACCGCCTGGAAGAAGCAGAGTGCGAGGAAATAAAACCGCTGTGCCGTTCACAAGAAACACGTAAGTTCTACCAGAAGCTCAACGCATCCAGTGACCCCCAACCCATCGTGACCAATTCTAGGAGTGTTAAGAAAAGCAACAAACGTTCTCCTCCTGGATTCAAAACCTAAGATAAACGAGACTTTCCTTTGCTCCCGGGAACATAAAAAATCCCAGATTTTCCAATTTTTTCGACGCCTCAGCCAGAGGGACAGCATTCGGAAAACCAGGAACAACCTCTTGGTGCTCTGATGGTATCGTAGACATCATCCTTAACTTCTTTAATGCTTTCGACTCAGTGAAGAGCATTGTCAAAGGAATTCTTCCTTGTATGGCCCCTCTTTTGTAGCAGTTGGCTTCTAAAATGCCCCTCCTTGCGACAATCGTATCTTTCGATGGATAATTCAACCACCGAGGTTGATGATATGATTTCTGTTCTACACTGGAACTGTCATAGTATTGTACCAAAAATAGATGTTTTTATTTTTTTACTTAGCAATTTACAATGCGATGTTTTTGCGTTATCCGAAACATGGCTGACACCCGATGTAACCTTACCTTTTTCCGATTTCAACATTATCCGTCTTGATCGGTCCGACTCATACGGAGGGGTGCTTCTAGGGATCAAGAAGCAGCACTCATTTTATAGAGTCGATTTTCATCCGATGACAGGCATCGAAGCCGTCACATGTGAGGAGACTATCCGGGGTAAAACCTTCAGTGTTGCCTCCGTATATCTTCCACCGAGAACTGCGATATCTCGCAGGGATCTCGCCCACATCTGCTCGGTTATGCCTGAGCCTCGGCTGCTCATGGGAGATTTCAACTCCCATGGTACAGGGGTGGGGGGGAGGGTGGGGTTGAACTGTACGATGACAGCCGTTCAACTTTGATATATGACCTCTGCGACGACTTCAACATGACAATTTTGAACAACGGAGAAGTTACGCGCGTGGCGCCTCCAGCTAAAGATGGCAGTCCTAGAGACAGCCGATTAGACCTCTCAATCTGTTCGAGCTCACTATCATATCGCTGGAGTGCACATGGAGGGTTATCCAGGATCCCCATGGTAGTGATCACCTTCCGATCGTTGTTGCTATTTCCAATGGGTCACATCAACCTCCTCCAACTATCGACGTTTCCTACGACCCCACGAAACACATTGACTGGGGGAAGTACGCGGAAGCAATCATCGACGGTGAGCAATCGGTAGAAGTCCTTCTACCGCGGGAAGAGTATCAGTTTCTATCAGAACTGATCATCAGTAGCGCACTTCAGGCACAACGTTGACCAGTGCCAGGTCCGTCGGCTCGCAGGAAACCCCCCAATGCGTGGTGGGATAGCAAGTGAACAGAAATCTATCGCGAGAAACCCACGGCCGTTCAAAGTATTTCGGAAACGCGGTTCGATCGAAAACGGGAAGCGGTACGCTTCCCTTGAAAGCAAGTTTAAAAACTTGGTCAAGGCGAAGAAAAGCAGTTAGGCGCTGTCCATAAACTACGTAGACTTTTTTTCGGCCATCTCAGACAACTCCCTCCCACCTTGTAGACTTTTGTTCATACAAAATTTTCGAATTTTGTATGGAGCGTAGACTTTAGCCAGACCCCCCCCCCCCCGTCCCCCCTAAGAGTCTACGTAGTTTATGGACAGGCCCTTATTGGCGTCGATTCGTCGAGGGTTTGTCATGCGCGTAACTACAGCGTATTTGGCTCCTCAGCTCTAATGTCGTGCTCGCTTGTTATGCACTACAGCCAGTGTGCTTGACATTGAAGCTGAGGGTCCAAATGCGCTGTAGTAACGCACATGGGGTTTGTCGCGTGAGACATCGATGAGAACTCTTTGGAACGTCGGGAGAAGAATGCGTAACGCGCCGTCGGTTAACGAGGATCGAGAAAGCTCTCCTCGATGGATCCTCAAGTTTGCAAAAAAAGTTTGTCCAGATTCCGTACCCGTGGAGCGAATAATTCGGAATGTTTCCGAAGACAGAGACGACATGGATAGGCCGTTTGCGATAGTTGAATTCTCACTTGATCTTCTTTCATGTAATAATTCCGCTCCAAGAATGGATCGAATTAAGTTCAACTTGCTTCAAAACCCCCCAACGTCGCAAAGAGGCGCTTGTTGAACTTGTTCAATCAGTTCCTGGATAACAACATCGGTCCGGATGATTGGAGACAAGTGAGGGTGATAGCTGTTCAAAAACACGGGCAACCCGCGTCAGATCATAATTCGTACCGTCCAATCGCGATGTTGTCTTGCCTACGGAAGTTGTTGGTGAAGATGATTCTCTTCCGACTGGACGAATGGGTTGAATCGAATGGCATGTTGTCAGATACACAATTTGGTTTCCGCAGAGGCAAAGGAACGAACGACTGTCTTGCGTTACTTTCTTCAGAACTTCAGCTTGCCTTTGCTCGAAAGCAGCAAATGGGCTCAGTGTTTTTGGATATTAAAAGGAACTTTGATTCAGTTTGTGTCGATGTTCTTTCCGACAAACTCCACAAAAGAGGCCTTTCACCAATTTTGAACAACTTTTTTTGTACAATTTGTGGTTTGAGAAGCAGATGAGTTTTGCTCATGGCGACTTGAGAGTTTCACGAATTAGCTACATGAGTCTCCTCCACGTTAAGACAGCTTGCGGATGACTATGTTGTTTCTGTAACAGGATCAATGGCAGTTGATCTGCAAGGACCACTACTGGATACATTGGACAATTTGTCTACTTGGGCACTCAAGCTGGGTATCGAATTCTCTCCGGAGAAAACTGAGATGGTTGTCTTTTCTAAAAACGCAATCCGGCTAAGGTTCTGCTCCATCTGATGGGTAAGACAATCACTCATAGCATGTCTTCTCAATATCTCGGCGTCTGGTTCGACTCCAAATGCACCTGGGGGAAGCACATTGTGTATCTGATACAGAAATGCCAGAAACGAATCAATTTTATGTGAACTGTTACCGGAACATGGTGGGGATCGCATCCGGAAGATCTTATCAGGCTGTACCAAACAACCATTCTGTCGGTTTTAGAATACGGAAGCTTTTGTTTTCAATCCGCGGCGAAAACACACTTGCTGAAGCTTCAACGGGTTCAGTACCGTTGCCTTCGAATCGCGTTACGTTGCATGAACTCGACTCACACAATGAGTTTAGAGGTACTTGATGGTGTACAGCCTCTGACAGCCTAACAAGCATTCTTTGTTGTACAACGACTGAATAAACTGTTTTTCAGCTTGATTTCAAACATTTTGGCTGAATAAGCTGTTATTCAGCTATCATTGTTTCTTGGGAGACCGCTTTGCAGAGTTGTCGTTCCGGTTCCTCACACCCCTTGGAACCTCTCTGAAACCATCTGGGACCACGTGAAACAACCTTGACACACTCTAAAGCACTCCAGATACCTTCTAAAACCCTCCTAAAATTCCCTGATGTTGTAGGTCATTTCCCAGAATCCCATTCCCCAGAATGCCGTTCCCCAGAATGCCATTCCCCAGAATCCCATTCCCCAGAATGGGACATTCCCCAGAAAGCCGTTCCCCAGAATGACCCATTCCCCAGAAAGCCATTCCCCAGAATAGGACATTCCCCAGAATCGTTTCTATTTTTATTTTCAAATTGGTTTCGGGACAAAATTTGAGTAACTCTGATACGGTAGGTTGAGCAGTACTAAGCTTGTAGTTGCACTAGTGTTTGGCTACATATAATTACTTAATTGATTGGTGGCTTGTAATAGTAGCTGCTGACTTCATCTGAGATTATCCCTTCTTTTTTAAATTGGCTGTTCTTTCTAGTTGATTTGTTGGAGAGCTCTTTGGCGGCCAAACTGCTTAACTTTATATAAGAGATTGTTCCTTCTTATCATCAAAGGCTGTTCTTTCTAGTTGCGCTATTATCAAACATGGTTAGAAAGAAAAAGATGACTGACTCTAGCTTTTTCTTCGTACTCGGCGACACACTGTGCATGATACACTACCGCCATCTGTTGATCGAGAAGCGCGAAAAACATTATTTTTTGCTGGATTCAGGTTAGTGAGTACCATTTTGACGGTAACTCAAATCACACTAAAACAGGTCAACACGAAATTGCGTCGAGTAAACCCCATTCACCTTTTTTTGTAAATGTCTTAATAATACAAACAAAGTTATTTTAATGTTTCGGATTTATATGGCATGTGTAAGTAAAATGAATAGTATGAAATTTTCGATTAATTATTTTTGAGTGCCCATTGGAATAATTTCATGTATGGTTGCATCCACCCAAAAAAAATCGAAGGGAATTTGGTCACAAGGATAAAATCTAGTGTCTGGCATCCGAAAACCTTCACTAAGGCATTTGACAACTTGACTTACACAAAAGAATCATTTGAAGTAGAATTATTTTTGCAAACCTATTCGTGTTATCGTACAATGGAATATGTCGTTCATCATTTCCTTCTAACCACCTTTGCTGTTATGAAGTATATTGGCAGGCAAACGGCTTATTCTATAAAAGACTCCTCCTTCTTTTTATAATATGCTGTTCTTTCAAACTAAGTTGGATAGATAACGAAGACACACATTCAATTTACATGAGCACAAACTGTAACAAGAAAAAAACCTAAACTGCTCTAAACTGTAATTGTAGCGCAGTAGTTTTGCGAATATACATATACTTTCCATCTACATGTTTTGCTTTTTTTTTTTTAATTCGCTGTTTTGTCTCCGATACAGTAGACGTTCGATCGGTGCAAACGGTTTAACTGCAATGCTTTTTAACTGCAAGTTCGGTAAGTGCAACAAATTTGCAGTTATCGCACCGCCAAATGTCAGAATGGTGCGCCATGTTAGCGCAAATGAACAGTTGGATGAAGTTCACGTTCATTTTACGTCAGTTGATGGTTTGTTGACATTGTCAGACGTTGCAATTATAGAATTTTCGTTCGCTAAGTGAAAACGTAAACATGTTGCAGTTATCGAACGTCTACTGTAGATCCAAAGAACATAATTGCAGCCTAGAGTCCTTTGTCCTAATGAGTTACCATCTTTTCTTTTTCATTTTCTATAACACTGGTATATAATTCAACTTCATGCAAAAATGTGGAACTCTACAAGTTAACGTTGAACTTTTCGTCATTGAAATCATCGTCATCATCAAACATTTGAAAGCAGTTTTTTCGTTCAAAACAAAAGTTTTTGCTATGAAAATATATTCACTGTACTCCACATGAGGAATATAATGCAGTGAATATATGTTCATGATCCTTGTTTTGATTTGCAGCGAGAAAACTGCTTTTTATTTTCCGAAAAATGATGACGGATGCTTGAGCCTTAACGTTGAAGCATTCGTCATTGAAATCATCGTCATCATCAAACATTTGAAAGCAGTTTTTTCATTCAAATTAAACAGTTTTGCAACGAAAATGGATTCACTGCATTCCACATGAGGAATGTAATACAGTGAATACATTTTCGTGGTCATTGTTTTGATTTACAACGAAAAAACTGCTTTTCTATGTCCGAAAAATGATGACGAATGCTTGAGCCTTAACGTACTGTTGAAACAGTCATTCCGAGGTGCGTCCAATAGAATGGCTGACTTTTTTCATCTGAAATTTGCCTTCTTTAATCAACATGCTGTTCTTTTGGGATATTTTGGAATTGAGATTTTCTTTTATTGGTGTTCAAAGTTGAATGATAAAATGACTGTCCTTAGTTACCACTATTATAGAAATACAATCTTCTTTAAGTAAGGTTGCCGCATTTTTGTTTTTATCTCAATATTCATTACATGAATTTTGAGATACACTTAAGAAGGTTCATTATATGAAAACCATTTCCATTTGAAAGTTATCTCGTTCAATGATTTTTAATTTTCCTGGATGGAAGGGTGATTGACACCACGCTAAAGTGTTCTGGTCTTCCTCTGGAGTTCGGCCAAATCACCTTGAGCTTTAAAAACAAACAATTCACCAGAACTTCTGATTCTCATATTTTTCTGGGGAATGTCCCATTCTGGGGAATAATTTTCTGGGGAATGTCCCATTCTGGGGAATGGATTTCTGGGGATTGGGTCCTTCTGGGGAATTCCATTCTGGGGAATGTCGTTCTGGGGAATGGGTTTCTGGGGAATGACATACAATCTTCCCTGACCCCACGAATAAGCGCCCCTGAGGTCCCCTGGATCCCTTTGAAAACTCCATTCATAAAACGCCCCCGAATCATCCCTGAGACTCCCTGGAGCCTTTGTTTGGATCTTCTAGTCCGAGGCATTCTTGGGGTTGAACACAAGTACTTCTGCATTCAACTCATAAAGTGCCAGTAGACACAGGGAATTGAATTCTCAAACTTCTACACATAAAGTGAACGCGCTGTCTTCGGGACTAAGAGGCCCGCTCAATCAAAAATGTTAAGTAATAACTCAGATAAAGGTTTCATACAAATCAAGGCTGACGGATTCTGGGAAGTCTGACCCTCATCCTCTTTCCCTAGGCCGATGCTTGCAACACAAATTAAAGGTACGACTAGTAGACATGCAAGTCAGTAGTGGCATCAAGCAGTGGTGCCCACCGATGACGTCCCTGTCGAACCTTGCTTGGTATACGGGTCGGAAACGGACATGCACATAAATTAAAGCTCAAACACTCATCCCACGGCGGCCTCGTCCCATCATTGCCATGGATAGTGGACTGGAGTGGCAACCTCACACCCAGTCCAGCCCTCCAGTAAAGAACGAGGGTCCATCAACAGGGCCAGCACGGGACAGGAGGGCGCTCATTCACCCACACGAGGACGACGACGACGGCTGGCGGCAGCAAACTGAAGTACTTCCACTTGATGGTCCGTCCGGTTGGATGGCTCCCAGCAGCAAGTGATGAATGTAACTCGGAGGGGGTCCTTCGGTGCGAGAAAAAGGAATCCAGCACGTATGCGTCGCCATTGCCGCCGCCGCGTCGTTGCACTACCCAACCCACCTACCCAAATGGTTGGCTTATGCGACCGACACGGCACGGGAGGAAAAGGATGTAAATCAACCCCTTTCGCGCCCGCTGCTATTGCTGTGGGATTGTGGAAACGACCGGCAGACCGACGACTACGGCGACGACGACGATGATGATGGTCAAACCCTTTGCATCATTTGCATATTCTTTCATCGTTTTACGGATGTGTAGGCGACTCGCAGGTCTCTGTGGGTAAGGAGGATGTTAAATTTGCACTCACCGGGATGCTTTTTGATGTGTGCTCTCGAGAGTGTACGTGTAGGTACATTGTAGGCCGGCAGGAGGAAAAAAAATGGATCGGAGAAAAACATCGTCATCAGACGCCTTTTGAAATCATGTCGGAATGGTTGCAAATCGTGCAAACGAGGGGGCTGTCTATGAAACAATTAGGCTGATTGAAATGAGGGAAATTCGTGTGATTTGCATGTGCATTCAAGTGCACTTTGGGTGAAAAAAAATTGCAGTCAAATTTGTACTAGCGATTCTTCTAAAGATCGGTTACAATGAAAAATTGGAGAGTTTTATATCTTTGAGGACCATACACAGTTTGTTCATCGTTGATCTGATCCTTCCCATACACATAAAACAAGTCTAATGACTTGCCCTAAACACTGAACCAGACCCAATGGTTAATCCAAAACAACCAAGTTCAACTGCCCAGAACCGGATGCTGTTGACCATACAGTAATCGGATCCACCTCTAGCTCGGCAGAGCAACCTCTAAACCCATCATCACCCCGAAGTTATCACACTTTAACACAAAAACACGACATTTGAACTGCGTGGCATCCGTGTCTCATTTCATCTCAATTTGCGCATCATCTCGCATCGCATCGGTAGGTAAGCTGGCACGAACAAATCCAGTTTCCCTGTATGGACCATCTCATTTGGTCGGTTAGGGGAAGCAGCGATGAAAAATTAACAACGTAAAAAAGACCCCTTTTTTGCTGTGTTGGCTGCTGCGCGGCCAGCCGAAGTTGAACAATTCGTCCCTTCAGAATTAACACGTTCTCGTTCGTGTCCGGTGAGTAACGATGTACTCTTGCAAAGTGTTGTTCTTGAAGTCACAGTGATATGGTCGAGATATTCGAAGGCTGTGTGAACTATCCAGTCTGGAAAGTCCATCGAGTTGGTCTCATTCTTGGATTCCCATTCAATCTGATGACGGAGCTCAAATGGAGCATTTCACTTTCTACCCGGATTGAATGAACAGCACTTTATTTTCCGACAATTTATGCTTCTTCTTGGCTCGTCGATGCTCTTAGAAGAGATATGTTAGGTTGCGTCGTCTCCCTTCTTGTAAATAAATTCAAGTGGTTACCTTCATTCGACCGACGACCGACGGTCTTCCGTTTTACATATATTGAGATGCTTTTTCCGAATCAATCAATCTTGTTGTTGTTTCAGTGCTCGCACATCAAGTTTCTTGTGACTACTTTTGAAAACTCGAGTAGGGGATTTTCTTTCCTGTTTCTTGTCATGGTGGATGGAATATAGAGGATGAGGAATGAACTTGCTGACCGACCGATTACTATCAAGCAATTTGATTAGATTATATTTTGTATTGACATGGCATTCATTTATATACAGTAATGTTCCGATTTTATCACGCCCTCCGCGTGTCAGTCCTTCATTTTTCATTAATTTACTGTAACATTTGAGAGCAAGTGCTTTCCCTCTTCTTGAAGATGAATGTTGAAGGCACGTTTTGCGATGTTAAAAATATTGAAAATGCGTATAGATTTTGTAGAATATTTAAAAGAAGTTTTGAAAAATGGCGTGATAGAATCGGAACAATACTGTATTTACAGAGTTCAAGCAATAAACAGATAAAACTGATCTAAAAACTCTGACTCTATTCACAGCTCGCAACTACATCCTTTCAATATCTCCCATAGATTTTACCAAGATTTATTACATCACAGGTTTTTTGAAAAAAAAAAGTTTCCTTCTCAAGATTTATTCGGGATATTTTTTCGGAACTTCTTCCCCAGTTTCCCAAAAAATTCTTTCGTGATTTGTCCAGATTTTTTCCCGTGATTTTTGGGGAGGTTGTCTCACGATTTCCCCAAGAGTTAGTATTTCTTCAATATTTATGTTCACAGATTTTTTTTTAAATGTATTCCGAATCACTTCATCACGTTTTTCAGGGATTTCTCCAACCATGTCACGGCAGTTATTTTCGAATTCTCCATGGCTTTCTGCAGGATCTCTTCCTAATTTTTTTTTCTCAGAAATTCCTCTCCTAAGGACTGTTCAATTTATAAAACGGACAACTTTACAAGGCTATAAAAAGAAGACGCGTTGTTAAAATTTAACCACCCTTGTTTCGTTGTTCAGTACGTCATCTGCCATTATGGTAATCATTTTTGAATCTAATAAAAATAGTTTTATTTTATAGAAAATCGGCCAGGTGTTAAATGAGGTGAATTTTTCGATTGCTGAAAATTGAAAATATATATAAAATTACTGTTCACATAAGGTATATTGTTTTTAATTCCAGAAAAGTATGTGCCATGCTGCAGCAGCATGAGTAATAAACATTCTGGCAAAATTTAATATCAATTGGAAAATTAAGTGTTGAGATATTAAAGTCTCAAGTGTGATTCGATTTTTTGAATAAAATTCAATTGTAAAGCAAAAAGGGCATGACATTTTTAAATAATCAATTTTTTATGCATCCAGTCGAAAGTGGGAATAATGCGGTTTTAAATGCAGAAAACTGCGTATTAATAGCATTGCTGGTTTAATTACTGTACGCCATTACAGACACAGTAATCAAAAGAGTTTCGTTCTCTGAAGGTTCTTCCAAATAACCGTGCAACCTAATGCAAATTTTGCATAACAATGATGTTGGAAATAAAAACTTTGCACCCGATTATTATTAAATAAGGTGTACAATAACATAGGACCAACTTTATTGAAAATAAATAATAACAAGATTCGCTAGGGTCGAAAATCTGCATCAATGGAGCAAAAAGTATGGAATTTTTCAATATGACCATCTTTGAGGAATAAATTTATGATGAAAAATGCAATAAAAAGTAAATTTCTCTTCTGTATCATTCAGAGAGCAATATTCTACTACTCTGGGCAAATTTTTAGCCGAATCCCTGATGCTATTGCAACACAGGACCTAAATGAACATTTTTTAATAATTTCTATGAAAACAAGGCAACTCGCTATATCCAAGCTGGAGAATGCTTGGTGCATTATTACTGACCAACCATTGAACTTTACCTTTAGTTGAATAGTATAAGATTCCAATACATTAAAAACTTCATGAAAATGTGCATGTTAAGTATGTGGAAAGTTATGTCGAATTTTGAGAAATGGGTTTTTATTGATGTTTTACGAAAATCGCTTCAGTTACACAATAAAGAACATTTTGCTTAATGTTATATTTTTCCTACATTTGAGAATAGCTATAGAAAGTTATGCAAAATACTGATAATGATTTTATTGAAAAATAAAAAAGATATCGCACAAGCAAGTTGTCCGTTTTATAAATTGAACAGTCCTTAGTGAGGTTTTCCTTACATTATTTCACAGATTTTTTCTGGAATTTCACCAAGAGATCTTGATGGGATCTCTACGGTAGCTCACTACGGCAAAGCTTCCAGGTTTTTACGATATAATCGGTGATTGTCTAACACATAGTTATCGTAGATCTGTTTGTCTTCCTCGCACAGTGAATCCCACGAGAGCTTATCGACGATCTCTAACAAGCGCTCATCTTGCCTCTGCATTGTCACAAGGAAATCTGAATTAGAGATCTCCAACACCATGACAGTTTCTGCGACCGTTTCCACTTCACTCAGATTCTCCACCGGCGATCTGCTGCATACTCGAACCACTACGATACTCAATTTGAAAGCCGTATTCCAACATTTTTAAAAAATAGTTAGCAATTCTTGGATTCATTTCTCTTTTAGCATACGTATATCGTACCGTTGAAACAATCCGTACGGAGTACGATCAAATACTGTCTGAATCTCTCAATGCTCGCAACCACAGCCAATAATTCCAGCACGTAACTGTGGTAAACAGCTTCGGCCTTCGACGTCTTTCGACTAAAGTATCCGACAGGTTTCCACACATCTTCATTTTTCTGCAACAGCCAACAAAGGTTTTTCCACTAGCAATTGTTTAACTTTTCTGAACGCACTCTCATGTTCTACTTGCCACTTGGTTCGGCAATTATGCTGTAGTTCTGCACAAACCGCCTGAAACATCCGGATTGCCCCAGAAACTGTTGCACGGAATGTACGGAGTTTGGAGTGAGAAACTCTGACACAGCTTTAGTCTTCAGCTCACCAGGCCGAACACCATTCACACTCACTTCAAATCCCAGGAAGCATACCGATTGTTTGAAAAAATAACTCGTGTTCAAATTAATTGTAAAGCCTTCGTCTCGTAGCACTATCAACAGCTCTTCGAGCTTTGCTAGCAAATCTTCTTCTTCTTCACTTTCACCAGGAATGATCAAGTCATCAATATTCGCGAGTACCATTTTTTTTTCTTTTCTAGTTGGAGAACTGCACAACCATTTGCTAGGCCAAACGGCATCCGTAGAAATCTATAATGGCCATCGGTGGTAGAGAACGCCGTGTAATGCTGGTTTTCCGTATCTAGCGGGATTTGATAGTAGCCACTGTGTAAATCGATTGAGATGAACAATCGAGCCCCTGGCAGCTTTTGCAAACACGATCGATATTCAGCATTGGGTATTTATCCTTAACTGTCTTCGCATTTAAGGCTTTACGGGGCGTCATCAGAATCATAAATCATTGCTCTCAAACTTTGAAGATGCAAATCTCGAGTTCTACTGCATCAAATAGGCTGAAAATTTGATCGTTTGTATGCTTACATGTGATGAACACTCGACTAAGTTTCCAGTTAGATTAGTCCACTGGAATTGGAGATTTGTATCGTCAAAGTTTCGAGGGTAATGATGATAAAAGAGACGGAAGAAATTAACACGGTGTCCCGTATCACCTTAACAGCCGGTAATCGATGGATATTCAGAACTGATTGTTTGCACCTGGCTATACGGTGACTCCGTTTCAGCGATTATTCCAGCATCCAGTAACTCACTAACAATTTCGCACAACACATTTTCTCTAGCATATTTCAATTTTCTCGGTTTCACATACACTGGTTCTGTACTCGTCAAGTTGATCTTCATCTCCATAGATTTGGCACATCCCATATCTTTCAGATTGAGGGCGAAGCATGGTCTGTACTCTTCTATTAGCCGAAGCAGCTTTTGGTTGTGTAGGTCCTATCCATCGCTGTTAACAAACTTCTCCTTGGAATCAAATGCAATCGAATACATCCAGGCTATCGATGAACCTTCTCTGCTCTCCGAATCAAGCACAACGGGTCTCGACTCCGGCCTAGGCTCCAACTCTCTTTCCTACTCGAACGTTACATCACCTCTTCGCTTCACCATTAACAACCGATCCAGCTCAATTGCATCTTCTCCAAGTAAGGCATTGTCCACTTAGAATCCGGACGAACAAAATCACGTATATCTCAGGGATGGAATCACAAACATAAAAGGTGAAGCCCTCAAAACAAAGATTATTTATTGTAGTTTCATGGAAAAATTACATTGAAATTATTTATTTTTATTTTAAATACATTTTCTCACCTTTTCCGTGTTAACCTCCTTAAAAATCTGCACAACGGTGGTAAATTTTAGAATCAACCCCTTCGGCATGTTCGTCCAACAATCAGGTCGTCTATACAATTTCCTGAGTGCCTTGATTAGTCTGATTGGAATTCCGAAGAAAAAAATCCAAACGTTTTTCTTCTTGTGAAATGAGGGGCAATTTGGTGAATAGAGTGAACGCGAAATTTGAGTGCTTTTTCGTTGATAAACACTACCCATCTATGACGATACTACTGAACGGCTCCGACTGCCGTGACAGATCATCAAAATAAGTATAACCTCTATAGATCTCTTGTGTGCGTTTTTGAAAAGCAGCACGCGGTTATTGAGGCTGCCATCCTTGTATAAATTTGTTCTGATTATCTTGTTTTTAAAAAACGATGCCCAGAGTTCGAACTTCTTGACAAATCTTCGAATTCCAAGCAGACTAATCAAAGAACCCAAACTTTAATCTTCTGGGGCCACTTCTGTGCACAAAACACATAATGGCTTTGGAGATATTAACATTTTTTACGACTGTCGTACATGATCACACTAAATTTTCAACGTGTTTGTGCAAGATTTTTTTCCTTCTCTTGTCTTCAATCTGAAATAACTTTTCACTCGTTGCAAGAAAATCAATGAATTTTTACCATTGAAAGAGGACTCGTGTAGGATCAGACTGCAGTAAAAGAATGAAGATTGCGATCTTTAGGAGCGTCCCTAGAAAATATGCCATGCGTCCGGATTCTAAGTGGAAAATGCTTTATGATAGCCGTATCTTGAACCCATGTAGGCACCACCTGTAACTCAATCGGCAACTTGATCCCATCAATCAATAACTCAGCGGACGCCTTGGAGGACACGGTTACTTCCTTTTTTCCAAAACATCGTAGCACCTTCTGACTTGGCTTTAGTTCGCCAACCCTTTTGGCGAATTAAGATTGATCACTTCTTCAGGAAATGCTTACGATACCTTACTTCGTTGTACTCCGTACGTGGCAACTGTTGCCTTATTGCGGTATTTCACACTAACCACAATTATCCTGGTTGGTTTCCCTACTGACAATTCACACAAACTGCGCGACCCTTCGCGACGATCACTGGGATATTCGCGTTGCAATCCTGCCTACAGAATGTAGAACTTTCTCAAAAGGCTGACGTTTACCGGTGGACCAAGGGTACCTTGAACGAACGTTTTGGATGCGAAGTGATTACTCCGGTGGCTTGATATAGACTAACTAAAATAAAGAGTATATACGCGTAAACATCTGTTGGTGTTTTAGTGTAATGTTAAAAAAAGTTCACTAGGTTCTACACACTTCATACAAAGTCCTCTACACTAGTGAAAGGGTGTTTACAACAACAGACTATTTTTCTAGGAACACCAAAGGTACTTGTAGATCCGTGAATGACCATTAGCCTTAATGACATTTATTGTGCGGGATTGATTCTATAATAGGCACGACTTGCTTTCTATTTACTGCTAGAACTCTTGTACGACATCTGGAAGCGGGTAAACATTCGAAGTAATGCACGCTAGCTATACTTAGGCTAGGCTAGAAGGTCCTGAAGCACCTGGTTATCACGCTGAGAGCAGCAGGAGTACAACAAGAGCAGCTGTAAACGACGCTAACAAGAACACCATCGAGTACAAGTCGACGGAACGAATGGTTTAAAGAAGAGTGCAAAATGATTTTGGTGGAGAAAAACGCAGCGGTAGTGCTGCAGCCAGGGTGCAAAATTTTCCAAGTCATTGACTGAAAACAGCACGAATTTGAATGATTCTGCACTGAATATTCAAAACAAACAAATTCATTTTCGCTCTGCCTCTTCACATAGTCAGTCAATTCGTAGTCATTGAATATGAAGCCGATCGAGAAACATCTTCATAATTACCTACGTTTATGGTTACGATTTCTTCCAAAAACACTCCACAACAATCAAATGGGAAAAGATCGATGTAAAGCACCGCTAAATGTAATCGAAACGTTAATATTTTATCAGCAATTAAACACTTTGTAAGATGTTTACAAATATTCATTGACTTTCATTCAGTTGACAAACGAGTATCGAGCAGCTGAATATGAATATGCAGGCAAGTGAATGAAAATTGCCGCACGGTGAACTTCAACTCGTCTGCTCGAAAATTTTGCGCCCTGGCTGCAGCATAGGACCCGACAAAACATGAAACGATACACATAGAAGCGAAAACAGCAGACTCACATCTTTTGGAAATGTCGCTTGGAAGAAGCGGAATGCAAGGACATGGAACTGCTGTGTCGTTCTCAAGAAACACGGAAGTTCTATCAGAAGCTCAACGCATCTCGCAACGGCTTTGTGCCACAAGGCAAAATATACAGGGAAAAGAACGAGAGACGCTGAACTGGTCAGGCCCTGCGAGCCAGCCGTAAAAAAGACTAGCACCGGAAAATCAACAAGAGAAGAATGCGAACCGATACCAATGGCGACGACCACAGCGACGAAAAGAGGCTTGCGATTGGAAGCTCGGTACGTGGAACTGCAGATCTCTCAACTTCATCGGGAGCACTCGCATACCCAAGCAACACACTTGGACGTTAATAAGTTCCTATAATTTAAATGCAACTGCATTGATTGTTGTGCCCTTTGTACCAATCGTCTTATTAACGACTAAATTGCAACGAAAAAAGCGCAAGAGGTGGAGCCAATATAAAACATCCATTCGTGTTATAAACAGTTTTAATTCGCAATCGATTTATTGTGCGTTTAGCACTAAATTGATTTCCGAAAAAACTTCATTGACTTCCGCTGCCTTTCCTATGCGTTAAACATATCGTCGGAAGTAGTGCGCTGTACAGTAAATCTGATTTTCTATACAGCGCACTACTTCCGACGTTATGTTTAACGCATAGGAAAGGCAGCGGAAGTCAATGAAGTTTTTTCGGAAATCAATTTAGTGCTAAACGCACAATACAACCGAGATACAACTCATGGTCGACCAACCCGGGAGCTTCTTGACAGCTGCCGAACAACGTCAGCGTACCTAAAAATTTTGGTCCGGGTGGTACTGTCAGATTCAAAGCGGCAAGCGCTACTTTTGAAAAGGACGAAAACCGACAGTAACAAACCGCACAAAAAATATTAAAACATCAAATAGAAACCTTAATTTGTTGTTTCCGCTTTTTTGTGGTAGATAAATGCAAATTAAGTGCGGCATGATGAATTTTGTTTACTAGAAGCTAAAATTATATCTATAAAACGGGTAAAGGCAAAAGAGTCGGCTTTCATAAAATTGATAAAAAAAACTCATGTTTTCTTCTAGTGCGGTTATTAAGCACCAGAAAGTAATAAATAAGGTTACTTATGCTAACATTTTACAGCTACATATATGGTGGCAAAGCCAAAATGGAAGTTAAAAATAATCATTTGTTGATGTTTTTTTTTGAGTTTGATCTTCGGTTTGGTCTAGCATGCGCAGTCACCAATTAATATGGAAGACCGTTTAAACATGTGCTTTTATTACATGTCTTACAACAAATAAAAAATAAATCAAAATAATTTCAATATAATGAACATTAGTTTTTGCGCTTCTGTTGAATACGTCCTTTTGATACGAAACGCTAGCCTCTTGTTGGCTTCCACTCACCACGAAACAAAAAGATGTTTTCGCATGGACAAAAATTGTTGCGTCAGTGAAGGATGGACCCGTTGTTTACGAACAGTAGCGACATCTGCGATTTGCAAGTAGGTACGCGAAACTGAGCTCATCTGTCAAATTACGGGGGGGTTGTGGTCGACTTACAAATTGTGATCAATTCGACAACTAGTCGGCTAGTCATCACATTCGTCACTACAAGTGACAAGTGACAAGATACAACTCATGGTCGACTTACAAATTGTGATCAATTCGACAACTAGTCGGCTAGTCATCACATTCGTCACTACAAGTGACTATGCGTCAACAGTTTCATCAATGTGATAAATAATTGTGTGGGTAAAATTAACCGCAAAAAAAGGCTGAACCAGAACGTCAATTTTTGTGCCGCTCCTGATTTATTGGTAAATCATGCATTCTGGCTCAGTATTTTCAACGCGCCTCAGTCTACTCATCATTTTGCGAGTGAAAATTTGAACATTGTTAGTAAAAATGTACTCACCATATTGCTTTGACTGAGTTCATTTCAGCAGCTTATTTATGCACCCGTAAAATGCTGAAAATTTGTTTAGAATTTTTTTCTAGCTAAATCATGTCAAGGTTCACACGGTAGGACATAAACAACCAAAAAATGTAAACACGTGGACGCTTACTTCTCGTCGACAATCAAAGGGATATCCATTTATAACGTGAAGAAATTTGATCATTTTATGAACCTCCCCTCCTCTATTTTATTTTATTTTTTCGCAGGAAATCCCAAATATTTTAATACGGAGCATAAGATTTCTCAATCCCCCTCTCACCTCATACTATTGCGTAGTTTATGGATAGCCCACAAATACCTTATGACTATTTCTAAATATATCTAAGTATTCTGCTAGCAACTGTGGAAGTGCTTGTAGAACTCCTGTTTCATTGTAATGATCAAAAGAAGATGATAATACTTCGTACCATATATTTGAAAACGGAATGCTGTGTCTGACATTTTTTCTGATTGGGAATCAAAGTTGGTTCGGAAAAATGTCAAAATTTAAGCTAATGCATCTTTTTGCCAGATATTTTTAGGAAGCTTCAGAACACCACTATCTAGTCCGAGTGTAACATGTATTCAAACCCTTCCAGTGGTACCAGTCGTTCTGTACTACGTAAATAGTGCAGAATTTAACAACAAATGAAGCATTTATCAGTGCTTGTATATTCTTTTTGATTTGAAGAAGGAATGGTATAATGTATGAATTCTTCATTGAGCAATATACTGATGTTTATGATGTTATAATAATGAATCAATTGTTTAAATATGAAAATCAACTTGCATTTACTTAATGAAACAAACATGTTTTACCTCCAATTAACTTTTTAACCACTTTTATTTAAAAAAATATATAGAATGTGTTGAAAAATTTATGAACAAAATGATACATTTTATTTGTACATGACTTCATTTTTTGGGAACATTTACGTTTTTATAGCGCATTTTATTATTTTTAAGATTTCAAAAACCTTTTGTCGCACATTTTGCAGCTTTCATCCCTTCTGTCAAAATTTTTCGTTATGTTCTAAATTAGTTCCAAGTAAACATGTTTATAACAATCAGTATCAATGTTTTGGTTGTTTTGGTTTGTAAACGGTCGTAACTAAGATTCGTTGAAACAATCAGATTATACCACAGTTACAAATGAGTTTCGCAAGTTTCAAGTAACGATGACGCTTATTTACATTACGTTAGTTGTTATAAATATGTTATACTTCAGTTTGGCCTTAACAACAGGATTTTAACATCCGTGGTTTCATGAAAACTCAGTTGCAACATGTTTGCAACGATGCTCATTTCTATTTTAGTTGCAGGTGCTACTTGGGTACTCGCCGATATACTGAAGGACCGCGGGTTCGGATTCGTAGCGCTGCAGGAGGTGTGTTGGACGGGATCTATGGTGCGAACGTTTAGAGGTAACCATACCATCTACCAGAGTTGCGGCAACACACGCGAGCTGGGAACAGCTTTCATCGTGATGGGTGATATGCAGAGGCGCGTGATCGGTTGGTGGCCGATCGACGAAAGAATGTGCAGGTTGAGGATCAAGTGCCGATTCTTCAACATTAGCATAATAAACGTACACAGCCCTCACTCCGGAAGCACTGATTATGACAAAGACGCATTTTACGCGCAGCTCGAACGCGAGTACGACCGCTGCCCAAACCACGACGTCAAGATCATCATAGGGGATCTACGCGCTCAGGTAGGCCAGGAGGAGGAATTCAGATCGACGATTGGAAAGTTCAGCGCCCACCAGCTGACGAACGAAAATGGCCTACGCCTCATCGATTTCGCCACCTCCAAGAACATGGCCATTCGTAGCACCTTCTTCCAGCACAGCCTCCCGTATCATTACGCCTGGACATCACCACAACAAACGGAATCGCAAATCAACCACGTTCTGATTGATGGACGGCACTTTTCCGACATTATCGACGTCAGGACCTATCGTGGCGCTAATATCGACTCTGATCACTACCTGGTGATGGATAAACTGCGCCCAAAACTCTCCGTTTTTAACAATGTACAGTACCAGCGGCCGCCCCGGTACGATCTAGAGTGACTGAAGCAACCGGATGTCGCCACCGCATACGCGCAGAATCTCTGGGCAACGTTGCCGGACGAGGGTGTGCTCGATGTGGCCCCTCTAGAGGACTCCTGGAGTACAGTCAAAGCAGCCATCAACAACGCAGCCGAGAGCACTATCGGGTACGTAGATCGGAGTCGACGAAACGATTGGTTCGACGAGGAGTGCAGAGCGGTTCTGGAGGAGAAGGATGCAGCGCGGGCGGTAATGCTGCAGCATGGAACCCGACAGAATGTGGATCGATACAGACAGAAGCGGAAGCAGCAGACCCGTCTCTTCCGGGAGAAAAAGCGCCGCCTGGAGGAAGCGGAGTGCGAGGAAATGGAACTGCTGAGCCGTTCACAAGAAACACGTAAGTTCTACCATAACCTCAACGCATTCCGCAAAGGCTACGTGCCACATGCCGAAATCTGCTGGGATAAGGGCGGGAGCCTCCTGATGGACAAACGTGAGGTGATCGAAAGGTGGCAGCAGCACTTCGACGAGCACCTGAATGGCGAAGAGAATGTAGGCACGGAGGACCAAGGCAGCGGAGGAAATGACTATGTTGGTGCAGCAGAGGACGGGAACGAACCAACTCCCACGCTGAGGGAAGTTAAGGATGCCATCCACCAGTTTAAAAACAACAAAGCGGCTGGTAAGGACGGTATCGCAGCAGAACTCATCAAGATGGGCCCGGAAAAGTTGGCCACCTGTCTGCACCAATTAGTAGTCAAGATCTGGGAAACCGAACAGCTACCGGAGGAGTGGAAGGAAGGGATAATCTGTCCCATCCACAAGAAAGGCGACAAGTTAATGTGTGAGAACTTTCGAGCGATCACCATTTTGAATGCCACCTACAAAGTGCTATCCCAGATCATCTTCCGTCGTCTTTCACCTAAAGTAAATGAGTTCGTGGGAAGTTACCAAGCCGGTTTCATCGACGGCCGGTCGACAATGGAACAGATCTTCACCGTATGACAAATCCTTCAGAAATGCCGTGAATACCAGGTCCCAACGCACCACCTGTTAATCAACTTCAAAGCGGCATACGACAGTATCGACCGCACAGAGCTATGGAAAATCATGGACGAGAACAGCTTTCCCGGGAAGCTTACCAGACTGATAAGAGCAACGATGGACGGTGTGCAGAACAGCGTAAGGGTTTCGGGTGAACTTTCCAGTTCATTCGAATCAGGACGGGGACTACGGCAAGATGATGGACTTTCCTGCTTACTATTCAACATCGCCCTGGAAGGTGTTTGCGACGAGCCGGGCTCAACAGCCGGGGTACGATCTTCACAAAATCTGGCCAATTTGTCTTTTTTGCGGATGACATGGATATTATTGCTAGAGAGTATTTTCGCGTTCGTGATTTTCAACTCGATGTATATCAAAGTTTTAAATTTTTTAAACATAAGCCTAATGAAAGACGTTTGAAAAACGAGCCACAACAAACAGCATCTAGCCAAAGTTTGTTACACAAAGGAAAGCGATTCGACATCAGTGAATTCAAACGGTAAGAAGAGGAGCCCGCAGGTAAACCATTTGCATTTGAAGAAGTTGGAAGGGTTTCCTTCCACACGTTCTGCTGCGGATCGGCGTGAACAGCAAGCTGCCCGATTTCCGACGAGATGGAAAGCTCAACGCTGGAGTTCAGAGATCTCGATTCCCAGGAAGAAATTTTCTGATTGAGACCGGAATCCCCTGCTGAGACGACATGGCCAGTTGAGGACTTAAAATCAATTCTTGTGCAAGATCGGCAGCAGAAGATCTCTCCAAGTCATAAGAAAACATTCCAGTTTGGTAAGATCTAGCCATTTTAATTTAATAATTATTGTTTTCAGATCAATTCAGGTAAATTCAAATTTCAATATCTCACTATATTTGTAAATATGCCAAATATTTGCTTTTTCGCCAAGGAAAGCACCCCATTAAACCCTATCCAATTTCCAACTCCAGATATCTATGAAGTGGGCCAAGTTCTTGGACATATTCTGAGTAGATATCTATTCATCATTTCCTCCCCATCCCCGCTGATCGTAAGGACCTGGCCAGGTGTCGAGAGTTCGTTAAATGAAAGGTTTGTCAAGTCCCAGGCAACTTTTCTGGTGCATTAAACGTCTCTATCGACAGCCACCCCAGGATGTGTACGGTCGGCTATGCTATGCTATGCTATGCTATGCTATGCTATGACATGGATATTATTGCTAGAACATTTAGAACGGTGAACTGTACACCCGCCTGAAACGCGAAGCAGCTAAGGGGCTGTCCATTAATTACGTAAGGGGTTTTGGGGGGAGGGGGGGTTTGGAAAATCTTACGCGGCATACAAAAATATTTGGAGTTTCATACAAAAAATCTTACAAGGGGGGGTGGGTGTGTCGAAATTTCGGAAAAATTGCCTTACGTAATAAATGGACAGCCCCTAAGGTCGGACTGGTGGTGAATGCGACTAAGACAAAGTACATGCTGGTAGGTGGGACTGAGCGAGACAGGACAAGCCTTGGCAGCAATGTTACGATAGACGGGGATACTTTCGAGGTGGTAGAAGAATTCGTCTACCTCGGTTCCTTGCTTACGGCGTACAATAACGTGAGCCGTTAAATACGAAGGCGCATCATCAGTGGAAGTCGTGCCTACTATGAGCTCCAGAAGAAACTGCGGTCAAAAAAGATTCACCCCCGCACCAAATGTACAAGGCGTTAATAAGACCGGTGGTTCTCTACGGGCACGAGACATGGACTATGCTCGAGGAGGACCTGTAAGCACTCGAAATTTTCGAGCGACGGGTGCTAAGGACTATTTTCGGCGGCGTGCAGGAGAACGGTGTGTGGCGGAGAAGGATGAACCACGAGCTCGCTGCACTTTACGGTGAACCCAGCATCCAGAAAGTGGCCAAAGCTGGAAGGATACGATGGGCAGGACATTTTGCAAGAATGCAGGACAACAACCCTGCAAAGTTGGTGTTTGCTAACCATCCGGTTGGTACAAGAAGCCGTGGAGCGCAGAGAGCACGATGGGCGACCAGGTGGAGCTTGATCTGGCGAGTGTTGGGCGTGACCGACTTTGGAGAGCTGCAGCTGCAAATCGAGTATTATGGCGGCAAATTGTTGATTCAGTATTATCATGAATTTGATGTTAACTAAATAAATGAATGAACGCTGAACTGACGAACAAGAGATGATCAAAACATTTAAGCAGCACTTCGATGAGCACCACCTGACTGTCGAGGAAAACGTCGGCACGAGAGCTCAAGACAACTACGCCAGTGCACCAAAGAACGGAACAGATCCAATACTGAGGGAAGTTAATCCTAAAAGGGATATACCTCCATGGCCCAGGTCATCTAGGGCGAGCGGAGAAGGATTCTCCGTTCGGCGTGTTGAATCTACGGGTAAGTTCAAACCATACTTGAAAATCTGTTTCGAGGTTTTGTGCCTAATACCCAAGTCCGCAAAATGATATTCTGAATAATATATACCATAGTTTCACAATAAATACCAATGCTCACCCATACACACCGATCTGATTCCACCTTATAAAACCCGATTGAATGCTTTGCTCAACTCCGCGCGCGCATTGTCAAAATTTGTCCAGCAACTTACCCTCTCCAGTAATACTATACAATCACCCACCATAGTTCCACCTCATCCAAATTAATGATCGTCATATTTCAACTCTCTCGTCTCGATTGTTAATGGTGTCATTCAGGGGCACCATCTTCCTGCTTATTGAATACCGACGACAGCCGCCGCGTCGACGAACACCGACGACGTCAGGAGGAGAATCTCTTTTGCGTACCACTAAATAAATCTTGTTCCATCAGGACGGTTAGTCGTCTCCCTCCCGGACCGAACATGAAATCAGAAGATGCCGTCGCCGCCGCCGAGCTGATGGGATGCTGTCCTTTCTTCACTTTCCACTCATGTTAAATGGAGACTTGCTCTGGACTTCGCCCTTGGTGGTGGTTGGAGGAGTTGTTGGTGAGGAATGGTGTTCGGTGCAGATCGATGTCTTAGATTTTGGTTTAGAGCTTTAGGTGTACCGTACCTGTGGCTAGCAGCATCTACAGTCCGGGTCGGACTATTGGATCTAGCTCGCCATCCTTCCCAGCTCGGCACAATGTGGGTGACCAAAAATTAAAGTGTGATATCATATAGCATTAATTAATTAATTTATCTTGCTCCTATTTATGTCGCACATGAGTAGAAGCTCACTGAAGCTGAATGAGGTCTTTGCTTGGAAATGTTAAAGGATTGGACACACGATGAAGCTTTGAGGGTAGCTCACATGAACGTTTACGTATAAACAACCCCCCGTATCCTAGAACACAACCCCAAGAGTCGATCACGTATCATCCGAGATGGTCAAAATTGTTTCCATAGTACCTGCACAACTGCTGGGTCAATTATTCGACAAATTCTGGAACAACACGACATTTCCGGCTAACTAAATGTAAAGTGTCTTAGTAGAAGTACCTGTGCATCGCTCTACCAGGAGTTGCGTTAGAAATTCTTCTAGAGATTCTTTTGGAAAACTAATTGAAAATTTCTCTTTGATTGCTTAAGAATTTTCTTCAGAGGTCTCTATAGAATTTCTTTAAAAAAATCTTGAATAAGTTCTACCAGTGGTTTCTTAAAAAAAATCCAGATATTCCTACAGAAATACGTTCAGGTATTTCATAAGTCCACCAGAGATTTTTTTTTTTTCAAAAATAGCTCCAGGGGTTGAAAATTCCCACATGAATGGGTCCGAAAATTTCTTCCGGGATTCATTAAAAAATCCGGCAGGAATTCTTCCAGAGATCGCTGCATTACAGTGATTCAGGCAGGAATTCCTCCAGAGATTCTTGCAGGGGTTTTTACATAGATTCCTTCAGGATTTCCTCTTAATATTCCACAATATATTAATCCAGAAATTTATCTTGCATTTCCTCTAAGGATAACACCAATAATTCCTCTACGAATTCAAAAATATTTCCAAAAAATTTCTACGAAAATTTCTTGACGAATGTCTCAAAAAAATATTTTTTTTTCTGGGGATCTTTGCAAACGTTTATGTATGCGTTGCTCACTCTATATACATAAAGTAGTTCATTTTCATTAATTAATTCACAGATTTCTCCAGGAATACTTTCAAAACGTCCAAAACTATCGTTGAAAAAAAAATCCAGGAATTTTCCAATCAACCACTCTTTTTTACTGAAAATTTCACCAAGGGTTTTTCGCAGCCATTTCTAAAGTTAGTTTTTAAGAAAGTTCTCCTAGGATTCTGTCAACGAATTTCCGTGGAATTTTCTCTGCCATTCGCCAACAACTCAGTAAAAAGTGCTTACCAAGTTTTCTACTAGGATTTACACCGAAGATTTCTTCAGAAATTCATTCAGAGTTCCTTTGGAAATTTCTTTGAGAAGATATTTTCATTTCCACAGATTTCTTCAATACTTGAGGGCTTTCTTCAGGAATATCAGCAAGGGATTCCTTCAAAAAAAAAAATTCAAAAAAATGTATTCATAAGTCCTACAGGGATTGCTTTAGAAATTCTTCACAGGATTTCTTCAAGAATTCTTTGAAAAATTCCTTTTGCAATACCTGCAGAATTTCCTACAAGGATTTTTTAAAGAAATTGGTCTCCCTGTTCCAACATAAAGAGCTCTGGATTATTTCTAGAATTTTCACAAAAAATACTAAACAATTCTGCAAAGAATTTCTAAACAATTACAGGAGGATTGTTTCAAGAAATCGCATAAAAACTCCTGGAAATATTTTTGGAAACTCCGAGAATAAATGATTGAAATTTTTGGGAGGCATTTCTGAAGGCTCTACCTCATTTGGCATAACGCCGTTCAGCATAATGTCATTTTGCATAATGCCATTTGACATAAAACTAAGAATAGCCTTCTTGGTAAGAATGTGTATAATCCTTGTTATGCCAAATGGCCATTATGTCAAGTGACCGTTATGCCAAATGGTCATTATGCCAAATGGAATTATGCCAAACGGCATTATGGCAAATGACATTATGCCAAATGGGGTAGATTCATTTCTAAACAAATATTCCTGAATTTGTACCTAAAATTATCTTCTAATCAATTCCTGCATGAAGGTCTAGTAGAATACCTGAAGAAACACCTTAAGGCGAAACTGGAAGCATTTCCTCACTTTTTGGTTTTTGATTTTTTATTAAATAACGAAGCAATATTTTCAAAATAGGTTTTCGTGCACATGTAGAGCATAAATCAAGGTATCTTCTGATTTTTTTTGTAGCGGAAAATGTTTTTCGTGATTTTAAATGTAAATCGCTCAAGGGGGCTTCGCTTTCTAAATTTTGAATTAAAATAAATAAATAAATAAATGTTTTTCGTTTTTGCAGAAACCATTTTTGAACAATATTCCACAAAAAATGGTTTTTGCAAAAATGGAAAACATTTTCCACCTCAAAAAAAATCAGAAGATACCTTGATCCATACTCAACATGTGCACGAAAACCGATTTTGAAAATATTGCTTCGTTATTTTATAAAAAATCAAAAACCAAAAAGTGAGGAAATGCTTCCAGTTTCGCCTTAAAATACCTTCTTAAATCTTGAGAGACTTCGGGAGGAACTCTGCAAGTAATTCTAAAAAATGCTTTCTTGCGGGATTCCTGAAGAATCGATTGGAAGTCTGCATAAACCGTAGAAAAAAGTACTGATTATTTTTTTTAATTTAATAAACACGTGTATGTCGTTCATGATCTCGTTACTGTAATAAGCTAAAAGCATGGCGTTTTCTGTAAAATTGTTCGGCAGGTTGAGATCTATCCGGCAATGGCGGCTCTAAGTGACATCAGCAATCAAAACCTTCAAAAAAATTATCTCAAAAATCGGGAAACGTCCAGCAAATTGTTCCGAAAGTTAAGAGGAAGTAAGACGTATCTGGTGTTCTTGGTTCTGATATTATTCGATAGGTTCCGTCTAGTATTAGGAAAATATTTGTATGAACACCCTAATGAACAAGAAGTATTCCATTTTCAGCATAGTTGTTCAGCAAGCTAAGTGCCATTTGGAATGATAGGAGACGGTCGAGTACGGTGGTACAAGAGGGAATACTTTAACACCGTCTTTGACCCCCTGCAGACAAATTTTGTCGCCCTACAATATTGCTTCTTTTGCTCCGTTTTTTCTTCTGGGAATTTATACAGGAACTTTTCCGGGAATTTTTCCAGGAATTTCTCCGGGAATTCCACCGGGGATTTATCCAAAAATTCCACTGGGAATTCTTCGAAAACTTTCTCCAGGAGTTTCTTCAAGAAATCTTCCGGGAATACTTCTAGGACATCCTCCAGAAGTTGATCCGGGAAATCCTCTAGGAAATCCTCCAGGAATTCCTCCGGAAATTTCTCCAGGATATCATCAAGGACTCTCATCAGGAACTGTCTCAGGAAGTCCTTCGGCAATTTCTGAAGCAATTCTTCAGGAAGTTTTTCTAGGAATTCCTGCATTCTATCCGAGGCGAACCAGCCTAGGGCTGAAAGCCTCATAAATAAAGCTAATAATAATAATAAAATTCCAGGAATTCCTCCGGACTTTTTTTCCAAGACTTTCTCCGAAAATTTCACTGAGAATATCTCCAGGAATTCGTCCACGAGTGCCTCCGAGAATTTATGCATGAACTCCTCCAAGAATTTCCCTAGGAATTTTTCCGGGAATTTTTCAAGGAGTTTTTCCAGGAATATATCCGAGAATTTTCCAAGGAAAACTATCAGTTTTTTTTTTATCAAGAAAATCCTCTGGGAATTTCTTCAGAAATCTCTTCAGGAAGTCTTCCGTGATTTTTTTTTTCACAAAACCCTCAAGAATCGCTCCCGGAATTCCTCTAGGACTTCCTTTACGAATACCCCCGGGAATTTATCCTGTAATTCCTCCGGGACTTTCTCCGAGAATGTCTCCGGGAATTTCTCCAGGAAATCCAACAGGAATTCCTTCAGGTATTCCTCCGGGACTCTTCTGAAACTCCTCCCGGAATTTTTAAAGGATCTTTTTTTTTTCTTTTCTTCGGGAATTTCTCAGGAAATCCTCTAGGAATTTCACCAAGTATTCCTCTGAGAATCCCTCTAGGATTTCCACCAGGAATTCCTCAGGAAATTTCTCTAGGAATTCCTCCGGTAATTTCTCCAGCAATTCCATTGAAAAATTATTCAGGGAATCCTCCTTCCTGGGAGATTAACCTCAGGAACCTGGAGGAATCTCTGCAGGAATCCCCTGAGGAAATTCCTGGGGAATCCCCGGGAGAATTCCTGGAGAAATACCCGAAAGAATTCCTGGAAATAGGCTCAGTGTACCAGTTATGGCTATAGTACCTCAAATTCGCCATAGTTGATTTTCAACCTTTAAAGATACAAATCAACAAGGAAAAAATTGTGAACAACAGATCACGAACACAAAAGATGATTGCAATCATTCAAACTTCACAATTTGCTCAAATTATGGTAGAAATAAATAATTTTCCTTAACTTTTCGGCCTCCTTGCACCCTATTTCGCCATAGTGTACCAGTTATGGCAACTCCCATAAGGAATGAATGTAAATAGTGCGAAGTGGAACCCAAATTAACAAATGTGTCCATAACTGGTACAGGGTTCCTATCATTGACACACGCCGTAATAAATACTCAAACTAGTTTTGGCTCCGTTTCTATATTTTTCCTGTGAAGTATTAAAACAAATCAATCATTTGACTTATTGTTTACATTCGTCAGTCTTCTTCTTATTTTTGTAGAAATAGTTTTTCTTAGGTGGTGCGATAACTGGTACAGGCAAAGTCCTGGAGAAATTACTGAAGGAATCACCGGAGGAATTGCTGATGGGAGTCTTAGAAGAATTCCCGGAGAAATTCCTGTAGGGAGTCGTAAAGAAATTCCTAGTGGCATTCCAGGAAAACTTTTCAAAAGATTTCCTATAGAAATTCCTAGTGGAATTTCTGCAGAAATTCCAGGGAGAATTCCCGAGGAAATTTCAGGCGGAATTTCTGGAAAAAACAAAGGAGGAGTTCATAGAGAAATTCCCAAAGGAATTCCTGGAGAAATTCTTAGAGGGTTTTCTGAAAAAAAAATCACGGAAGGGAGGATTTCACGGACAATTTCTTGATGAAATTTCCAAAGCAATTCCTGGCAGAGTCAGTTGGGACGTAGAGCCATAAAGAAGTAGAAGAAGTTCTGAGCTTGCTGAATAATTTTGCCGAAGACAGCATCGTTCTGTCTTATCAAGTTTCTGAGATATGAGGGATTGAACATTTTTGACACTGGTGCCACCTAGCGGCCGAATCGCGAACCAAAGTCGCCGTTGCCAGTTAGTTCTTAACCTGCTGAACAAACTCGCCGAAGACACTATACGCAAAGAATAAGAATATCAAGAATGCCCACTCCGCTGATGCTCGAGGGGACACTACCGCAGCGCTATCTGCGGATAAAAGTTCAACCTTCATGTGGTAGTGTGCGTTACTGATTGTATGCGGATACCAAAACATACGCACACCACATTCTCTTATGAGAAATCACGAACACTGTTACAGAGAGCTTCCACATTGATATGCTTAGAGAGCGCCACTTGTCTTGTCGCTTGCCGTTATAGAAAAAGGCAATAGATGGCATTCTTTCTATTTTTATTCTTTGCTATACGTCTACCTCATCGGGATCTTGAGATATACGTTGCGTAAAGTATGTGATCAATTTTGGTACCCCAAGACAATCCGGAATAACTCCGGAACCATGTGGACCAGACACCGATGTCCTCGGCATCATAAACTAAAAGAGCTTTTCGGGAAGTTGTGAAAATTTCATCGAAAACAAAAAAGTTATGATTATTTTTGTGCTTTTCCGAAGGTGGAAAACATACGTTGGCTGGATGAAGGTACAATTTTAATGATGGGATCTTTGGAGGATTTTCTGAAGGAATACTTAAAAGAACTGTAGGAGAAAGCTCTGAAGAAATTCTCAGATTTTTTTCACACAATTTCTGCAGGGATTTTTCGGAGGTACGCTTTTGAAAGCCCTCATGAATACCTGAAAAAAAAATCCATGAAATATGCTAATGAAAGAATTCTGCTGATGAGCAATTGTTGAGAGAATCTTTTGAATACAAATCCCGAAAAAAATCCCTGAAGGAAAGTCATAATAAACCCAAAGCAATATGCCTGACCTGGAGCTATTAAAGCCCTGGAGATATTTATAAAAAATTTTCAGAGAAATGTCATGGAAAAACTCTTGGTAAAAAATCTGAAAGTATTTCTGGAGAAATTCTTTCTTAAATGTTTGAAGAAATATATGAAGCAGTACAAGCAATCTTGTATGTAGCAATCGTTGATGAAATCTCTTATAAAATTTCTATGAGTTCTAGGAAGCATTTCGAAAGGAATTCCGAGGAAACTCGTGAGCCAGTTTCTTGATTGCTCTTTTGGGAAATTCCTTGAGAAACTGCTGCAGAATTCCCAAGTAAAATTTCCAGGGGAATTCTTGAATCTCTGTAGAAATCACTGGAGAAAAAATCAAATAAATTAATGGACAAGGATGCGTTTTGAAGGAATACTGAGAGGAATCATTAGATGATATCATGCTCAAATCATTCTAAAAATCCTGCGAGAATATTCCTTGTGTAAGTTATTTGGCCGCAAAATGAATGATGAACTCAAGTGATCATGCCACTGTTATACACATCGGTATAACGCTAAAGAACAGTCATTTATTAAAAAAGAAAAAAAAAACTATGATAAAATATTCGCAGTTTCAGCGTAAACTACTCCCTGAATGACCAAACTAGAAAGAAAAGCTTATAAATAATAAATGTCTGGAAGTTTCTTTGAATTGTTTTGATTATAATTCGGCCAAACGGCCCATTCGACCAAATTTCCTGATACTTACATTTTTAATGAAATGTAAAGGATTTTCTGACGGTGTTCCTCGAGATAATCCAGGTTAATTTCCTAAAACTTTAAAAGGAAATCTTGCTAAATTCATAGAAAGAATTCCACCAAAAATGTCCTTTCCGCGTTAATTACATAAAATAGTGAAGTCGTTCTTTCTTTTCATTTTTTCAGAATAAAAGCGCTGAAATTTGGAAACCGATTGTGACAAATATTTGGGAGCGAAAGTGGCCGTAGCTGGCCAAGAGTATATTAGTAGCGTTGCCTCAAGATAAAACAAACAAATTGCGTAATTGCGTGAGGTCTAGGTGATGTCGAACAATCGCATAGGATGACGTTCTTTGAGGTCGGACTTTTTGCACCACGATAGGTATTCAGGACCCCAAATTCAGATCCAGAAACTTGTAATCGAAGAATATCTGCGATAATTAAAAGTGCGATTTATATCACTTTTCTCATTATCTGGAAGTAATTGAAGAGGTTTCAAATGCTTTTCTTAATGAACTTTTTCAGTCCACTCTCTAGCAAGAACCCACCCACATTGGTCACATGTGTGATCGAAAATGGAAGTGCTAAACATAAATCAAAACACAATATCTCCATTCAACCCTTTCATTTACAGTCTACAGTGTTGGCGTTTGGCCAGTCATACTGTGCTTCGCCCGAGCTGGCGTCTGAGCTCTGGCTGCACAGCCCCGGAAATCCATGCATGCCATTATGAAAGGACGTGATCTCTCCACCCACTAATTTAGCAAAGACGGCGACGGCAGTGGAAGCCAGCGGTCGTGGTCCTCGGTCGCCCGGGCTAAGAATCGTTAACGGACGAATTCTGTACTCAGTTGTCGAGCCACTCTCGACTCATTTGATAATATGAAAACAGGGCCGGGGCAAAACTATACAAAAACACAAAAGCCGGAATGGGCCGAACCGTTCTCGCAGCCAGTCGTCCATCCGGGGGGACGCGGTCGGGGATCGAAATGGGGAAATATTTATGAATCTCATCTAGATTTCTCCGGCCAGAACACACACGGTTCACCGATGGGACCGGACCACGCCGCAGTTTGTTGGAGTCCGGATGCGAACAAAAGGAAAGAAAACTCGTATCTCAAACTGCTCATCCTCGGTGGGAGAAGTTGGACGGACACGGTGTTCGGAACTTAGTCTTTTCGAGTAAGATTTGTGAAATTGGATGAATGGGTTTTCGTGGAACTATTGCATGATTTTGCACCGAGTTCCGAATAGCAAACTTGACTTCCACAAACACAATGGGTGTACTTACGAAAGCAAAGGGAACGGACCTTCCCTTGTGTACACCGCAACAGCTATATTTCTCACCATCACACTCCCTGACCAGGGGTTTGCAAGCCGGGTCAAACGTGCACTTGCTTACAAGGTACTCTAAGTTTGGTACAATATCGAGAAAAAATCGCTTTTAGCCGTTGTTTTTTAAGTTAATAACACGGTCCAAGAAAAAATCAGCCTGACTTATAAATCTAAAGTTTTGACCCTCCTCCCTTCTCTTATAACGGGGACACAAAAGGTGTAATTTAGAACTAGACGAAAAAAAATGTTGGACCGTATAATCAAAGATCGAAAGTGGTTTATGTTTTGAAACATATCTGCAATGCTCCATCTACCAAAAGTATTGAAATCCATGCTAAAACCAGCACAGTGGTGAGTGCGGGCATCAACGGTTGGCAATGGTAAAGTTGAAGAGTGAAATTAAGTACCCTGGAGACCACCACCGACCGTCCTTGCTGGCCACCAACCAACCATCTCGACTTTCATCCCACCAGTACCAGAGCAGCAGCCGCAGCAGGCCGAAGCAATGGTGTGTTCCTATGGACGCGGCCATATTTCCGCAAGAGAGGGTTGAACTTTCCACCAGTCGTCGTCGTCGTCGTCGTCGGTGTGGAGTGGTGGTCATGCGTTTCCCGAGAGCGCATCGATCTGGAAATAAAAGATACTAGATTAGAAGAAGACCAACTACTTGCCCGCCTTGGAAGGGTTGGCCTTCGGTGGAAAAAGGGAAAACTTATCGAACCAAACGGAAACGAGGGAGTACTGTTACTCGGATAATGATGTGAAAAGTTGAGATTTTGGACGGTGCTGTTCGATGAACGCGAAATCCCGATGCGGCGAAGCGAAACTAAATTTCTCGTTCCGTTATTTTCCTGCAGGTTACTTTGCAAGAATCTACCAACAGTTCCCTGCTTTGGCAGTGCCCCCGGAGGGAATGAATTACTCAAAAATTTAAATATATACAAGCACTAAACTCACCACCAAAGTTCAACATAAATAAGCCCAAACATGCTCCTCATAATGTTTGCTTTAAACAGAACCTTGCGATGACCATCTTCGGAATGGGAAAATACGACACTTGAAAAATTATCGCGCCAATATTAACCCCTTTCATAAAAATGAAACAACGCTGGTCAGTCAAGAAGGGCCCACGTCCAGAAGATGGTGTAGAAGCAGTTTTTAGCTCCTCGTGTATTAATGGCAAAGGGTAATTTTCTGCTGTCATCATACTGAAGAACAACGTTTCAATACACTCGTGGTAAATGAAGGGGGACCTTAAAAACTAGTTTTTCTGACAAAAATAGTGGTGTTAATTCCAGCTAATTTGGTGGTATGTTTATTGATGATATAACGCGTGATTTATGGTCTAAAAAGAGAATTAAGGAACGAATAGAATTTCTTTATAAGATTGTTCTGCATAA
Organism: Aedes albopictus; assembly: GCF_035046485.1. Classification (NCBI taxonomy): domain Eukaryota; kingdom Metazoa; phylum Arthropoda; class Insecta; order Diptera; family Culicidae; genus Aedes; species Aedes albopictus. The sequence goes on from NC_085138.1 coordinate 132,459,937, forward strand.
CTAGTATGTAGGGTATGTGTGCTATTAGTAATCCCACGCTCCCATGTTCACCCTATTCGAAAACAAGCGATTACGGCACCGATTGATTCCGTTCTTTTTGTTTTCATGGGTGCTCACTTCCGACATAAAATACAAAAAGAAGAAACAAAACGAACAGCGCTTCAATCCTTTGTTATTCGTAGGATGAAAATGGGAGTCACATGCTTAATAAGGGAACCAATACTCTACAAAGTTTTATGAAAGTGTTTTTTTGTTAACCAAATATTTAATTTCATAGTAAAGAAACAAAGATTCTTTTTCTTATTTTTGGCGCAACATCTTTACTGGGACAAAACCTGCTTCTCAGCCTAGACCGACCGGGAATCGAACCCGTCACTCTCAAAATGGTCATGCTGGATGCCCACGCCTTTACAGCTGTGGCTATATGGGTCCAATCGAAGCTGATTCTAATGCACATAAAAAAAAACTTCGAGTGCTACATTCCAGCTAACTTATTTACTTGCAATGAAATTTTTGAGTTCAGCAAAGCTATCTTGACTAGGAAATCTTGACCGATTGAACCCATATGGACCGAAACGTCGGGAAAAATCATAAACTAGTGTTTTCGATTCCCCCAAAAAACTGCAAAAGCCAACATTCCGAAGCAAACTTGCCATCCCGATAAAAAGTTTGGGATCACCCATTGAAAAACATGTAATTTTTTTTTTCGCCCACACCTCCGCCAATTTGCGTCCGATTTCAAAACACTAGGTTTTATTCGAAAGATAATAAGTCAATGGAACTTTGAACATGATTCCAGTGACACTTTTACAAAAAAATATTTTTATGTAAACTTAACCTAAAGTTACAACATTTTCTAAAAAATAAATTTAAACTTACGACAGAGTCGCTGGAAATTGGGTCGACCAAATTCAAAGATGAGAGCGGTAATATAATCTAATTTATATGAGCTTTCAGGACACGCGTGAGGTGGTCGAGAGGTGGCGGCAGCATTACAATGAGCACCTCAATGGCGACGTTGCAAGCACCGAAGGTGGCGTGGTAACAGATCTAGGAGAACGTGCGTAGGACGAAAGACTTTCGACCTCGAACCTATAGGAAATAAAGGAAGAGGTTGACCAGTTGAAGAACAACCCCGCCGCTAACTGTGTATTATCAGAACGCCGGCGGCATGCGTACCAAAACGAATAGATTTTTCCTGGCTACTGCCTCTAGCGATTACGATGTGATCGTCTTGTCCGAAACGTGGCTTCAGATCGATGTAAGTAATTCCGAGCTCTCCTCCAATTACAACATCTACCGTTGTGATCGCAGCACCGCTACTAGTCAGTTTCACAGAGGAGGTGGAGTATTGATCGCTGTTAAGAGATCCATCTCAAGTAATTCTGTTCGCCTTGAGAGATGTGACTCACTCGAGCAAGTTGTTGTAAAGCTATGCTTCCCGTCCAAGTCTGTTTATGTCTGTGCAATTTACCTGAGGCCCAACAGTGATCCTGCCAAATTTGCCGCCCACTCCGACAGTGTTCAACAAATAATGCGAAAGGCTGCCAGCGGGGACTCTGTAGTGATTGTTGGTGACTATAATTTGCCTCGTTTACGTTGGACATATGATGACGATGTTGATTCACTCATTCCAACAAATGCCTCCTCGGAGCAGGAACTTGAATTTACGGAAAGTATGATCGCCGGCGGTTTACTGCAGATATGCGATGTAAGTAATTCGAATGGTAGGCTGCTAGACTTGGTCTTCGTTAGCGACAGCAGACATGCCGAATTGCTTGAAGCGCCATTTTCGATTTTACCTCTTGACCAACACCATAAAGCGCTCGTTCTTCGTCTATCCAATTCCTGCGAATTTGGGAATCCTAGTGCTGTTTCGGAAGATTACGACTTTGACTTCAATCGATGCGACTTCACCGCCGTTGCCGATGAGTTACGTTTGGTACACACCTAGAAAATATCATGTAATTTTAAGTGTCCTGAACCTGACATATACGAGCATCTTCAATAACACAAATGTAGAGCTTATAACATGTAAATTTACGTCTTTCAAGACACCCCAAAATAAATCTTATTTTTCTTGGCGTCTAGCAATCGCTAGAACCGATATGATAGATAAAACATAGAAAAGTAAAATATTGATATGCATGGGATTCGAACACCGGACCTGCTAATTGTGAGTCGCGTCTCTTACCTCTCGGCTATTTCACCGAGTTAGAAGGTAGCTGATGAACGTGATACTGATTCTACGTTTCTGGTGAAACGGATTTTTTGACATCTAACGCAACCAACCAGCACTTACATGATGCGCGTAAAATTGAGTCCAATTTATGATTCAGTCTTGAAAATGTTTACGTTTTTTGGTGATTCCGTTTCGTGGATATTTCGGAATTTCTAAGTGTGTAGACTGGGAGGAATTATTTTGTGATGCCGGTGTTAATGAAGCAGTTGCAACCTTCTACGAAGTGATATTCCGCACTATAAATAGACACACACCGCTTCGGAGACGCCGACACCATCGCTCAAATAATCAACCATGGTGGAATGCTGAGGTCCGACGCCGACGAAACGTACTTCGTAAAGCACGCCGTCGCTATCTGCGTCACCGAACCCCCGATAATAGAATCCTTCTTCGCAGACTTGAGGCAGAGTACGACGATTGTGTTTCCTCATCATTCCGTGAGTACATTCTCCGAATCGAAGATGATGTTAAGGCGGATCCCTCTTCGTTTTGGCGTTTTTTCAAAACTAGAAAAGATGCACAGGCTATACCGTCCGAAATGTCATTTGGTGACAAAACATCTCACAGTGTCGAGGACTCCGCTGAACTTTTTGCTGATTTCTTCAAGTCAGTGTACAGTCCGGGCTCTCCCGCAGATTTTACCGAAGTTTTGAATTCTCTGCCGTCGTACAACATTATTTTCCCGCGCCCTACGTTTACCGTAGCAGATGTTACCATGGCACTTAAAGATGTAGATCCTTCCAAAGGTCCTGGATCGGATAAGCTTCCCCCCGTTTTCATTAACCGCTGTGCAGACGTCCTCGCTTCACCTGTTTGCCGGATATTTAATCTGTCGCTGTCGGAAGCCGTTTTCCCAGATATGTGGAAGGAGTCCGCGGTTACGCCAATTCACAAAGCTGGCAATATTCACAATGTTGAGAACTACCGACCCATTTCGATTCTTTGCTGCCTTGCTAAGACGCTAGAACTGTTGGTTCACGAAAAACTGTACATCGCCGCCAAGCCCATAATTTCGCAATACCAGCATGGTTTTGTGAAAAATCGCTCTACTACAACCAACCTGATGGCGTACACTAGCTTAATTAACTCAAGCTTGGAAAAGCGCTTGCAAGTAGACAGTGTGTATGTGGACTTTTCCAAAGCGTTTGATAAAGTCCCGCATGACCTTACTCTAAGGAAACTCGATCGATTAGGTTTCCCTGATTGGCTTATAACCTGGTTAAGTTCATACCTACGTAATAGATAGCATATGTTAAACTGAAATCCGTAGCGTCATCTCGTTTTCCGACACCTTCAGGCGTCCCCCAAGGAAGCCATCTTGGACCACTGATATTTGTGTTATTCGTTAACCGTTATGTGTCCGACAAACTTTTTGCTTTTTTCTACACCGTGCATTTTAAATGGGCGCTGGGTACTCGGGTACCCTGTCGGCCACATAAGGGTTAATGATCTGACCTACCGAATAAACTCACATCACCTTATGTACGCCGACGATCTTAAGATATACCGGATCATTAGCTCGCTGGTGGATTGTGCAGCCTTGCAACAAGATATCGACGCTGTGGCTGCTTGGTGTGCCTCGAACGGAAAGGAGCTGAACGCGATCAAGTGTAAGCTAATAAGTTTCAGCAAGTCGCAAACGCTGTTGACTTTTGGTTACAGAGCAAATGGGATAGTGCTGGAACGAGTTAACTCCATCAAGGATCTAGGAGTAATTATGGACTGCAAGCTAAGTTTTAACGACCATGTGACCTCGACAACCGCTAAGGCTTTTGCTGTTCTTGGATTCGTCCGACGAAATGCCTCTGAGTTCCGTGATGCGTACGCCTTAAAAAGTGTTTACTGTTCGCTTGTCCGAAGTATTCTGGAGTATGCGGTTCAAATCTGGGCTCCGTATAGGGAAACCCAAATCGGACATATAGAAAGGGTCCAACGGTGCTTCGTTCGCTATGCTTTACGGAGACTTCCGTGGTCTGACCCGCTGCAGCTGCCACCGTACAACGACCGATGTCAACTTATAAGATTGGAGCCATTACGCAAGCGCCGCTTGTATTTACAAAGAATGTTTGCATACGATGTACTTTGCAACAGGATTGATTGCCCGGAACTTCTTCAGCAAGCGCGATTCTTTGTACCTGCACGCCGAACACGCCAGCGAACTTCATTCATTACTGCTCGACATCATACAGTTTACGGCCAAAACAATCCGCTAGAGCGATGTTTTAATGCACTTAACGATGTTGAATGTTTTGACTTTAATATAAGTAGAACTCGTTTTAAGAATATTATTAGAAATAGTATGTAGTTTAGCATTAAATCAGTCTGTGCAGCCCAGCTGAAGACGGTGGAATAAATAAAAAATAAATAAATAAAAACAACAAAGCCGCTAGAGCAGATCAACTACCAAGCGAGCTTCTAAAATACGATGGAGAAGCACTTGTGAGAGCACTACACTGGATCATTACCGAGATTTGTGAGAAAGAGTATGTATTACCGGAGGAATGAATGGAAGGCATCTACAAAAAAGTTGGATTGCGGGAGCTATCATGCGATAACACTACTGAGCACTGCCTGCAAGAAACTTTTTCAAATTGTATGCCACCGTTTATCACCGATCGCAAGACAGGTCGTTGGGCCAACATCAGGCTGGATTCATGGGTCAACGCGCTACAACGGACCAGATGCTCGCCATCCGCTAGGTGTTGCAGAAATGCCGCGAATACAACGTGCCCACACATCATTTGTTCATCGATTTTTAATCGGCGTATGATACAATTGATCGAGACCACCTATGCCAGATTATGCACGCAAACGGACTCCCGGATATTCTGATATGATTGATCAAAGCGACGGTGTATCGAGTGATGTGCGTCGTTCGAGTATCAGAGACACTCTCGAGTCCCTTCGAATCTCGTAGAGTGTTACGGCAAGGTGGTGGTCTTTCATGCTAACTGTTCAACATTGCTTTAAAGGGTGTAATAAGGTGAGCGGGGATAAACACGAGTGGAACGATTTTCACGAAGTCCGTTCAGCTGTTTGGTTTTTCTGATGATGCTGTTATTTTAGCCAGGCGAATCGGATTAGTCATTAATGTGTCGAAGACAAAGTACTAAGGGCACTAGGGAGGAATTTCTACCGATATGGCGGTGATGAAATCGAGGTGGTAGAAGAATTCGTGTACTTGGGCTCACTGGTGACCGCCGACAACGACACCAGCAGAGAAATTCAGAGAAGCACTGTGGCAGGAAATTGAGCCTTACTTTGGACTCCGCAAAAGCCTATGATCGAACAAAGTTCACCGTCATACGAAGTTAACTACCTATCTACAAAAAGCTGCTTAGACCGATAGTGCTCAATGAGCACAAAGCATAGACTCTACGTACAGAGGACCAACGCGCCCTTAGAGTTTCCGAACGGAAGGTGTTGCGTACCATCTACGGCGGAGTGCAGATGGAAGACGGGACTTGGAGTCCACGGGTGAATGAACCACAAGCTGCATCAGCTGCTGAGAGAATCAACCATCGTCCAAACCGCGAAAATCGAGAGGCTACGGTGGGCGGGTCCTGTCATCACGATGTCGGATAGAAACCCGATTAAAATGGTTCTCGAGAGTCATTCGACCGGTACAAGAAGTCGTGGTGCGCAGCGAGCTAGGTGGATCGATCAAGTGGAGGACAATTTGCGGACCCTTCGCAGAGTGCGGAACTGAAGACGCACAGCCATGGACCAAGTAGAATGGAGGCGACTGCACAGCAGAGGACACTCAGGCCTTATTCTGACCGGTAAGATAAGTAAGGGGTGATATCTACAGGATCGTGATGGCCAAGACAAGTGTAATGACTCATACAAAGCAGTCTCCAGAGAACATTGAGGGGCTCTTTCCGCGTCAAAATCCTTGTCCTCCTTGAATTCCTTTCCGAGTACTGGGGCTGGCGATGAGGAGAGGGTCACCAATGTGGAACTTGTGGCGATAGCAAAGTCCCTCAGTGTATGTAAGGCTCCAGCAAGATGTTTATAAGGAAGGTGTTACCGTATAAGCAGTAAGTGGATGCGGGGAGTGCGGCACACTGCGGGGGGATGGAGGTGACAGCCGGCCAATTTGTTTATGCTCCAGAACGCTACAGAAGCGTTGCTGCGCCGCATCGTCAACAACATTCTCAACACGGATAACCAATGTTTACATATTTCCATGGCACTCATAAAATGAGTAATATTCCCCCAGGTTTAAAATTTGCTCGTGCCCCCGCATTTTTGTTAGTTATGAATACAATGGTGATTTCTTAACCAAAAGAGATTGCTTTGCCGAAAATATTGCAAAATATTTGCTTAAGTGGGTGTACGAGCTAATTTGAAATCCATATAAGTAGTAAACACTAAGTGTATGCGGTATGGGATTTTTTCAAAGCGATACGAAACGAAACGGTATGTGAAATTTTTGATGCGATGCGGTACGAAACGAAACGAAATTCAAAAAAGTTTCGTGAGAACGATACGAAATCAGAATTCACTCGGTATTTTTCGAAACGAAACGAAATTTTCGTAAAAATTCCGCGGAATTTTGCAGTTCTATCAATTTTGTGCAAATTTGCATTTTTTCCTACCGGTGGCGTGAATTGTGTTACCCTTAAGACTCTCATTTGCCACAGTTGGGCTTTAGAACATTTGGGCAGGGGGACCAGTTTACTTGAAACTTTGTACGTGACTAGATATTATACATATCTCAATGCATACGAACAATCAAGTCAATTGGTGCAAAGTTGACTGTGTTAGCGCGCAAAGTGCCCTTAATAGGTCTTCTTCTTCTTCTTGGCGCATCGTCCTCACTGGGACAAAGCCTGCTTCTCAGCTTAGTGTTCTATGAGCACTTCCACAGTTATTAACTGAGAGCTTCCTCTGCCAATGACCGTTTTGCATGTGTATATCGTTTGGCAGGCACGAAGATACTCTATGCCCAAGGAAGTCAAGGAAATTTCCTTTACGAAAAGATCCTGGGCCGACCGGGAATCGAACCCGTCACCCTCAGCATGGTCATGCTGAATACCCGTGCATTTACCGCCTCGGCTATATGGGCCTTAATAGGTCCTCCTGCCCAAATTGTCCCAGATACAATTTTCAACCACAGATATTGAATGTTTTAACAATAACTTTAATAACAAGATTGCCTCAACGACTTAATAAATACGTTGCATTATTGCGATGATGTTATAAATGCTCTAACTACAAACGAGCCACCATCTTCAAACTAAACGGTACTCAACTAGAGGTGTATATCCAATGTTCAGTAGTTCAGACACCGATAGTTCTATAGCACCCCAAAGGAAAAATGGTTAGCCAGAATTATCCCTTGAAGGATTCTCTAATACGAGTCAAAATGTTGGAAAAATCTAAAATTTTCGTTTTAATTCCCCGAACCTGCAGCGCCGGAATCGAACGCTCTTTAAGATGCTCTAATGCCGATGGTTTATCATAATTCTGAAGAATATGATAAGAATCATAAACTAGATGTTTACCATCAAGCTCTGTGGATAGCGTAACTTCTGGAGAAAGCTTGTATTCTAAAATCTTCACAAAAGTTTATAGATGCTTAAATTTCTCAGAAAATATCCAGTAAATCCAGTGTGTGTCTTTCGATTCAGGACTTTAGGTTAACTAGCTTATAAATTATTGCTAAAATATATGCAAATAATAATAATAAAACAACAGTCTTTAATGAAATTCGTCATAAAACATCGGCATGAAACCCTGCAGATGCACTTGAAGAACTTTAAGACTACCGCTACGATCTCCTAAATTACCTCTAAAAAAAAACAAGTTTTCGAATTCCTTCAAAAAGGGAAAATAATTTACTGAACGGAAATTCCAGTGGAAATTTATACTATTTCAAAAAAATTTAATTGAGGGGCCCAGAATCAAAGGGGTGTAAGTGACCATTTTGTCGATTTTGAGCTGAGCATACCATCAAATTCTTTAGATTTCAAGCTTTCAGGAACTTTTTTAAGATTGTTTCTACGATGATTAGAAAAATTACAATAAATCAGAGAAAATTGGGTTGATTTTGAAGCTCCATACATTTTGTATGGGATGAAAAATTGGTCAAAAACTTTAAACCTCATTTACTCGAAAGTGGGTTTTTGTTACTTACACCCCTTTGCTTCTAACCCCCTCAATTAGAAACTTTTCCATGGAACAAACCGAATGTGTCTTAATCGATTTATCCTGGGATTTCCCATATGTTGAGATGAACTAGCCCATGACAAAAAATCTCGTTAATACAGAAAAAAATAAATAAATATTTATTCCGCGTTGAAAGCATCCTCCCAGGTAACACACTCATCGCAGAAAATCCACGGCGGCACAGGTTTTTGTTGCGCAGAAGTCACTGTGACTTAATTCTAGCAAGCATGTGTTAATTTGTGAGAAGTAAGTCACCGTGACTCCTGCGCAACAATAACCTGCGCCAGCGTGACTCTTCTGTGACAAGTGTGTTATTTACTTCGGCTTTTAAATAATGTCCTTATGGTTGGTCCTTGATAAGAGGTATATTCGAGATTTGTTTTGTCTTTATTATAGAAACTTTCAGCCTAGCACTGCAGTACACTGGTTTGTTTCTCGATATTTGAAATTTTTTTATAACACTTTTCAGTAACTTGAGATTAGCAGGATCTCCGACAGATTATATGGAAATTTACGATATGAACTTGTTTTCGAAATTTATTATTAGACATTCCACGGAATTCCGTTTAATTTCGTCAAATTATATTTTTGAAGGCGAAATTTTTAGGATTTGACGAAACGAAACGAAATTCAAAATCATAAATTTCGTCTAGTTCAATTCCGTGGAATACCGCGGAATTTCGTTTCGAGGTGTATTTGGCGAAACATTTCGGTATACCGCATACCCTTAGTAAACACTCGATGAGTGTCATGGAGTTTGTCCGATTTTAGTGCCAAGAAAGTTAAGCGTGAATGGTTTCTGTGGGGTTGCTACGTTGCTAAGGCTGAAAATTTTTGTTTGTCATGTCACTAGTGAAAAAAATTAAATACAAACTTGCCAGCTGTCGTAAGGTTTTCCAATATGGCGGATGGTGCAATCTGACATATTGGATTACCTTCCTTTTACTTACCTTCGGCCCCAGGTCCAGACGGAGATCCAAACCTGGCCTTAAAAGTAGCTATTGCTGAGGCCTCCGAGATGTTTAGGTCTACTAGGCAGAAATGCCAATACGAGGCAGTTTTCCCAGCGGTTTGGAAATAGCCTGGTACCAAAGGCGGGAAACCACCCGGAAGTCCGACGGCCAATATGCTTGATCGGCACTGCGGGGAAGGTTTCGAGAAGGTCATCCTCAACAGACTTTTGAGACACACCCGAGGGTCTTTCGAGAAACCAGTTCGGCTTCCGAAAAAGGAGATCAACTGAAGACTCTATCTTATTGGAAACAAAGTCTGTCTATATAGTGCTTCAGCGTAAGAGGAGCGAGATTCGCTACTGTGCAGGCTCCAAGAAACTGTAATTGGCTCTCTTCAAAACTGGCTGTGGACAACCGTAAGTTGATAGCTGGAATGCTTATTCATCGGGTATCGCCTACATCGTCTTGGAGCTGGCGTGCGGACTCAAGGAGTGCCTAGTTCAGACGTTATATAAGAGGTGGTCCGCTATATGAGGGGTTCGGAGTCGGCTACGAAGGTCATACCGGTACCCTGTCGTCGATTTCGACCCTTATAGAGAATGAGTCATCGAGAGTCATCCGACCGGTACAAGAAGACGTGGAGCGCAGCGAGATAGGTGGGTCGACCAAGTGGAGGACGATCTGCGGACCCTACACAGAGTGCGGAACTGGAGACAAACAGCCATGGACCGAGTGGAATGGAGGCGGCTACTATGTACTGTGTGGAGTGTGCCAGTCTGCGGCATGGACCAGTCTAATACTCTTGCATACTACGGGCATTGATCGCGCGTTCAACACACTAACGAGTGGCACACAGTCAGTATCAGACACGCGAGGCGATCGGTTGTGCGGCCCGGCCGGCGGTGCTGCATGTTGGGTGATTGTCGGTGGATTATCCAAGTTCCACATTGGCGAACCTGCCAGGATAGTTTTCAAAAAAAAGAATCGATAAAGCTTTCCACAATCACCCAGTATGTGCGCGATTAGTGTTTTCGAAAGTGTTTTACAAAGTCCTTGTGAAATAAGTGAGCGTGAAGTGAAATGAAAAAAGAAGCAGATCCGAACCTTTGCAGCAGTGCAAGCATCAACTGTAGCTGTACGGCTGACGTGTTCATTTCGGTATTTATAATATTGGTGTGTGTGCACCTCGATTTGAGTGGCGATTGAGGGTGTGTGGCGGTCGCGTTTGCGTGGTAGTGGCTGGCGAATATACCTGCACTGCTGCACCGAAGTGCGTCGGGTTTTTGATGATTTGTGGTAAGCGTTTTTTTTTCTGTTTGCTTGTGTATGCAAACGTGTGCATCTGTAAATGGGCATGCTGATGTTACCCCTCAAATTTCCGGCGCATTGTAAGTAGTGATTTTGGTAAACTGTGTCCTCATTTGCCACAGATAAGAGGAAAAGACACGGAGAAGGTAAGATGAATTGGTCCATACAACCAACGGTTCCATTTAACTTTGATATAGGTGGAAAAGCACCTCAACCAGAGGATTGACTTTGAATTGGTCACTTGTTGTCGGCAATGGAGAGCTTGTAATGTTAGATATTTTTTCGTCGTGTTGTGGGGAGCAATCAGAAATCAGTTCGCACGCTCCGCTGTGTGTGTGAATTTACGGGTTTGTGTGTGTAAGTCAAATAAATACATATTTATAATCATAAGTATTGGTGACAAAGCCTTTTTTTGGTATGGTAGCTTGCACGCTAACGTCATCATTGTCTCCTTCTCTTTCTTTCCTTCAGCGTCGGTCCATAAAGCCGTCCTTGCCCTCAAAAAAATTGAGGACAATGTTTACAAATCGCATGAGAATTCGATGAGGTTATGTTTTTGCTGCAAGCCTCTATTTCTTGGATTAAACATTTGACGGGGCGAGATGGACCGTGAACGGTCTTAGCCGTCTGTCATCAAGACACCACAAATAAAAAAAAAACATTTGACGGGCTGCTGTGAAAATTGACATTTTGTTGGGAAGTGGTTGTTGTGAAGTGGCATTCAGGCTTCCATTTGTATTCTCTCGGGCGAGTTTTCTTGGGAAATAGAATGCATGTATATGTACATCGGACAAGGGCAGTGTAGCTACTTTTCGTACTGTATGCTTATGTTGTCTGTTTTTTGTTGTTGTTGATGGTTGTAATTGATAATAATACGCCATGATTCCCTGCTTGATCTGAATGACGGCTCGCCCGAAGGAGGTATTATCATACAAACTTTTTCATTCAAAATGGTTCCGGGGTTCCAAAAATGATGAAATTTTGGATGTTGATTCAGTTTTGGATGAATTCGAATATAGAGTGGTCTGGACACCCTTATGTCTGATTTAAACTGTTCAATTGAAACGAGCAATTTACTTGCAAACTTCTCAAACATGTTCAATCCAATGAAGTGATGTGTTTAGACTTAGAAAATGACTTGAGTGTTAACTTGAATGCTTTTGAACGCATCTCAGTTGAAGCAATTGTTTATGTGCGGTACGTATGCTAACTGAATAGTCAATTTTACGAGCCGTTTTTATGTATGAAATTTTGACAGGAGGTAGCGTCCTTACCTGTGAAAATCAATATCATCATCAACATTGTTGTCATGTTGTCACTGCGTAAAATGGCTCATTGAATTGATCCCGCTCAATGAATTCATCCCGCTTGACAGATATTTTCCATTCAGCTCACATGAATCGCGGGTTTAGACGACGCAAGTGAGATGATTTCGTTTGACGTGAATGAGAAAGTTCAACATGTTCAACTTTCGTTCAAGTCAAGTGAGTTGATCAAGTGAGATGAATGGTGGTGTTTACACGTTCAATTCGCATTCAATTGGACATTTCCCATTGACTTGAATCAAGTCACTTACACCATGTATACCAGGCATTGAAGAACCCACTTGTTATCTAGCGCCCGCAGATCCGTTTAAGTTGTTTATAAGGACAGGTGCGGTGTTGGCGGGTGAGTGGGTTTGATATGTTTACAGTGATCCGTCTCGATATTGTGTTTTTCGTGAAAAGGTGGGAGTGAGTTTTTTTTAAGAAAACAGGAATATGCTCTCGATGCGTTGTTCTAGATTTGTAAGATAATTGAGATATGTCCTGGTAAATTTCCATACAGTGCTAAATAAGCATAATTTTTCAGCCGTGATGGATTTACTGAAAGAAAACAAACTAACGTTCACACGAAGGTGACATTCTGTTTGTATATTTATGTATCACTAATCTTTGTGATTTCATTAAGAAGAACCGTGTACTGGGAGGTGGAACATGTCTCGTGTTGTTTTCACCATCGCTGGTGCATGGACTGATGTTGTTAGTGCTGCCGATGATGGTTCTCTCCGTTGAGGACAGTTTTGTGAGAATTTCTTGATAACGTGTGTCGTTGTACGGCAGTCACACGGTTATCCCGGGTGTTATACTGCAAATTTGTGTGGTGAACATCGAGTAAAGCGGTGTAGTCAGGAGGTAAATAAAAGCTTATTTCCCGTAGTCTGTAACAAGGTGCGTTTCGATTGATTTCTGATGTAAATTCATTTATTACACTTTTTACCACTGGTTTACTTACTAGTTTAATGCCTTTTATGCAGTTCCCCCTTAGATCATACTACTCAATGCAAGTTTCATGCGTTAATCCAGGCTTAAGCTCATGGTTTCCAAAGTTATTGGTTGTGCACAACTTTCAACTGTGAGATTGAAAATAAAGAGGTGTTGAGAGACATGATAAAACCATGTTGCGGAGATAAGGAGAGCATCTTAATGTATAGTTTCGAGAGGGGTGACTGCTTGAAAACTAAAGGGATAATTGAAGACGGATTTTGTCCAACTCAATTCTTTGTACATTGCCTAAGGAAATGACATGTTGTTCGGGACGACCATGCATTATACATTGTCTAAGGAAAAGGCAAAAGCGTGTTGTTCGGGATGACCACGCAAGCGTTTAAATGGCATGCTGTTCGGGACGACCATGCTTTGTACATTGTCTATTGAAAAGGCAAAGGCGTGTTGATCGGGATGACCACGCAAAAGTTGAAATATGGCATGTTGTTCGGGACGACCATGCTTTGCACATTGTCTATTGAAAAGGCAAAGGCGTGTTGATCGGGATGACCACGCAAGAGTTGAAATATGGCATGTTGTTCGGGACGACCATGCATTGTACATTGTCTAAGGAAAAGGAAAACGCGTGTTGATCGGGATGACCACGCAAGCGTTTAAACGGCATGCTGTTCGGGACGACCATGCTTTGTACATTGTCTATTGAAAACCCAGCCAACAAATTGATTCACTTAACACTGCTACAGCTGTGCTAAGTGAACTTCTATCCGTCCAAAACACATTGTATAAGATGCACCAAATATGCTCTATTCGCACAAATTTGGAGGCCATATACGTACATTTTGAAAAAGCCACTTTGAGTAATACAACTTCAGGCGAATTCATTTGGCATGTAATATAACTTCTTTTTATAACTTTGCATTTCACATGTTAAAATATAAAAAATAAGTTTACAAGCTTTGATTTTCCGACCTGCAGCTCATTAATCAGATACCCTACCACTGTGTCAACCAGTGAATGTTGTAGGACTTGAAATTTAAGCAAATATAAATAATTAGAAGGCTGATCTGAATGGCCACAGTACCCCTGTTGGGTGAGAGAACTGTCCACTCAAACTCAGCCAACAAATTGGTTGTCATTACTCTATGTCGCTACTCAATTATGTGGATATTTATCCGTTCAAAAGGGATTGAATAAAATGCACAGATTTTCTCTATCCATATAAGTTTTGGATGCCTTAAACGTGCATACTGACAATAACATTTTGATATATATACAATTTTAGACGAATTGATTAGGCGCATTAACTTTATATATAACTTAGTTTGGCGCATTATGATTCCTTTTTCACAAACAACAAAACAACAACAAGTCGTGTCAGTCTGTTTGTCAAAAGTGTGATTTTAAGCAAAAACGGTGGTGAAAATAGAAGCAAAGTGAAAAATAGGTTTAGGTGGTTTCGTCAATCTATTTATTTATGGTAATATCAGGCTGTGCAGACTGTGAAGTTGAATGCAGTTGGGAACGCGAGTAACATCTACTAAGAAGAGCGCAGCTGCTGATCCACGATACGGCTGGGTTGGTTCTTGAACACAGCTACACTTGGAGCTGCCAGTAGGACAATCAGGTATGTGAATGTAATAAAAATCGCCAGCATCTTTAATTGCTTGAATTAAATGATGCGCCTAGCGAAATATTTCCAAAAATAATTAATTTCTGCCATCCAATGGCTCTACAAGTAGATCCCCGCACCGTATAATTTTACTTTTACAAACATGACCCCATATGTAATCTCACATTTAAGATTACAATGGAGTCGCAACAAGTGCATTTGAAGTTGTTGAAAAATGTCAACTTGAAATTGTATATTTGTAAACGCAAAGTTGAAATTACTAATGTTGCCAAATGAAATCGGATGAAATTTTGGGCTTGTTATACGATTTCATCTAATCTGTTATTGCACATTATATAATTGTAACTAAATGTGTTCATTAATACAACTTTAGACTAACATCCTTATATGACTTCTGGTTTGCTGGGAAGGCAAAGGCGTGTTGATCGGGATGACCACGCAAGAGTTGAAATATGGCATGTAGTTCGGGACGACCATGCTTTGTACATTGTCTATTGAAAAGGCAAAGGCGTGTTGATCGGGATGACCACGCAAGAGTTGAAATATGGCATGTTGTTCGGGACGACCATGCTTTGCACATTGTCTATTGAAAAGGCAAAGGCGTGTTGATCGGGATGACCACGCAAGCGTTTAAACGGCATGCTGTTCGGGACGACCATGCTTTGTACATTGTCTATTGAAAAGGCAAAGGCGTGTTGATCGGGATGACCACGCAAGAGTTGAAATATGGCATGTTGTTCGGGACGACCATGCTTTGTACATTGTCTATTGAAAAGGCAAAGGCGTGTTGATCGGGATGACCACGCAAGAGTTAAAATATGACGGCTGGCATAGCTACCGAAACCTGTTTAAAACATACTTAGCAGTTTGTTTACTTTACCTTACGGCCTGATCCGTGTTTTTTGGCTTTCACTCGGGAATCATTCGCTTGATTCACGAGAGATAAGCAGATGGTTTGTTAGATTTGAACAGGCATGTATAGATCGTGAATTATGGGAAATGGCCGCTACTGTTCTTGAGGTGATGAGGTTGTGTGGCTTGAGAGCCGACTACACCCACAGGAGACATCCTTAATGGTGGTGTCCGGAAACATGGGTATTTCATAGATATACTGCTGTTTGAAGAAATCAGTCTGTTGATAAACCTAGTATCAAGGTTCCTGCAACGAACGACTGTTGCTTTTGTTTTTGTGTATTTATCGCCAGTGACGCAGCATGCCACAGACGATCGGATGGATAACATGGCTGGCAGCATATTTATTCGTTTCCAATTCGCACTGCAAATGATCAACGAGTGACCGTATATCCGATTTATTGTTGCTTTCGTGGAGTTCTCGTTACTTTCTGTGTTAGTTCAACATTACAGCATCTGCATATATTGATTGGAGTGGAATGGTGTTTGTATATTACGATTTATCATCGGAATATGTCAGTGGATATGCACAATTCTTTCACTGTTGTTTTTGTGAAGGGCTCCGACGGGTTCGTGTGAAAAAGAAAAAGCGATGGATTTGGGTGGATCACTTGGGGCAAATCTTTTGCTGCATCTTCCTCGACTCGAATCAGCGAAGAGGAGTGAGTAAGAATTGGATAAGACAAATATACACTGAAAAATTTCCGCAAATATTGTATGCATGTGTCGCACACATAGATTTTTACAATTTGTCAAACATATACATAATTTTCATGTGTGGACACACACAGTGTTTATAAGGTCTATCGATTTTATGTGTAATCCAGCGTGGAAATCGAGTATGTGTGCGCAAAATTTATAAATTAAATCCATGGATGCATTCCAATAAAAATGTGTGGAATTTTTGCAGTGTACGCATCAATTTTTTATAGAGAAGAGGGAGGATGTGTGGAGTGTGCCAGTCTGCGGCATGGACCAGTCTAATACTCTTGCATACTACGGGCATTGATCGCGCGTTCAACACACTAACGAGTGGCACACAGTCAGTATCAGACACGCGAGGCGATCGGTTGTGCGGCCCGGCCGGCGGTGCTGCATGTTGGGTGATTGTCGGTGGATTATCCAAGTTCCACATGTACAGCAGAGGCCACCCCGGCCTTAGCTTGATCGGTAAGGTAAGTAAGAGAATTAGCCGCGGGGAGAACGTCTAGGTAGTATTACTGTCGTGGCGTCGGTCTACTACCCAGTGATCGTATAAGATGTTGCATAGGATGATAAAGTGGAGGCGATATACGAATATTTTACATGCGCCTGAATGGAGGCATGCACGCATATGGCCTCCACTTTGTCATCTTATGCAATATTTTATACGATTACTGGTTGTCTGGGTAGGTTGGGGATTCCCTGTAAAGCAACCCAGTTCCTTCTAAAGGAAGGGTAGGAGGAACTCCCATTGCTAGCAACTCCTCATGGTGCTAGCTGATGGGTCCTTAACTTTTAGGAGGTCAAATCGTGGTGCACGCAGTATCTGTTCTTGATACTTAAAGAACAGTTGGGTGTAGGCGTGGTGGTTGACCGACCTTACCGAGGTTGATGGTTCTGAGGGCAAATGGAGTGGTAAGGCCTCTCGGGAGGTTGGCAAAGAACCAGCATGCTACAATGGTGGACTCCCCAAAGAGCGTGGCATCTATGTTCGTTGCTGCATTGCGTAGCTAACCTTGAGGGTGCGAGGTTCATTAGCCCCTCTTCGAAACAGTGCCTTTTTGGTAGCTCCATAGAAACGTAGGGTCTACTTTGCCTGTTCAGCAGATTACCCCCATTGCTAAAATAAGAAAGAAAAAGTTTGACGACCCTTTATAATACGAAAACTTTTGTTCAATCCCCATTCTTAATTTCGCCTATAAAGCGGAATTCAAGAACATTTTTCGACAGATAGATGTATATGGCCGAATAATCATTACTATAGTTTTGAACACAGAAGCAAAAATCAATATTCTGAATGTGCGCCCAACCCATACCGGGAGGGCGTATATTAATTTCACATACCCGTCAAATCGAATAATCACAACCCGCACGAGCAATTGTTAATTTCCGTTCGATTCCACACCGCGGCGCGGTGGTGGTCGTGTAATTTCCACTGGTCCTGTTCCGTGCTCGGTACCACCCAAAAGCCCATGGAGGAAACTGCATCCGGATATGTCAACCATGGCCATGTAAGACCATGTTGTCGATCCATGTCGAGTGGAAACGATTGCAAGCGCTGCTAATTGTACCAACAGTTTTCCGAAATCGACAATTCCAACTGTGACGGTTCAATCTAACCCGGAGCACTCCGACATGGATTTTAATCTGGGTTCCTACATGCATCCCGTCCCGTGTTCGGGGCTAGCTGTGCGGGCAATTTTCAAACGGGACCAGTGCACTGGTAGACAAATTGACGGGAGGGACGACAATTAAAAGCCAACCGCACCCACATGGAAATGAGGTGGATTGGATTTTTGCATTTGTTGTACCTACAAGCTCCGCGGTTCGGTTCAGTTCGCTTCGATGGATTTTGGGTCCGGAATCGAACAACACGTCCTTGTCATCCCCGGTAGAATAATTTGGTATGGAACGTTTTTGTATCAGCGGTTGTTCGGTCGCGTCCTGGGGGTTGGGTTGTGGGTGTATTCAGTAATAATGAAAATTCACGATTTTGTTCATATTTTTAATTTGCATCTCAATCAAACCATACGTCTTCAATTTCAATCCAAATGTTCTGTGTATAGCCACATCATTCTGATTGCAAAATTAAGTTGAGAATACATATCCAATCATAGTCTTAAATTCTTTATTTTCTTACTTATTTTCCTTGATATACACGAGAAGAGTAAGAAAAGGAGGTGCCAGTACACCATCTTCCACCCTTCTCTTTCTCGTGCTTGTTTAGGAGAGTGAGGAAGAAAAAATGGTTGGATTCACCAATGGACAGCAGGATAATTCACTCATGTCCTTGTGTACTTGGCCAAGCGTTTTATCCCAAAGAATAGTTCCCAATGATAATCATTATAATCAGCTAGCCACATTATTAGTCCAGAATGGATAATAGCATAATGCAGCATGCAGCTGGTTCCACTCGAGAAATCCTTAGCCTTCACAATAGCCAAAACTTGCTACTGTACGCTGGAAATCATCAGCATCAGCCATTATAGTATTGCCTGCCGGTTAGATTCCCCACAACAATCGACAACGGATTGCATTGATTCGCTCCTCCAAGTTCCGCGCTCCAGCAATGCACTACTAGCTGACTCGCCGCATTGTTGCAAATGCCTGATGAAGGAATAACGAACGACAACGACGGCCACTCGAATGATTTTCCGCCTGGAATGAAGAATGGGCGAAATGTTTTCACGAATTTTCCTCGATTCTTAGTTATTTCCTGATCCAGTCATATTTTTTGTGTGGGTCCGCTGCTTGTGGAGCATGAGCATGATGATGACAACGACGTCGTCGTTGTTGTTGTCGACTTGGTAAGGAAAGGTATCTATGCGATGATACGATACAAATCGCACGTCAGTCAAGGCCTTTCTTATTGGGGGGGATGCTAACATAAGGCTGAATTTCAAAAGGCTGAATGCACAAAAGGCTGAATACAAAAGGCTGAAAGTAACATATGGCTGAATTTCAAAAGGCTGAATGCATAAAAGGCTGAAATTGCAAAAATGCAGGAAATGAGTTATAGTACTTCTTCTTTTTTTCTTAGCTTCTATACGCATTTCAACAGTTATTAATTAAGAGCCTTCTCTGCCAATGACTTTGCATTTGTATATCGTGTGACAGGCAGGAAGATACTTTATGCCCGCGGTTGTCAAGGAATTTTCCATTACAAAAAGTTTCTGGCCGAGGGAGAATCGAACCCTTCACCCTCAGCGTGACTACCCGTTCGCTAACGAGATTGGCTACATATATGAGTCCTAGTCATAGAATGTGCTTAGTGAAGAGGCTAATGATGCATACCAACTAACACAAAAAATGACTGATGGTGATTCAATTGAAAATTTTTTCTTCTTTGAACATGAGCTATTCTTTCGAGTCATGCTGTTATGGGATTGGTTGCCATTACAGCTGCCAACAATGTGATCAGAGATTTTTCCTTCTTTTAAATATATGCTATTCTTTGGAGAAATACTGTCATAGTAATGTAGGCGGAAAACCAGCCCTAACGCTTTCCGATTTCGAGCATAGTAACGGAAGCATTTTTGTCCAATGAACCATCAACCAATGAGCGGTAGTGTGCGTCAAATGTCTAACTCAAGCAAAACCAATGCAAGTGTCAGGGCTGAGTGATCGGCCAACTAGCAAATTTTCATAAAGATCATTATATCAGTGTACGAAATGAATAAGTAGAGTGTTAAGTCTGTTTGTCTGTGATGTTAGTGTTGCCTTTAGGCTCGCCGTTTGAAAACTAGTCGAATTATTATTTCAGCCTTATGTTATTTCAGCCTTTTGACATTTTCAGCCTTTCGTGATTCAGCCTTTCGTAATTCAGCCTTTTGTTATTTCAGCCTTTCGTGTTTCAGCCTTTTGTACGTAACCCTATTGGGGCTGGCTGGTAGGGGAGAGAGCGAGGTGAAATGCGTTTGTGTGGTAAGCATAATGATACACTATGCTGTTATTGTATTGTGGTTACTTTTGATGTGTTTTGAAAAAAAAAGAGAATTTACTTACTCCAAAGTTATATTTCTTTGTTCTTAATTAGTGTTTATCGATTAAAACAACCAATTACCATCATTCCATATAACGTTAGAACTTTCATTTGTTTCGACAAAATGGGGCCCGCTAACAGGGCCTGGAAACACTCACACATCTTTAAAATTCTTACCCCAACTTCGCCACAACGCACATTGGAGTAAATCACATCAAAACCTGATCATAAGTGGAAAAACTCAAAATGAAGTACCGTCAAATGGGGTAACTTGCAACACTTTTAGACTTTAAAGCAATTTCATTGAAATTCGAAACATTTGAAACATACTGTAAAGCATCGTGTACACTAATTACCACGAGTAGAATACTATGCAGCGCTTGATTTACCAAAATACGTTGCCATCTAATTAGGAGGTACGGATAACATGCTTGTTGCAAGTTACCCCATCTTTGGGGTAACTTGCAACACATGACATGAAGCTAAGTTAGCTACCATTTAACTGCCTTGACATTGTAGTACTTGGCCATATTATAAGATTTTGATGTACTGCATTTAAAATTCATTGAAAGATGTACACTAACCAACTAAAATAAGAATTTTCATAAAATGGTTGGTAGTTTTACAAGCGGGAGTATATCGTTTCACAGCAGGTCTCACGTCTCTCAAATATATAAAATTTATGGATCTCGTGACTCATCACTAGTTACAAAATATCAACAATGCTTAATGTCATATTTAGAAAAAAGTTAGAGTGAACCATCTTAAGGTATTTTCCAGTATAAAGTGGTGTTCAGCTAAAACATCATGATTTAAACAACTTTGTAAATATAAACACCGTTAATTTGTGAGCTCAGTTGAAATAACTTACTCCATCCAGGTTCAGAACTTATGTTGGTGATTGTTTTAAAACATCCATAAACTAAATTACCCTTTCAACAAGGTGAAATATGAATAAAATTTCAAAATATGGCAGTCTTTAATTATGTTTGGAAATCACGTGCAAAAAATGCAAAAATTGAGTAGACATTTGAAAATGAACACGTTACGTAATTAATGAATGACCCATTTCAACAATTTCTATCAGAAATATCGTGAGATGAAAATAAATAATACAAAGTTTTGTTAATTTCAACTGTTGCAAGTTACCCCATAGTGGTTGTCGGATTAGATAATGATTTTTTACATTATTTAGTCGACAAGTTTATCAAACTTTTATCATTCACCCACGCTTACTATTAGGTACCCTAACTGCAAACAAGGTCATCAGACTTATTGCACGTACCATAGGACGGTGGTAAAGCACGATTTTCATACTTGTTTTTATGGCAAAAAATGAGCAAATTGTTTTAACAGTGTAGCTAAACAATAAACTAAGAAACAAAACTAATTTTTCCACTAAAACGACCTTTGGTATACATAATTTTGATAACCAAAATAGTGGAGCATACTAGCTTTCATTATTATGCGAAAATAGTTCTCATTTAATGCATGGCATCGTGTTGCAAGTTACACCTCTGTTGCAAGTAACCCCGTTTGACGGTAATTGGGTTTTCCGTTGTGTTTTTGCCAAGTGTAGTTATCGTGTAATCGTTTGACAGCTAAGCAGTGTACAAATGTTTTGTTTACGCTTATCAGAAGAGGTTAAGTGAAGCTGAAGTTTTCTTTGATATAACTCACAGCGCGTGCTAGTTTTGACCGTACAAAGTGAATAAAATTAATAGTCAATCAATTCAACAATGCTAAAGAAGGTTAATGTTGTTATTCTGTTAAGTTGAAACCCAAACAAATTGACGTTGAATTTACATACAATATATGAAAATATTGAAAAAAATATTTGATGGAATCCTTTACCGTACATTCAAAATGAAATAAGTTGATTTTCCGGCTGTTTCCGGAAAATCTGCGTTTAGTGTATGATAAAACTATTATTCCTCTTTCAAATGCAGAAAGAAAACCTTCCGGATGTTTCCGATTTCAAAAGTTGCAACACTTTGAAAAAATCGTGATAATTATATTATCATATGATATTATTTGCCTTAAAACACTATTTGGCCATCTGAACGTATTTTTACTAGAACTCAACAGCTTTCAAGCAAAAAAAGAAGTTTAAAATCGGTCAACTGGTTCAAAAGTTGTGATTTTTTGAAAAAATTTAGTTTCGAAAAATCTTGACTTTTACAATCATAAAATTGGTCACCCTAATGACGAAATAAAAAAATACGAAAACTATGAAATACGTTTCATTACTAATTTGGGTTGCATTTGGGTTGTGAAAATGCGTCAAAATAATTTTGATCAGTTTTGATGTACTAGGTGCTCCACTGTGCAACGAGGAAGGTGTAGCAAATCCATCACCGCAACTTCCAAGTGCAGCATCCACAAAACATTGGTCGGTTTCGCCATTTTATCTTTTTTTATTCGTTCTACTTTCCATTTGCTTGCCGAGTGTCTAAAAATACACGCAGAAAAATGAGGCATGTTTAAAACAATAAAACGCATGGTTGATTTTCAAACTGAGCATTTACTTATTCCAAAGTAATATTTCTTTGTTCTTACTTAGAGTTTATCGATCAAAACACCCAATTCCCATCATTCCATATAAACTTAAAATCTGCATTTGTTTCAACAAAATGGGGACCATAAACATGGCCCGGAAGCACTCACACATCTTCAAAATTCTTACCCCAACATCGCCACAACGAAGAGAGTGTAGCAAATCCATCACTCCAACTTCCAAGTGTAGTTTTGGCCGTTGTGGATAACGCGCATGTACTCAAGACTGCATCCAAAAAAAAGTTGGTCGGTTTCGATTTCTTGCCTTTTTTTATTCGTTCTCGCTTCCATCCGCTTGTCGAGTGTCTAAAAATAGATTTCTGAGCTGCCGCAGGAGCTGCCGTCACCAACACAATCACTTCCCGGCTTTGTTAGTGGCAAAAGTGCAGTCGTTTAAAACAATCTGTTATTTTATGCTGAAACTACCAAATCTCTGTTTGTTCTAACAAACTGTCAACAATTTCGGCAAATGAAAATATTTGTATTATCAAACAATGGAACAGTTCAGTTTAAACAAGATATCAATTTGTCTCTATAACAAACTGAAAAATCGGTTGATTTGAACTAGAATTTAATTGTGTTTACAAAACATTTTTCTGCGTGTTGATTGCTGTGCTGCCGCAGGAGCTGCCGTCACCAACACAATCACATTCCGGCATTGTTAGTTGCAAAAGTGCTGTCGTTTGAAACAATCCATTATTTTATGTTGGATCTACAAAATCTCAGTTTGGCCTTACAAACTGTCAAAAATTTCGACAAATGAAAATATTTGTATTATCAAACAATGGAACAGTTTAGTTTAAACTAGAAATCAGTTTGTCGCAAATTGAAAAATCAGTTGATTTGAACTGGATTTTAATTGTATTTTCAATTTATTTCCCTGCGCTATTTTGATAATAACTCACTTCAGTTTTTGTAGAAATGCGTTCACCTGCGATGTTCGTGTTAGGCAGATAATCTGGAGCTTAAAACGATGAAACAATATTTCCCGCACAGTTTTCACTCTGGCTGGTGTATTCCCACTGTTGATTGGGTCATAAAATAAAAATTATGACTATGTAACCATTATAATGAATGTTCACTTTTTTGGTAGCTTCTTGGTGCTATATACGCACGCAGTGAAACAACACGTTATCACGTATAAAATCGCATTGTGTAGACTTAAACAGTGCTGTCATGGTAAAATCAAAGCAAATGACCATAGTTTTTGCTCACCAAAGGAAAAAAAAATGATTTTGTTTGGAGTCAGCTGCAACTGCTTTACCACCCGAGCAGAAGAAAATAGCAAATTAATAACTACGAAATCACATAACCTGTTTTTAAATCTTGTTTCACTAACTTACTTTCAGTCCTGAGCATCCACGGTGGTGCAGAGGGCCGAATTGAAAGACTTCCATCCTGGGCGATTGCCAGCCATTGCCTTGACCTGTAACCAGGTTAAATTTCTGTCGACTTGCTTGATTTCGTTGTTGAGGCTGCGCCGCCATGAGCCTCTGGGTCTGCCTCTGCTGCGATGTCCTGGTGGGTTCCAGTCTAACGCTTGTTTGCAGATTTCGTTTCCACCCCTGTGTGTAGAGTGTGGCCGACCCACCTCCACTTTCGCTCCCGAATTTCTGTCGCTATCGGCTTTTGATGACATCGACGATTGTTAGCCGCAACGCGACTAGCGCACCTTCCATTATTACCTGCATACGCCGCTGCTGTCGATGAGTGGTAACTATCCATCCTACTACCAACGATTTGGTAAGTAACCCTACACCGATAAGAGTAAAACGAACAGAACCAAAACAATCCCGAGACAATACAACGATATCGCAGTTGGATCGCATGTGCTCGAGAATTATTACCAAGATTGTAGTTTATTAGGTACAAAACAACCCACAAAAATAGTGTAATTATTATAGTTAAGTGTTATTATCAGTGCCCAATACAAGATTACACAAATTGGTAAGCAACAAGAACTATTTAATACCGTGGATAGGTAATTACATTACGCTGCTATCATACAGGTTACATCTCCATTCGTGGCTGTACTAGTGGCCTGTTGGTCGGATTGGTAAATCATACGCCACAATCTGCGAATCAGCATAATTCACCTTCGGTGCGAAGCTAGGAAAACGCATCAGCATAAGCGCTATCCGGTAAGCAAATCAAACCCACTCCCATTTAAATGCTTAAGTGTTATTTTTCACTATTAGAAACTATTTGTGTGCATAACTAGGCCGACGAACCGTTAGAATCGTGAACAGATACCTAGTAAAGGGACTAAACGTAAGTCAAAATCATGATGTTATATATAAACCAAACTTATATCTATAGCTACACCAAATGATAATCAGAGGTCTACATAACAGTAGATACGTAGCACTTAATATTAAGTATGAACTCAGTTTGAATTTATCATAAACACTTTTTGCATTCGCCTCCAGGAAATTATATTCTCCAATACTGAATTGCTTGAGTTTTATTTGCCTTCGGCCGGAGAATAACATTTTGGAAACCGTTCCCGTTGAAACTGAGTTTCAACAGCATATAATTTCGTTTACACAACGAGTCGAGCGTAATGCCTAGTGGCGGTGTCATTAAGTCGGGTGTGAAAAGTGATAAAGGGGCGAGGCCAAAGGAAACTGTGGTTGGTGAACAAAGTGCTGGTGGTGGTGGTAATCCCGAAGTGGTGGTTGTAGATGAAACCATGGAAGGGCATACGTGCAAGACGTGTCGAGGACCGGACACCGAAGACATGGTACAGTGCGACAGATGCGATGGATGGTTTCATTTTTCCTGCGTGGGCGTTTCAGAAGAGGTTACTGACAAGAGCTGGAGTTGCACTAACTGCGTTACCGCGAAATGGATCCAGCGAACTAAAACAGCTTTGGAAGAAAGTGCCCTACACAGAAAGGAGAACATCGATCAAAGGTCGACTAGAAGCCAGCCGGTCGGTAATATCGCAACAAGTACCCGTGTTAATCCAGTAATTCTCCCTGCGTCGGTATCCCAGAAACCTACCTCGTCAGTACAACTCCCAACGGACGCAGTTGAGCAAACAAGATTGGATCAACAGAAGCATCAATCGGCTCCGCCAGTTGACAGCAATGGTGCAGGCATAGGAATTCCACGAGACGTAGAAAAGGCACTGTCGGAGATTTCTGTTTCCTCTTCACAAAAATCAGCGGTACAGCGAGCGAAGCTACAGTTAATGCGGCTGGAGGAAGAACGGCTGTTTCAGCAGCAGCAAGACGAACGTCGGCGAGCCGCGGAAGAAAGGGCCGCGCAGGAACATAGAGAGTTCCTGGACAAGAAATACCGTCTTCTAGAAGAAGTTGTTAGTGAGAGGAGTTCAAGGAGTCGCAGCGATACTTCAAGTCGGGTCAACGATTGGGTACAGACGGCTAGTCAAGTGCAGCAGATTGAACCAGACATGGATGGTTCCCGTAACGATATTCCCCCGAGGAATGTAGAATTAGTCCATACAACTGGGCAGTTCGGCCAACAACGTATTCGGTTCGAACCAAGTGCTCAAACTGGATCTGCGTACAATGTACAGACTGCTCAGCAGTTCACCCATCGTCTTCCCAATCAGCAGTTCCGTTCACCAGGACAACCATCGTTCTCTAGATTTACTAATAATCAGAGAGGTCTGCCAATGCAGACAAACCAAGTCGATCACCAGGTCGGACCATCGATTGGGTGCCCATCTCAGCCGAATCTCACTCCCACGAGAACCGTCGACCATCAGAGCTTCGTCACATGCACCAATAGGGGTGTTTCATCCCAACAGCATGCGAGTCAGACCAACCGACTGGCGTTCAACTCTACTACCTTCGACGGACCGGTTCAGGTGCCACCAGCGTGTTCTACTGGAGTTCATCATCGGGGTAGTATCTGCGCTTCTCAAGGAACGTATCAAGAGGATTGCCAGGACGAGTTTCACTTTCTCGTTCACAAGTAGCGGCCAGACAAGCAGTTCCGAGAGACTTGCCTACGTTTTCCGGAAATCCTGAAGAATGGCCAGTTTTTCTATCCATGTACAATCGTACGACCACGATGTGCGGGTTTACCGAAGAGGAGAACTTGATTCGACTGCAGAAGAGCTTGAAAGGAAAGGCTTATGAAGCCGTAAAGAGCCGTCTTCTGTATCCTGGCAATGTTCCTGGTATTCTAGGGACTTTGAAGATGCTCTTCGGTCAACCCGAAGTCATAATTCAGTCGCTTATCGGGAAAGTAAGCGCTCTACCAGCAATTCGAGAAGAAAAGCTGGATTCCTTAGTTGATTTCGCTGTACATGTACAGAACTTCTGCGCTACAGTTGATGCTTGTGGATTGCAGGAATATATGTACAATGTTTCTCTGCTTCATCAACTAGTCAGCAAACTACCTCCATCGCTCAAACTCAATTGGGCGCAGCATCGTCTAACGATGCCTACAGTCAACCTGGCGACCTTCAATGCATGGATTTATGCTCTAGCAGAGGCAGCAAGCGTTGTAACGTTTCCATCGTCAACACAACCGGAGAAGTCTTCCCAAGCGGAAACTCGAGGGCTCAAGAAAGGCAATGCGTACCTTAACGCTCATTCCGAGTCTTCATCCGAAGAAACCCATAGTACTCCATGGAATGAACATGCCGCTACAAAGCCAATGCAACCGATGCAAAGTTGCCAGATCTGCAAAGCAAACTGCAAGTCTGCTGAAAAATGCATGCGCTTCTTAGAGCTCTCCAGAGATTCGCGATGGGCCGCTGTCAGGGAGTTTGGATTTTGCAGGACTTGCTTACGGATACACAAAGGAAGCTGCAATGCCAAGCCGTGTGGAAAAAAACGGATGCCCCTTCAGACATCACGAGTTGCTGCATAATGATTCGAAGCAAAGGACACATAACACTGAAACCACGAACAACAGCGAAACCACACCAGCTGCTCCACCATGTCCCGGTCCGTCAGGTTGCAACAGCCATAGGACAACTGCCAGCTCAATGCTTTTCCGTTATCTTCCTGTTGTCCTTTACGGTAAAACGGGTGCAGTTGAAACATACGCTTTCCTGGACGAAGGTTCAGAGCTCACCCTACTCGATCAAGAGCTTGCTGAAAACCTTGCGTTGGACGGTGCAGAGCGTCCGCTATGCCTTCGATGGACCGGGGGAACCGAACGATGCGAACCAAATTCACGAGTCTACAATCTTCAAATTGCTGGAATCAGATAAGGAAGTAAGCGATTCGCCATCAGTGATGTCAGGTCGGTGAAAGACCTCATGTTGCCAACACAAACACTGGACATGGATGAGTTAGCCAAGCAGTACCCACACCTTCGGGACTTACCTATCGATTCATATCGGGATATTCGTCCACGCATCCTCATTGGAACGAAACATGCTCACCTAGGACTTGTCATGAAAAATCGCGAAGGAGAATTCGGACAGCCGATCGCCGTAAAGTCACGGCTCGGATGGACGATCTGTGGAGGAAATGGACCTGACCACGAAGCAAATCTTCATCATTACAGCTTCCATATCTGTCCATGTAACAATTCATCCGACGACGAACTTCACCAGGCGATGAAGAACTATTTCTGTCTCGATAGCCTCGGAATAACAAAATCTGACAATCTGCTCGTATCCGTCGAAGATCAACGTGCTTTGGCTATGCTTCAGACTCTTACTTGTCGCAAGGATGATCGGTATGAATCCGGTCTACTCTGGCGCTACGATGACACCCGTCTACCAGATAGTCGGCCCATGGCGTTGAGGCGATTCCATTGTCTGGAAAACCGCATGAACAAAGACAAGGAACTGAACACGACTCTGCAAACCAAGATCGCGGAATACCTGTCAAAAGGATACATCAGGAAGCTCAGCGAAGAAGAACTGAATCAAAAGGTTCCTCGCCGGTGGTACCTACCGGTTTTTCCCGTAACAAATCCAAATAAACCTGGAAAAGTGCGGATAGTGTGGGACGCTGCAGCCAGTGCTTACGGGACGTCGCTCAATTCAGCACTATTAAAAGGGCCGGATCTACTATGTTCCCTCCTCACGATTCTTTTACAATTTCGAGAACGCCGAATCGCTCTTACCGGCGATATTCGTGAGATGTTTCACCAGGTACTGATTCGAGCAGATGACCAACTCTGCCAGTGTTTCAACTGGATGAACGACCGTGAAGAAATTGAAGTGTATGCCATGCAAGTGATGACATTCGGAGCATGCTGCTCCCCTAGCACCGCACAGTTCGTAAAGAATATTAACGATGACCGCTTCAAGGTAGAGTATCCAGCTGCGCACCAGGTCATCACAAAGTCCCACTACGTCGACGATATGCTTCTTAGTGTTGACACCGACGAGCAAGCCATCAAGTTAGCTGAAGACGTGAAATACGTCCACGGTCGAGGCGGGTTCGAGATAAGAAACTGGATCAGCAACTCAACGATAGTTTTGGAAGCGCTGCAGGGAACTGATGTAAACGAAAAGTGTCTGGACCTGGCATCAGAACTAGCTACGGAAAAGGTTCTGGGCATGTGGTGGAACACTACAGATGACGTATTCACGTATAAGATTGGATGGAACCGTTACGATCCGGCCTTACTAGGAGGTCAAAGACGCCCAACAAAACGGGAGGTTCTCAGAGTGCTGATGACCATTTTCGATCCACTGGGATTGATTTCTCACTTCCTATCTTATTTGAAAATTCTGCTCCAGCAAATCTGGCGATCCGGTGTACAATGGAATGAGGACATCGACAGCGACGCCTACGATAAATGGCTTACATGGCTGAAGGTTCTTCCACTGGTAGAACACGTACGGATACCCAGATGTTACAATTCCCAGTACCTTGTGCGTGAAATTGACGAAATTCAGCTCCACACGATGGTAGATGCCAGTGAGAACGGCACAGCCGCCGTTTGCTATCTACGTTTCTTGAAAGGCGAAACCATCTTTTGCTCTATCGTCGCTGCGAAATGCAGGGTTGCACCACTCAAATTCACGTCGATACCACGATTGGAACTCGAAGCTGCTCTAATCGGCGCCCGTCTGGCTCACACTGTCGAAGAATCGCTCACGATCCAGTTCCAAAGGAAGCTGTTTTGGTCCGATTCCAGAGATGTCCTTTGCTGGATTAATTCGGACCACCGTCGTTACAGTCAATACGTTGGCCACCGGATCAGCGAAATACTCGAATTATCCGAACAACACGAGTGGCGATGAGTACCAGGGAAGCAGAACCCCGCTGACGACGCAACAAAGTGGAGCAGTCCACCTGAATTATCATCCGAAAGCAGATGGTTCAAAGGCGCCAATTTCCTCTGGCGCACTGAGACAGACTGGCCGGCATTGCCCAATCGGAAAGATTCCACCGAAAACGAGCTGCGCTCTACTCTGCTGGTACACCACGTTCGAACGGAATCGGTTATCTGCGTCAACGACTTTTCTAGCTGGGAAAGATTACTCAGAGTTACCGCATTCGTCCACAGATTCGCCTATAATTGTCGTCAAAAGCGCATGGAAAAACCTACAGCCACAGGCCCCCTTGCAGCGAACGAGCTTTGCAATGCCGAGCGCTCACTAATACGCCTCGCTCAAAGTGAATCGTATCCCGACGAGATAATGGTTCTGCAAAAACTGCCAGAAGAACCTGAGTCGCTAACAAACAACATTCCAAAGACTAGTCCACTATATCGATTGACACCAAGGTTGGACAGTAATGGAATCCTCCGAATGCGGACACGCATCGCTGCTTGCCATTATGCTACAGATGACGCCAAAAATCCAATTATTCTCTTTCGAAAACACCACACCACCAGCCTGATCGTAGCATATTACCATAAAAAATACCCCCATCAAAACCATGAAACTGTTATCAACGAGATCCGCCAAAAGTTTCACATTTCCCAACTACGCGCCTGTTATCAGCAAGTACGAAGAAATTGCCAAAGATGCAAGAACCATCAGGTAGCACCCACCCCCCCGTACATGGCCGACCTTCCACCCGCTCGTCTAGCAGCTTTCACACGACCATTCACGCACGCAGGGATCGACTATTTCGGGCCGATTGAAGTCACTGTCGGCAGAAGAGTGGAAAAGCGATGGGGAATGATAGTGACTTGCCTCACCGTCCGGGCCATTCACCTCGAAGTCGTGCACTCTCTCAGCACGAGTTCCTGTATCATGGCTCTCCGGAATTTCATGGCACGACGTGGTACCCCTCAAAAGGTCTACAGCGACCGTGGTACTAATTTCGTGGGTACAAATCGAGAACTGCTTCAGACCAACGAAACTATCAACGAACTCGAGTATATGGAAGAATTTGCTAAATCTGGCATCGAATGGGTCTTCAACCCACCTCTCGCTCCGCACATGGGCGGTAGTTGGGAGCGGTTGATTCGCACTATAAAGAACAATTTGATGGTTGTATGTTCATCTAGAATACCCTCCGACGAAGTGTTCCGCAATTTGCTTATTGAAGTTGAGAACACTGTCAATTCGCGACCCTTATCCCATGTGCCAATAGATGAGGATTCGGCACCTGCACTGACACCGAATCATTTTTTACTGGGATCTTCAAACGGAACAAAGCCCCTCAGCCAACTGGACGACAGCGGAGCGCATCTCCGTCAAAACTGGATTACGTCACAGTGCCTCGCAAACCAATTTTGGAAACGTTGGATAACGGATTACCTGCCCGAGATCACTAGAAGAACCAAGTGGTTTCATAGATCCAAACCGATTGCCATAGGCGACGTGGTAGTCATTGCCGACCCAAAGATGCCACGTAACTGCTGGCCGAAGGGCAAGATCATCGGGACAAAGGTCAGCACGGATGGTCAAGTCCGGTCTGCAACGGTAAGGATATCGAATGGAGTATACGATCGCCCAGTGACGAAGCTAGCAGTATTGGATGTTGGGTGCGACAACAAGTAAGCCAGCCTTCAGGCGTCCTACCTGGGGGAGTGTTGACCGCAACGCGACTAGCGCACCTTCCATTATTACCTGCATACGCCGCTGCTGTCGATGAGTGGTAACTATCCATCCTACTACCAACGATTTGGTAAGTAACCCTACACCGATAAGAGTAAAACGAACAGAACCAAAACAATCCCGAGACAATACAACGATATCGCAGTTGGATCGCATGTGCTCGAGAATTATTACCAAGATTGTAGTTTATTAGGTACAAAACAACCCACAAAAATAGTGTAATTATTATAGTTAAGTGTTATTATCAGTGCCCAATACTAGATTACACAAATTGGTAAGCAACACACACTTAAAATAAATTACCGTATTCAGCTGTTCTATTTTCGGTAAAAGTTCAGATTACCGAATGTTCAGCAACATATTACCGAAGCTCGTCAAAAAATTACCGAACGTTCGGTAAACTCTACTGAATCATCGGTAATGTTTAACTATTTAATACCGTGGATAGGTAATTACATTACGCTGCTATCATACAGGTTACATCTCCATTCGTGGCTGTGCTAGTGGCCTGTTGGTCGGATTGGTAAATCATACGCCACAATCGTGCGAATCAGCATAATTCACCTTCGGTGCGAAGCTAGGAAAACGCATCAGCATAAGCGCTATCCGGTAAGCAAATCAAACCCACTCCCATTTAAATGCTTAAGTGTTATTTTTCACTATTAGAAACTATTTGTGTGCATAACTAGGCCGACGAACCGTTAGAATCGTGAACAGATACCTAGTAAAGGGACTAAACGTAAGTCAAAATCATGATGTTATATATAAACCAAACTTATATCTATAGCTACACCAAATGATAATCAGAGGTCTACATAACAGTAGATACGTAGCACTTAATATTAAGTATGAACTCAGTTTGAATTTATCATAAACACTTTTTGCATTCGCCTCCAGGAAATTATATTCTCCAATACTGAATTGCTTGAGTTTTATTTGCCTTCGGCCGGAGAATAACATTTTGGAAACCGTTCCCGTTGAAACTGAGTTTCAACAACGATGGAGCTCCACGTTGGAGATTCAGTTGTGAGGCCACCATGCACGAATTATATACCGCAGGCATCTATTGATGAAGACCTGGAGCCGTTGAGTGTTCTCCTTTGATACACACCAGGTTTCACTAGCGTATAGCAGCACAGATTTCACATTCGAGTTAAAAATTCGGATTTTGGTGCGCCGACTAATCTGGTTGCTTTTCCATACATTTCTTTAACACGCAAAAGCAGCCCTCGCCTTCTTGATCCGTGCACCTATGTTGATCTTGGTGCCGCCATCGGCCGCCATTTGGCTACCAAGATATTGGAAGCTTTCAAAATTCTCCACTGATTGCCCAGCTACCATAAAGCTGGAAGGGTTGACCGTGTTTACATCCAACGATTTGGTCTTGTTGACGTTAATGGTAAGACCTGCCGCTGAGGAGCGATTGGCAAGATCATCGAGCTTGCTCTGCATATCAGAGCGCCGTTGAGCTAGGAGAGCAACGTCATCAGCCAGTTCGAAGTCATTTAGGTGCTCCATAGTAATGGGTTGCCACAGCAATCCACGATTTGGTTCACGGTCAATCGCACCTACCAAAATCTCGTCGATTACGATGAGGAACAGTAGCGGTGTAGCATACATCCTTGCCTCACTCCAGCAACGACACGACCCGGATGGGATCGGACAAAACACCGTTGTGCAGTACTCTGCACGAAAATGCTCTGTACTGTGCTTCAATGAGGCCGATGATTTTCTCAGGGACACCCTTGCGCCTGAGGGCTTCCCACATGTTTCCGTGATTGAGACGGTCGAAAGCTTTTTCGTAATCAATGAACATCAGGTAGAGAGACTATTGGAAAATATTGATTTGCTCCAGAATGATACGGAACGTGACAATATGGTCCACGCAGGATCGTCCGGCACGGAATCCTGCTTGTTGCCGTCGGAGAGTTGCGTGAATCTTCTCCTGTATCTGGTTAAGGATCACTTTGCAGAGGACTTTGAGAACGATACACAGTAACACGATGCTCTGCCAATTATCGCATACAGCCAGGTCACCCTTTTTGGGTACCTTTACTAGGACGCCTTGCATCCAGTCGGCCGGAAATATCGCGGTTTCCCATATGTTGCAGAATAATTGATGCAGTAGTTGTGCGGATACTACGAGGTCAGCTTTGACCATCTCAGCTGATATGCGATCGACCCCTGGGGCTCATTCCTCGTCGTGCACTATAACGAGACAGTTGTACTTTCCCGTGCTCCTTCAGTTTCGCGATTCGGTAGAGTTTTTTCTCCACGCATCAAAGCGTGGAGTTTTTTATATCAAACGGTTTCCTATCGAAGTCGAGATCGAAGTTTCTCATCAGAAGCAAATCGGGTTCCACACTTGGAAGCGCTAGCCCTGGCCTAGCCCCACGCATCAACGAGAAGGCATCGAGGGATTCATTCACCGAAGCCAAAACCGTGCCTGCATCAAACCGCATCCATACGACACACGACGACGACGACGACGACGACGACGACGACGACAACGCCGGTAACGACAAAGCGTAAAGGTCGACGACAGCGGTCACCAACAAGCACCTATCTACATATAGGTACACATCGGCTGTGAACAGATAAGTTGCGTATTTTGTTTCTTTTCTGCCGCGCTATTGTTCCCCAGTCCACCGCCTAGCTCGCCGTGATAATTTAATTTTCGATGGTACAGTAGTTCCGACTGTAGTACGGATTTCACGGACCATTTTCATCACATTTTTTTTTTGTACATATATTTTTTTGAGTTGCTATCCTCCTTTTTCTTTGTTTTTTTTTTTTTTTGTTTTTTTTTAATATTTTCTCATACTAATATAGTATTTAAGTAACCCATTTGAATTGGTTTTTTTTTTTAGTTGCTATCCTTTTTCTTCATATTTTTTTTTCTTCTTATATCCCTTATTCCCCGATTTACAGCAGCTGTCATGGGTATTTTTTTGGTTTGACTCCTTTTTGCTTCGCCGCACTCTTATCACAGTGGTTCAAAAACCTTTTTCTTTGGATTTATTTTCGCTTTTTCTTGACTTGGTTGTTTCTCGACGTAGGGCTACTGGATGAATTCAGGTAGAACCACGTCTTCGAATTAGTGCTTGTTTTTTTTTTTTTTTTTAGTTGCTATCCTTCTCTTTCTTTATTTTTTTTTTCTTTTTTTTATATTTTCTTATATTAGTATTTAAGTACGTATTTGAACTGGCTTTTTTTTTAGTTGCTATCCCTTTCCTTCTTTTTTTTTCTTTCGTTTTTTCCCGGTTGATATTGTTTTACAACATCTGGTTTCGGTTAGGTTTGTTCTTTTATTGGTTGTAGTTCATACTCAGCTTAGTTGATTCCATTACTTGTTTCCCTGCGGAAGAATAAAGTAGGCCCGCATGGAAACAAATGACACCGATGGGGGTTCGTCGGATCTCGTAATTTCATCCGATGACGAGACGGTCCCTGGTTTGTCCACTAACTCAATAGTGCAAACTCAGAACTCTGATACCATGGAGACTGGCGATAATCAAAATAATCCAGGGGTTTCTCAAGTACTCCGTTGTGCTGTTTCTTCCGGAATTGTTCCAATTAGTTCTTTGGTGAATGAAACACGGTCTCAGCCCATGGTGAAAAATCTCTTGGTTACAAATTTTTGTCCGCCTGGCAATTCATCTCAACCCCCTGTATTCTCATCTACCCCTGGATCATCTCCTAACCTGGCGAGCCCCCGCCCGAAAGTTTACCCACCCGGATCTAAGGGCCCCTTTCTGGTTTTCTTTCGGCCCAAACCGAATGGAAAAAAGTTAAATAAATTACAAATCGAAAAAGATCTGGCAAAATCGTTTCGAAGCATCCTTGAGATAGACTCACCCAGCCGCGATAAATTGCGTGTCACTGTTAGTGATCGTGAAGAAGCGAACAGGATTGTTGCCTTTGAGCTTTTTTTGCGGGAGTACAGAACTTATCTTCCTAGTCACGAGGTAGAGTGTTACGGAGTGGTCACCGAAGATAATTTAACTTGTGCCACCATCATGACTGGAGCTGGCGGGTTTAAAAATCGTGCCGTCCCGCTAGTTCCGGTACTTGATGCCGTACAAATGAACAAGGCACATCCTGACGGCACAAAAACGTCGTCCAACTCTTACCGGGTGACCTTTTCCGGCTCCGCTTTACCGAGCGTTCTCGTGATTGGGCTCCTTCGACTACCTGTTCGTCTCTACGAACCGAAGGTAATGCACTGCGCTAAATGCCAGCAGTTGGGCCACACCGCACTTTACTGTAGCAACAAACCACGTTGCAGTATGTGCGGTGAACAACATGCGGAGGGCTCCTGCAATATGGAGCCAAAATGTGCCACTTGTGGCGAATCTCCACCCCATGAGCTCAGTGCATGCCCGAAGTACGTAGAGCGGGAGAAACGTAATATACACTCTCTAAAACAGCGATCGAGGCGATCTTACGCAGAAATGTTGAAAAAGATCGCTCCGGTTGCTGTTTCATCAGCCCATCCTACTACTAGTAACAACATCTTCGCATCCCTGCCGGCAGATGATCAAGGCTCTGACTGTGAGGGAGGCGAGGAGTACCAAATAATTGAAACAGGAACAAAAAGGAAGCGAGCTGTTGCAAAACGGCACATGCAACAGCAAGCTTCTCAAAACGCTCCCGTTACTCAACCTGCTCAGCGAATCCCTCTGGCAAAATCAAGTAGTAGCGGAAGTACCAAAAAGGTACCACCTCCAGGCTTTAAATTTTCGTCTGGAGACTTTCCGTTACTTCCGGGTGCATCTAAAACCCCAGTTGCCCCAGTTTTTCGCCCAGAAAACCAACAAAATCGTCATCAGGAACATCGACAGAATCCAGTCGACGCTTCCGGAAAACTGACTCTCTCTGGGTTAGTGGATATCATCTTCGAAACGTTTAAAATTTCTCCAGCTATAAGAAGTTTGATAACCATGGCACTTCCTTTTGTGAGACCTCTTCTGAAGCAACTGACTTCAACATGGCCGATTCTTGAATCTATCATATCTTTCGATGGCTAATTTGTCCAGTGAGGTCGGAGGTATGATTGAAGTCCTACAGTGGAATTGTAGAAGCTTAATTAGAAATATGGATGCGTTCAAATTTTTAGTCCACAACACATGCTGTGACATATTCGCCCTTAGTGAAACATGGCTAACTTCCGATAAAGATGTCTCTTTCCACGATTTTAATATTATTCGTTGTGATCGAGGGGATGGATATGGAGGGGTGATCTTGGGGATCAAAAAGCTCCATTCCTTTTATAGAATTGATTTCCCCCCGATGAACGACACTGAAATAGTTGCATGTCATGTTACTATACAAGGTAAAAGTTTCAGTATAGCCAGTGTGTACATACCGCCCAGTGCTAGAGTATCTCGAAGAGATCTTGCGGAAATATGCTCTGCTATGCCTGCGCCTTGGTTGATCCTAGGAGATTTTAATGCACACGGAACAGCCTGGGGGTCTCCGAAGGACGACAATCGCGCAACCCTGATATATGACCTCTGCGACTATTTCAATTTGACAATTTTGAACTCCGGGGAAGCAACGCGAATTAAACCTCCAGATCCTCCAAGCATGTTAGACCTCTCAATATGTTCGAATTCACTATCATTGGATTGCACGTGGAATGTAATTCAGGATCCCCATGGTAGTGATCATCTGCCAATCAAAATTTCAGTTACCAATTCGTGTCAGGCTCGCCAGATCGACGTCGCGTATGACCTCACGAAGCATATTGACTGGGGTAAGTATGCTGAGTTGGTCTCCGAAGGCGAGCAGTCGGTTGATGTTCTTCCACCGCAGGAAGAATACCAGTTTCTGTCTGGGTTAATCGTCGATAGTGCTCTCAAAGCGCAGCGTAGACCGGTTCCGGGAACTTCGATACGTCGAAGATCCCCCACACTGTGGTGGGATGAAGAATGTACCGGAGCCTATCGTGAAAGATCCGCCGCGTTTAAAAAATATCGGAAGCGCGGTACACGGGAGAACTACGAGCGGTATTCCTCTCTTGACGAGATATTCAAGAACCTCGTAAAGGCGAAAAAACGTGGTTATTGGAGGAATTTCGTCAACGGCTTATCGCGGGAGACGTCAATGCGAACTCTCTGGACGGTAGGAAGAAGAATGCGCAACGCGGTATCGATTAATGAGGATCGAGAAAGCTCGCCTCGATGGATTTTCGAATTCGCAAAGAAAGTCTGTCCGGATTCGGTCCAAGTGCAATCGAATATTCGTCGTTATCCACCCGAAAGGAATGCGATGGATTCACCTTTTTCGATGTTAGAGTTCTCACTCGCGCTTCTGTCATGTAACAACTCTGCCCCAGGAATGGATAGAATAAAGTTCAACTTGCTTAAAAGCCTCCCAGACGTCGCAAAGAGGCGCTTGTTGAATTTATTCAATCTATTCTTGGAGAGCAACACTGTTCCGGATGACTGGAGACGAGTGAGGGTTATTGCCATCCAAAAGCCCGGAAAGCCCGCGTCGGATCACAACTCGTACCGTCCTATCGCGATGTTGTCGTGCTTACGGAAGCTGCTAGAGAAGATGATTCTCCATCGGCTCGACAAATGGGTTGAATCGAACGGCCTTCTATCAGATACTCAATTTGGTTTCCGCAGGTGCAAGGGAACGAGCGATTGTCTGGCGCTGCTTTCTTCAGAGATTCAACTGGCCTACGCTCAAAAAGAGCAAATGGGCTCCGTATTCTTGGATATTAAGGGGGCTTTTGATGCAGTTTGCGTTGATGTCCTTTCAGACAAACTCCACGAGTGTGGACTTTCTCTGATTTTAAACAACTACTTGTACAATTTGTTGTCTGAGAAGCACATGTTTTTCTCTCATGGAACCTCGGCAACTTCACGAATTAGTTACATGGGTCTCCCCCAGGGCTCATGCTTAAGCCCCCTTCTTTACAACTTTTACGTCAGAGACATTGACGAATGTCTCGTGGAAAATTGCACGCTACGACAGCTTGCGGACGACGCCGTGGTTTCTGTCACCGGACCAGAGGCGGAAGATCTGCAAGGACCATTGCAAGATACTCTGGACAATTTGTCTGCTTGGGCTGTAAAGCTGGGTATCGAATTCTCCCCGGAGAAATCTGAGTTAGTTGTCTTTTCTAGGAAGCGTGATCCAGCAGATCTAGAGCTTCAATTTTTGGGTAAGGAACTCACTCAAGCTCTTTCGCATATGTATCTAGGGGTCTGGTTCGACTCTAAAGGTACCTGGGGAAAGCACATTAATTATCTGTATCAGAAGTGCCAACAACGAATCAACTTCATGCGTACACTTACCGGAACATGGTGGGGAGCCCACCCGGAAGATCTGATAAAGCTTTATCGAACAACGATACTATCGGTTCTCGAATACGGTAGCTTTTGCTTTCAGTCCGCCGCGAAAACACACATCCTGAAGCTTGAGCGTATTCAGTATCGTTGTCTTCGGATCGCGTTAGGCTGCATGAACTCGACGCACACAATGAGTTTGGAGGTACTAGCAGCAGTACTCCCTTTATCAGATCGTTTCGTGGAATTGTCGCTAAGGTTCCTCATCCGCTGTGAGGTGCTGAATCCATTGGTAATTGAAAATTTTGAAAAGCTAATCGAACGACTTCATCAAACAAAATTTATGACAGTGTACTACTCGTACATGACTCTGGAGGTTAACCCTTCCTTGAATGTTCTCAACCGCGATTGCTTCCCAGACTTCTCCAATTCCACTATAGGTTTTGATCTGACCATGAAGCAAGAAATCCGTGGAATCCCAGATCCGCTCCGATCGGAGCACATCCCAAAAATTTTTGCAAGCAAGTTTGGTCATGTCAGTTGCGACAGGAGATTTTTCACTGACGGCTCAAAAACAAATGATTCCACTGGATTTGGTGTATTTAATGAGCTTCATAGCGCCGCCCATAAACTTCAAAGTCCTTGCTCAGTATATGTCGCAGAATTGGCGGCTATACACTACGCATTAGAGCGAATTGCCTCTCTTCCCTCTGATCAATATTTCATTTTTACGGATAGTCTCAGTTCAATTGAGGCTATTCGTTCAATGAGGCCGGTGAAGCACTCCACGTATTTCCTAAGCGAAATTCGATCAAGTCTGAGTGCTTTATCGAATCAAGCATATAATATCACCTTGGTTTGGGTCCCTTCGCATTGCTCGATCCCGGGCAATGAGAAAGCGGACTTGCTCGCCAAGGTGGGCGCTATAGAAGGCGATATTTATGATCGTCATATCGCCTTCAATGAATTTTTTTCAATTGCTCGTCAGCATGCCTTGGTCAGTTGGCAACAAAAATGGGATGCAGGGGAATTGGGCAGGTGGTTGCATTCAATTCTCCCACAGGTATCGAAGACGTCATGGTTCAAGGGGTTGGACGTAGGTCGAGATTTTATCAAGATAATGTGTCGACTTATGTCCAATCACTACTCTCTGGGCTCGCATTTCTATCGAATAGGGCTCACAGACAGCAATCGCTGTAGCTGTGGTGCAGGCTATCAAGATATCAACCATGTTGTGTGGGAATGCCCAGAATACGGTATTGCCAGATCCGATTTATGTGCATCCCTCAGGGCCCGAGGAAAACCAGAAAAGGAAGACATTAGAGATGTGTTGGGTAGACTTGATCTTGAGTACATGAAGCTTGTGTACGACTTTCTAAAACAAGCTGAAGTCTTTGTATGATACCCCCGACTTGTTGTTCCACTTGTCCACCTCGTGTCTTTATTTGATATCCCAGTCTTGTTGCTCCACTTGTCCACCTCGCATCCCTTCGAAAATCGTTTGTTTGTATCGTTACAGGTTGTTCGTCCACTCTACGTTTGACCAGCAGCAATACGCCACAGCATGCTGCCAAGTGTCAACGAAAAGCCTCTATCATCCTATCCTTTCCTCAAATATTTTTGTTCCCCCTAACCTCGACCAAACCGCGAGTTTTACGGTTCCCCAAAACTAACATAGTTTATAAGTCAAAAACATTAAATTGTAAAAAGTTTTAATTGAATTCGGCTCCGTTATGCCTGTTGGCGCATGAGCCTCAAATAAATGATTAAGTAAAAAAAAAAAAAAAAAAAAGACCCCTGGGGCTCTGTTCGATTTCATGCTACGGATGGCTGTTTCTATCTCCTGCACTGATGGAGCTTCGATGTTGACACGGATAGTGCGCCGAACACTTGGCGGATCATGCTGAGGTGTTGATGGCGTGACCGACACTTGAAAAAGGTTTCCAAAGTGCTCGAATCAGCGTTTCAGCTGGTCAGCCACTGACCGGCCCAGTAACTGTCCAGACGTGTCTTTCACGGGCATCGTAGCATTCATCTTGGTCCCACTAAGGCGGCGTGAGACATCGTAGAGGAGACGAATGTCGCCTGTGTTTGCGGCTTTCTCGCCTTCGTCGGCTAGGGAGTCTGCCCACGCTCTTTTGTCCCGTGTACATGAGCGTTTCACTTCCTTCCCGAGAGCCAAATAGCGCTGACGGGCTACGGCTTTGGCTCCTCGTATTTTCGCTCGCTCTATCGTGACTTTGGCGTTCCTGCGCTCCTCTATCTTCCTCCAGGGTGCGTAGCTCAGCCAAATTATTCTCGCCGGAGGCAATGAAGGCGTTCTTAATGGCGCTCCATTGATCTTCCACGCTTCCACCTTCTGGAATATTTGCAGCACGGTTCTCTAGCTCCTCGGCGGAGGACCTTTTCACCGCAGCGTCTTCCAGTCGGCGTGTGTTGAACCGGCGTCCGATTTTCTCCTCCTGTCGCTGAATCCTGGCCATGCGCAGTCGGATCTCGCCGCTATGTCGGCGCTACGTTTGTTCCGCACATCAAGAAGGCTCCATCTCCATTTTCGGCAGATGCAGATGTGGTCGATTTGGTTTTCCGTGACGCCATCATGGGAAACCCATGTCACTTTGTGCACTGGTCGATGAGGAAAGAGCGATCCCCCAATCACCAAATCATAGTTGCCACCAAACCCTGCAAACAGCTCTCCGTTTTCGCTCATTTCTCCGAGACCATGGCGTCCCATGACGTGCTCATAGTCCGAGTTGTCGGAACCAACCTTCGCGTTGAAGTCGCCCATGAGGATCCTGATATCACCTTTCGGAGTCTTGTCCACGACAACATTCAGTAGACTGTAAAAGTTCTCTTTATCTTGCAATGCGGCAGCATCGGTTGGCGCGTAACATTGGATCATGGTAAGGTTTCGAACCCGTGTTCTGAATCTGGCTACAATTATCCTCTCATTAATAGGTTCCCACTTCATGAGCGCAGCGTGGGCGTGAGCGCTGAACAGGAAACCAACTCCACGGTGGCGAGGAGCGTGTTCACCTCGTAGGCCAGAGTATAGCAGAATTTGACCCGACGCCAATCTGTGTTCTCCAAAGTTCGGCCAACGGACTTCGCTCAGTCCTAAGATCTCAAGCTTCATACGACATGCCTCATTGACTAGTTGTGCCAGTTTACCCTGCTGGGCTAGGGTTAATACATTCCAAGTTTTAATTTTTGTCCGTTGTTTCGCGCTAAAAGTCGTTGCCGTTGAATCAGTTCGTAATCTTTCATTTTCGGTTTCAGTAACATTTTTTTGGGTTTCGGAGACAGTAGGTTGTTGGCCTAAGGTCAAGAATTAGCATTAGTTAAAATTCCAAATAAAATCTCCTAGATTTTTCTAAGAACCCCTGGAAAAATTTTGAAAAACTTTTTAAATATTTTCCATAGAAATCCCTGAAAACAGCGTCCAAAAGGCGTAACTTTTGTAGCATAACAGTTAACTAAGTGGAATTTCTGAAATAATTAATGGAGGAATTTCTGTACTTATACATGCAAGGTTTCCAAAAGTGTTCTTCGAGTAATTTGTGGAAAATTCGTATTTCAGATGAATCGCTAGAGCATGGTTTCCCAAACTGTGGGTCGAGACCCCCCAGGGGGGTCGCTGGCCTTTCTCCAGGGGGTCGCGAGGAACAATTGCATAATTTACTGTAACAGACAACAGATGATGGAATTCATTTGGTGGGTCGCCGAAAGCACGCCTACTGGCAAAAGGGGGTCGCGCACCTAAAAAGTTTGGGAACCTATGCGCTAGAGGAATTTCGATATCAATGTTTGAATAACAGCCGCATATAAAAAAAGAAAGAAGGAGTTTCTTTGGAGAAATTCCAAAAGGAATCCCAAGAGGAATTTCTAAAGATAGCTATACTAGTGTTTTAAAAAATAAAATTGAAGAAGTTTCTTCAAAAACCCACACTTTTTCATAAAAAAACGTATTCTCATACTGGAAGTGAACAAACATTCTCTAACCTGAAAAACTGGCTACTGAGTGAAAAACTTTAAGAAATCTCGATGACACCATTTTCAAATTTCGATACCCCCCCCCCCCCCCTCGGAAAATTTTGGTCGCAATTTGACATTTTGAGGGTAGGGGGGCACAAATAAATTATTCAAGAAATTTGAAAATTTATGAGTGAAATTTGAGCCGCCGAGAAAATTTCTTAACAAATCCGATGAGTTTCATGATTTTGCCTATTTGTTTGGGAAATTTTATCACATACATTTATTATATATCATCCCATCCCTTGACGAGTATACGAGCAAAGTAACAAAAGAAGAAAATGAGATTTGTCCTGCCTAATTCTTGTGTGATAGGGTATATGTACCATTCCTTGGCCTAATTTGCAAGCCGCCTTGACAATTTGGACCATAACTCATGAATTACTAGCACTAGAAATAATATGTTGACCCTATAAGACACTCTAGGCAATGTATGTTTCACCAATTGGAAGTAAACTAACGTAAATATTCAAGAATTTACTTAATTACGTTGAAAAGATTGGATGCGATGGTATGTAACGTTGGTCTATGGTACAACAATTGGCCTATTGCTTTCTACTCACTAGAACCACTAATTATCTTATTTTTCAAAATTTCTGCTGAAGAATTATCTCTGTTTGTTTACCAATCCTACCTTTAAATTACATTTTCGGAGCCAAATTTTCAAAAAACTATAAATAAATCACATAAACTAAAGTTCTTTCTTAATTTAGTAACGAAAACAACGCAACCCTATATTGTGTTATATTTTTACAGTCACCGCACACAAAATCTTTTTTTCTGTTCGTTCTTTGTGGTTCTTACGCAAACAATGTTATGACGTCACTTTATCGGTGTTTTTGACGTCACTTTACTGATGGGCCAAGATTTGGGTACATAGTGAGAAAAATATCCTCAATATTCGGCCCACATTCAATTTGTAAAATAGTTATTATTCGTTGAAAACAAATACACAACTTCAAAATAGCGTCTTTGCCCGTCGCATCAAATGTTCAGTTATCGAAAAGTCAATTCGAAATGTTCCAGAACCATGCCATTTATGATCATGTGTATAGACTACCCACCAGGCTTTCCAAATGTACATCCTTCTCGCAACAGCCCGCGCAAGGCTGAACCGACACTCTCTTATGTGTGCAGACCATCTCT
Organism: Aedes albopictus; assembly: GCF_035046485.1. Taxonomy (NCBI): domain Eukaryota; kingdom Metazoa; phylum Arthropoda; class Insecta; order Diptera; family Culicidae; genus Aedes; species Aedes albopictus. The sequence goes on from NC_085138.1 coordinate 132,504,104, forward strand.
CGTTACCGTATGCAACACCATCAGTGAGAAATGTATCGCCAACAGCACGCACACGCATGAGCGAAAGATATATTGAAACAGCCGCTGCTTCGGCTGCTTGCCTGACAGTTGCATACTCGAGTCGTATAGAGCCGAGTGGGAAACGTCGTGAGTATTGTTGGCCGCATGGCGATGACAATCTTCGGCTAACCAAGCCGGCTGTCGCGTAAAGGGTGTCATAAGCTGTCACGGAAGCACATGGCTTAACGCTAAAAGATATTCACAAAATATGTGCTCAATAATTGTTTTTTTTTTTACAAACATGATATGCCTTTCACAAGATGCCCCAGGGGTGGAAAGAAGTTTATGCCAGCATTTTTCAAAATTGTAATCTGGCTAAAATATACCACTGATACGAGATTAAACTATCTTTTATATTGAAAACATGGCAGTGCATTTCACATGCCAATAAAAAATAATGCTATGCAAAATACTCTACTAGAATAAGACTTACTGGTACATATTCTCTATTTGAAAAAAAAAATACATAATACATGAAACGCGTCGATAATTTTGAGCATGCGATATACCACGATACTCGACACGTTCAACAGAAGAAAAATGCTCGGGCCGAGCGCAGCGATATTCGTCACTTCGTGTCCAGCCAACGAGAGACGGTTTGGGCTAGAGCCGAGGTTGTCATCGGCGAACGAACGCACAGCGAAAGCAGACGATGTGAGCAGTTCCCGACAGTGATGTTGTAGGTCGCATGAGTTTTATTCTGTGGGCTGTCATGAACCATGCATTCACAAGGCTGTCATGGGAATAAGAGTGTGACGTGACAGCCATCAAAATGCTATCATGATGCGGTACTTTTGGGAAGCCTGCTACCCACTAAGCCGAAGAATCATGGCGTCTACAAAAGCTTAACAAAGTGACATTTTCATTCAATTCTAATGCTCCAAAGTGCTAAAATTGAAACGAAATGTTACATTTGTTTAGCGTATAGCTTTTCCAATATCCAGCTATGCGTGTTTGTTTGAGTTTTTGGTTTACGTTGAGATAGGCCGAACGAGGGGACTATGCCAACGAAGCATCCAGATACCCTAATTTAAACGAGTTTATTCTTTCAGTCATTTGATTTCGAACTCGCTCGCACGCTTATGCGAATAAATTAAGTTCGTCACATTAAAACATCAGAATATCGTTTACTACGATGTAGTTATACAATGTAGGAGTTAATTCGTGTTTTAAAACACACCCAAACCAGATACATCGAGAAAAGTTAAAGAAAATATCATCATGTGCGATGAAAATTGTCCCTCCACCGTATATAAATGCGATAGTAAGTTCTTTATACGATGTACTGCGTGCATCCGTAAGCAGCTGCTGATTGTCAAAGATTGCATGGCGTTTTCAAGTATGGGGTGATACACAAATTATGTCACGCAAAAATCGACCTTTTTCAACCCCCCTCCCCTCTATGTCACATGTCTTCTTCTTCTTCTTCTTTATGGCTCTACGTCCCCACTGGGACTTGGCCTGCCTCGCTTCAACTTAGTGTTCTTTGAGCACTTCCACAGTTATTAATTGAAGGGCTTTCTTCGCCTGCCATTGCATGAATGTGTATATTGTGAGGCAAGTACAATGATACTCTATGCCCAGGAAGTCGAGAAAATTTTCCCGACCGGAACGGGAATCGAACCCGCCGTCTCCGGATTGGCGATCCATAGCCTTAACCACTAGGCTATATGGAGACCCCTCTATGTCACATGTATGGGACCTCAATTTTTTTTGTTAGCGTTGTCACGTTGTGCAATACCCCCCCCCCCCCCTCCCCCCTAAGGGCGTGACATAATTTGTGTACAACCCCTATTAAAGAATGCTCAAAATGTTATTAATCGATGAGAATGTACTACTTATCAAGAAAATATTGATGTGTCTTAATGCGCCAACGTTACATTCCATACCGCTTTCCCCCCATACTGGGATGAGCCGAGTTCGGAGTTTGAATGAATACAAGATATTCTCGCATCGTAACTATCCCCGTGCAACAGACAGACAGTACCTAGCTCGAGCGAGCCATAGTGTAGCAACCGAAGAAGTGGTGAATGATTTCAGGCGGAATTTCCCATTGTGAGCAAGGGAAAAGTTTTTAGTTCACTGAAGGAATTGCTTGCACTCAAGAATGATGATTTCGCATGCATGTGCTTCTGGATTTTTGCATTGTGATTTGATAAGAGGTTGCTTTATTAAATTTTTAACTACCTGGGTACTTGTGCGATATCATGGAATTGGGGAACGAAACTAGCTTGACGTCCCGCGTGATTCGTTTCTGTTGCTATTTCAATAACGATGAATTCCTTGGCTGATATTGAATTGCACAGCGTATGCATTGTAAAAATGTTTTGTACGTGGTTACAACAGAAGCTAGCTGGTAAAGTTTTCATTTGAAAATTGAGGATATCTTTATTCAAATAGGTAAGTTGTAGCGCAAGAAATATAGTTGGTGAAATTCATAGGCAATTATGAGCTCAGAAGAATTCTTGCCCTTTTTTCAATAGAACCCATGAAATATTTATCAAATACCTATCAAATCGTATAATAAATAATGCATACAAAACAGATTATATCAGTTTGGATAACTTTGAGAGAAAATTTCTAAAGAATACACATTTAAAATTCCTCTCAGAATTTTGGCAGATATGCCTAGTGTTCTCAATAAAAATTTTCATAGAGATTCTGTCAAAATTTCTTACTGGGGTACAATAATAAAACGATAGCATACAAATGCTACTTCAAAACACTATGCAGTCACCTCTCTTCAACTTTTGCGAGTCCAATGAAACAAACCTTTTTAATTTACACTCGTTCCCATCTCCGAGCTGTCGCACGTCCGATAATCTCAAGTGTGATATCATCTCATGACATATTTAAAATTACAATCTAAAACCTACATCAAAAGGGTGGACCTTTTTATCCGAAGAGTTCATCCCGGCGGACCATCCATGTATCCGACCAACCGACCGACATAATAAAGAAGGGGTTCTCGTCGTCAAGGGTCAAGGCTCGGCCCGGCACAGCAGGGACGGAATGGGCGATGGCAAGATGGCCATAAACGCGGGCACCATCAGAGTGTAGATATAATTTCACAAACCCCCAGCAGTACAGGCCGGACGGCCACCTACCCCGCACGAGATGACATGAAATCACACTCTGTGCTGCTGGTCCTTTTCCGGGCTATCTGCGGGGTGATGTTTAAAATTTGATATCCTCTGTCTATCTCGACATGGGCGACGGGATCCGAACGACGACGACGACGACGGCATATGGGAAAAGGGTTCACCGGAACCAAATGGCCACAACCCATATCATTTTCTTTTGGATGTGGCAAAAATTTCCAACCTAAACGACTGCCAATATGGTTCCTGCTGGATGACCTTTTCTGTTTGTTAGCTAGAATTTGAAAACTAGAACGGTAGGACAACGAACTATTCTAATATTCGAAGGTAGACGAACTGTCTGGAAAAAGCACAAATTATTTTTTTTCTTCGAATTTTCGTAGTTTTCATCATTTTTACTTATAAGTTTTATTTAAATTCTAAAAATAATACTCCATTGCACGGTGACGTCATCAAGAAATCGCTCTCCTTCTCTCCTACGGAAAATTAGAAAACAACAGGACCAACACCTGTCAAATTTGGCAGGTACTGGTCCTGTTGTTTTCAAACTCTCTGCAAGAGCGAAAGAGATAGAATTTCGCCGTGAGGTGGTCTATAGTGTTTGTATACCATACACCATCTCAGTCTTACTACAACATATGTAGAATTTAGTGATCACAGTGTCAATCTATCAGATAACGCCTACGAGTTATGCAATCAAGCGATCTGTGCCGCATATTTTCATAATAATAAACACACAATTCTATCACCTTACACCTGGCATCCATACACCAATGTGTGAACCCTTTGCCAACACTTATCCCGCCATCACTCCGACATCCACATGAATTTGTGCAGACGCAGAGGTATATTCGGTTTGATGTGGAAACAAACGATTGCAATCAGCACTTCCTTCCCCTTCCCCACATTGACCTGCAACCTGACGTGGCAGGCGCCTGTCGCCTAAAAATAGAAGATCACCAACGCGCTCACACACTGAAAATGTTTGCTAGTCCCCGGCAGATAATCTCATTGGTTCCTTGTGTGAGTGTAGCTGGGTCTGGCGATACTAGAGAAGCATCTACGGGTGGTCAATCAAGCTCAAGCTCAAGCTTTCTAAACACAACAAAACAAACGAACTTGGACGAACAAATAGTGCAGGCAGCACTAGATACAGTGTCGGACAAAATAATAAGACCACCACCCGTTTTTCATACAAAATGACCAAGTTTGACGATGTAATACTCGGTTTCTAGTGAACCGATTTGGCTGAAATTTTGACAGTCTCCATGGAATTACTTGAATTTTTATATGTATTTAATTGATTGAGTTCTGTTCACTACATCAAAAGTTATGAAGTTAAGAAACGACAAAATAATAGGACCACTTTTAGATTGCCATTACCAAAGGATATATGTGAGTATCTGACACTTGATGATTGATAAACAAGTACTAAAATTAAGGATGCCATTTAAACCTAGGGACATTTGTATTTAATTAACCACAAATAACCATCATAAAAAAATGGTGTTAGAATTTTGTCGCACCGTATATCTGTAACATTGAAAGTAGTGAACAGAACTTAATCAATTTAATACAAATCAAAATTCCCGTGATTTCATGTCGGCTGTCAAAATTTCAGCCAAATCGGATTACTAGAAACCGAGTACCATATCGTCAAACTTGGCCATTTTGTATGAAATAGGACCGGTGGTCTTATTATTTTGTCCGACACTGTAGATATATCCACTGAGCGACTGCTTTCTTGCTGAACTTCAATCAAACTGATGATGATTATATTTGCATTACATTACATCACACTTTTACAGTGCAACACTTAATGCATGATAAATTTTGACCTCAGTTTCTGAATATATCAATAAAAACTTGCAAAATAGTTTTGGGGTTTTGATTGTTTACTTCGAAATTTTCGTTTATTGCACTTTCTATTTTTAGGCTAAATTTTGGTCTTAAACGATTTTATCCTCTCATCGGATCTAAAAGCATATTCAGTCAGGAACGTCTTGAATCCCTTCTTAAACCACCTGAAACTTTATGAAACCTTTTAAAGCGCCTCTGAAATCCCTCTGCTGTGACCTGAGAGCAGTAATTCTTCGATATATTGTAATTTTTCTAATTATCGTAAAAATAATCTAAAAAAGTTTCTGAAAGCATGAAATCTGGAGAATATATCAAACAATTTTCAGATCCAAAATCAGCTCAGAATCGACAAAATGGTCACTTGCATTCCTTTGCATCTGGGCTCTTCAAATGTATTTTCAAAAATAGCAGGCCCCATTGAACCCCTCCAAAATCTCCTGTAACACCCTTGAGATCCTCCGTTATCCCCCTCTTAAACTTCCTGAAATGATTCCGAAAGCCCCTGAAACCACCTCGGACTCGACTTTAGGACAGAGGATCGAAAGACAGAAGGTCGAAGAACAAAAGGTCGAAGAACAAAAGGTCGAAGAACAAAAGGTCGAAAGACAAAAGGTCGTATGGACAAAATGAGTCTCTATGAAGTACAGGAAAATGTGACGTTTCGGTTACTGATTCATGATACATTGGTCTTCTGGATTTTGTTAAAAAAAATGAACATATACGCGTGATCAGTCGGTGAACAAGTTCGGAACGCTCACGGCACATGAGCGTTCCAAATCCATCCATAGGCTTTTCTTTCAAGTGATATTGTTTTTCACATTTAAATTCAATAAACTACTTTCTATCATTTATGGGCATCTATTCCGAACTGCAATGCGGTAATAAAATATTGCAAGTTACTGGTTTAGTAGACACTTTCGTAGCTTTCGTTAATGGATTTTTTGAAGATGTTGAATAATTTTCTATCTCTGGTTCATTTATTTTTATCATAATTTTTATTGCCGTTTATGTGTCACATTTTAAACACTTTTTCAATTTTCCAATTTGTCTTTTGTCTATTCAACATTTTGTCCCATTCCACCTTTTGTCATTTCAACCTTTTGTCCTTCGACATTTTGTCCTTCGATCTTATGCATTTCGACATTTTGTCATAGATTCTCGGACCCCTGAATCAGTTCCGCCTCGAGCTCCCCGATTAGCGCTGGAGGCACGGCCTCTTCCTCGGACACCTTGTAACGGACATATCTCCGAAAACGCTGCTGTAACGCTTCCGAAATCCACTAAAAAACTCTAAATCTTCTTGATATGCCTCCGAAAACCACCTAGAATCCCCACGGACCTCTTATAATGCACCTGAGCCCCTCAGTCACCGGTAACCTGGTAACGCTTCTGAAGCCCACTGAAAATTTTCTGCAACTTCCTAAAATGCCACCAAAAACCCCTGAAACCCCACCTGCTGAGTGAAGAATTAGCTTACGTTAAAATACACATAAATAAAAATGTAAAAATGAAACCCCCTCGATCGTGCTATAACGCACATGAAACCCTCCTAATCCTAAACTCCCAATTACACCTCTGAAACGCATCTGCAGATTGCTAAAAATCCTCTGAAGCACCTTGCAATGCCTATGATAACCCCGTCAAACCCTATCATACTCCATGTAACGCATCTGGGGCCCTCTGACACGCTCGAAAATGCTTCCGTAACGCCTCTGGAACCACCAGAAAATCCTCTGAAACTTCCTGAAATACTATCAAAACCCCCCTCGGACGCCCTGTAACGCACCTGAGACCCTCCTAAACTCTCAAAAACGTCCATGTTATGTTTCTGAAACTACCTGAAAATCTTCTGAAACTTCTTGAAATACCAACGAAACCCCCCTGAAACCCCCTTGGACCCTCTGCATCTGACTTGCACTGAAAATATATGTTGGCCCTGCACACGGCGTTATGATATTGTTTTCCAAATTCGTAGAGTTGTTGTTTACAGTTTGTTACAGATACAGTTCAATAAGCTGTTTGCGCGCGTGGGGGAAACTTTGAATATTAACGATATCCTTTTCAGTACGGCGCAGAAAAAAAAGTTAAATTCCCATAGAAATTGCACAATTTTGACTCTCTAGAACTCTTAGACTTTCTGACATAACGATAATTTATCTTCCCCATTTGTAAGAACTACTCAGTATCTTTCAAGTTATAGCATTGCTAACCTAGATAATTCGGAAATAAAAAAAAATGCGACTCAAATTTTTTTCATGTTTTGTGGTTTTTGTTCACTTGTTCAACTTATTGTGGCTAATCGAATTTATAACTAGAACAAAAGTTTATTTGCACAAATAAAAGAATAAGTAATAGCTCATTTTTTTTTTCAATAATTTACATCATATAAAAATACTAAACAAATGAAAAAAGTATATACAACTGTCATTGATGAAAAGCACAATCGTGCTGATTCGTTACAAAAGGGATATACCTGGATGCATTCGACTACTGGGAGTTTGTACCGGCAAACTTTTTCGGCATTCAGCTTAAAAGCGGTCAGAACTAAAGCATATTTTCTACGCCTGACGTATCGATTGTATATTCAATCTTCTTCAAGGGTTAGAAAAGTTTTGTTCTTTGTCTGGAGGATTGTTTTTGTAAATTTTCGTCAAACTTTTGGTGTTCATCTATTTCCATTTTACTACACAAAACGGAAAAAACTACCTCTCTGTCTGAAAAAATAACTACTCTGGTACACTAATCTGTCTTGTTTCTGATGGGTGTACGACTCCCGCCGTCTCTGGTCCAAGAGATTATCTATTCAAAATTAGGTAAACCCAAGGGTAAACCAGATTCGCAAACCAGCATTGTCGACTGCCTGAGACAGATCGCTGCCATCAAGACTCTTTATTGCTTGATCAACCGCAGGTGTAATCGGTGAAGATTATCACGGTGCCTAGATACTTACCAAGAAGAAGATCAGGACCTAGTAAATCACTCATCGTTCCAAGAGCTCCTCCATCTAAGATTTCTCGAGGAGTTCCTTCTGGGATTTCTCCTTTTGAGAATTCTCGTTTCAAGGATTGAACCAGGAGTTCCTTCGAAATCCCTACTTATTACCCAAGTAACACACTTGCTACAGATAAGTTACGGCGGCGCAGGTTCATGTTGCGCAGAAGTAACTATGACTTACTTCTAACAAATAAATACTTACTTGCTAGAAGCAAGTCACAGTGCCTTCTGCGAAACAAAAACCTGTGCCTCCGTGACTCTTCTGTGTCAAGTAAATTACTTGGGAAGATTCCTCCAGAAAGTTCTTTTTGAGATTCCTGAGGAAATTCGTTTTAATGTTCCGCCAATATTTCTTGGATGGGCCAAGAATTCGTGGCTTCTTTCAGGAGTTTCAGTAAGACGTTCCTCCAGGAATTTAAGCTGGAATTTCCCCACACAGAAGTTCATTTTGAAATCCCTCCAGAACCTCCTTTCAGGATTCTTCAGATATTTCTTCCGGGCTTAACTCAGACATTCAATTATTCCAGGAATTCCATCCGAAACTGTTTCAGGTGTGCCTTCTGGAATTTCTCCAGGAATTCATTCCATTATTCGTCCAAGAGTTTCTCCAGATATTCCTTCAGTAGTTTCTTCTAAGATGCATCAAGCTGTTTCTTCTAAAATTCCTCCTGCCAAGAAATCCTCCCTCTACAATGCTGGACAAAGTTCCTTCTAGGATTCTTGTAGTTTTTTTATTGAGTTTAACCAGAAACTCCTACTGGAACCCCTACAAGAATTCCTTCTATGATTTCTCCAGGAACTCATTCTGATATTTGACCAGGATTTCCTTCCGTATTCTCTCCAGCTTTTTATCCAGGATTGCCGCAGAAGTTCCTTCTGGAATTCCTCAGGGAGTTCTTCCAGTGGGTTTATTCAGGGAGAGATTCTTCTAGGAGTTTATTTTGGATTTGTTAGGAAGTCTTATCTGAATTTTTTTCCGGGAGTACTCTCGAAGATTATTCCACCTACTCCTTACGGGATTTCTGCAGAGAATCTTTCCAGGATTTTTCTAGAAATTCTTGCCGATATTTCCTCAAGGAAATATTGTAATTTATTGTCAGAATTCCGTTGACGGAGCTTGACGGAGGTCCTTTCTGTACATGGTAAAAAAACAATTACTGGGTAGCTTGGCAGTAATATGGGAGTGTAATATGTGTAATAATTTTCTTTCTTTTCGTAGGAAAACACAGTTTTGTTTTTGGATTAAAAGTAGCGTTAACTAAAATTCAAGATCTTCGTCAATTTTGTTCATATTTTTATGCAATTCAGTATCATAATTTACATTTTATATAACTCATTTTGGTATCATAATGACCAATTTTTCCGAACTTGCTCATTATGCAACTGAAATGAGTTGCATAATGAAAAATAATTGTATAATGTTCATAATGCAACTCATTTGAGTTGCATTATGAACATTATGCAGCTCAAATGGGTTGCATTATGAAAAAAATCATTGCATAAAATTTTGTATGGAACTCGTTGCAAAACTCGATTTTTTCAGCACTCTTCGTATTTATCGTGCTGAAAAAATCAACTTTTTGCAACTCGTTACATAAATAACTATTATCTCTGGTTTTTAGCTTCAATAATCCAAGCAACGTCCTTGTACATAAAAAAATCCCTCGCAGGTGCAAATTGGCATGTATGCTAATTTTATCCTGAAAATTGGGTTTTAAAAGAGAATATTTGATAAACTTTTAATGATTTCTCAAGACCCTTACATACTCCCAACACTATTCATCCAATGCTTTTCGGTCACAAAGCATTTCCACATAGATTACCACCCATGGCGTATGCTCCGACGAATAATTATACTATGCAAGCATGCACCGCATACCTATTGCTAATGAAAAGCATGAGCCCTCCCATTTCATCATTGGCTCTAAAGCATTTTGAATGGCCTGCATGAAAAGCCAGATTCGCCATTGCCCTCTTCTGTAGCACCGAATGGTTTTCTTATTCCCTTTTTATGCTACTTGAATTTTTCCCATTTGCACCACACATGCGGAAGGCTTTTCAAAACTGTGACCTGGAGTGTGTATACGTAGAGCTGGCTCCCCATCCAGCCACATCGCACCACAGCCCTATTGGTTCTATAACATTTACCCGAAAACCATTTACCCGAAAGACATTTACCCGAATGACATTTACCCGAACGTCATTTACCCGAATGCGACAAATACCCGAATGCGACAAATACCCGAATGCGACAAATACCCGAATGCGACAAATACCCGAATGCGACATTTACCCGAATACGACATTTACCCGAATGCGACACTTACCCGAAAAATAAAAAAAAGTGTACTTGATCCCCATATGATTTGTCAATAATAAATATGTTATGGCCCGGTATCATATAGCAGGCTTTGGTTAGACCTAATAATCATCAGACTGAGTGATCATCAAGCACTCTGGTACAGGACTAACTGGCTGCCACAATGCTATTTTAATCAAAGGATTTTTGTTGATATTCTGTTCTTTTACGGCTCCATCCAATTAGCCCGAACGTCAATCCGAATCAATCAGGAGGTCGCCCAAAAAATGCAAAATTAGCTACTTATATACACGATCACAAACTGGCAGCCATACCGCAAGTGTTATCCACTTCTTCTAAGATTTGCCTTCTTTTAAAAATAGGCTGTTCTTTCGAATTTACATTGTCCACCCGTAAACTGTTGATGTTGTATTCATTCTTTCCATAAGAGGCTACTTTTGCGAGTTGGAGTTGAAATGTTATTTAGTTTGTTGCGGACGAACTACTAACTCCATAGGAGACCCGTGAATCCATCTTTCTATCTATATCCTTTAATGAACTATTATACATATCTATCGGGGTGATGACCCATTCAGGGAAATGGCTTTTGGAAAAATGTCCTATTCGAGGTTATGATGGCATTCGGGGTAAGGGGGTAGAGTTTCTTTAACAGACATAGTATCACTGTGTTGTTTGGTGGCCAAACTATTACCTATCCTTCGGAGATTTTCCCTTCTTCTCTTCAAAGGCTGTTCTTTCGAGTTGCACTGCTGCATATTTTGTAGGCGTTCGAACTACTAACTGCACAACAAACATTGTTGCTGTACAATAGAAGAATAAGGTAATCATAAGCTTAATTTTTGAAATTTTGATCGAATAAGCTGTTATTCAGCTACCATTATTGTTAGTTGGGATGCATATAAGTTTTATCCTTGTTTCGATTATATGATGTTCTTTTAAATTACACTCTTACATGATTAAGTGATGGATTCCAAGTCTACATCTAAGATTTTTTGCTTCTTTTAATAATGGGATGTTCTGTTTGGTGAACAATCTGCAAACTTTTCTGTCAAATATTATTTTCTAAAGATATGTTGATTTTCCGAGGGCTGTTTCTAATCGTTTCGAACTAATGACACCATGGCCTACAAACAGAGATTTCCCCTTCTTTAAATCATAAACTGTTCTTTGCTTATCAAAAGAACAGCATATGAATCAAAGAAGGGTAAATATCTAGAGTGAACGCTAACAGCGTTAACATAACAAATGTAAGCTGCAGTTATGAGTTTTATTCAAGTATATGCCCTGTGAATTCCTATCGCGGATCATTTCAGAGAAAATTTGATAAAATGTGTTCTTCAGGAATATCAAAATGCTTTTCTGATCCACAATACAAAATAATACATGCACTTTTTAAATAGAACAAAATAAGTGAACTTTATTCACAAAATCAGAATTTGTACATAGTAATAAACTATTCGGGTAAATGTCGCATTCGGGTAAGTGTCGCATTCGGGTAAGTGTCGCATTCGGGTAAATGTCGCGTTCGGGTAAATGTCGCATTCGGGTATTTGGCATTCGGGTATATGTTACATTCGGGTAAATGGTTTTCGGGTAAATGTCTTTCGGGTAAATGGTTTTCGGGTAAATGTTATAGAATCGCCCTATTATGGGCTAATAGATGAAAAACCCACCGGAGCATAATGCAAAGTGGCATGCATCTGCGTTCGTATATTGAAACCAACAAAAAAAAGGTCAGACCAGAAGGTTCACTTGCGTCGGTGAATGGAATTCAAGATGGATGCACGGAGTGATGCTTTGGGTAATTATGAACAGGAGATACTTGTGCGGATGCTTCAGAGGACTGCCTCTTGTCTTATTATGGAAATTGAAAAACATCCATGTGAGGACATCGTGTGCGATGATGGTTCGCAATGGAGCAGTTGTTTTCAGGTAGGTTTTCTATTCAAAATGGCGATTCTGCTAGATGCTAGTGGAATGTTGGGATGGAGAAGAGTATGATTGGTAATAACGAAAATAAAATTTTATAATACGAACTTTATCGTTAAGTAAGTATATTGTAGACTTCTTTTAATTCCTTGTCAAAGCTGCGCCGCAATTAGTCTCTATGTCCAGATGGATTCCCAACTAACGCTCATTTTTGGATTCCATTTCCGCTTCTTCATATACTACGGACAACTTTCTCTTGATTCTCTCTGTGAACATCAACTTTAGGCACGCCATTGACACGCCTAAACTTATAGCATGGAGTGACAGTAGAGATATTACGGGCCCAATTTCGTTTGATCAACATATTTTGGGGCCGTTTTAACAAAAGAGATGTTGACAACAATGTCTGTCGTCAGTGGGTTATCTTTAGGTGATACATATCAACAATAGATTATCACGTTGAAGATGCAGTTGTAATGTCTTTATGCATACATTTACAACAGGTATCTGCTGACGAAGACCTACACACATTAAAAATTCTCCACTGATACACACCAGGTTTCACTGGATGTCAGAAGCACAGATTTCAAGTTTAAGTGGAATAAAGTGGTTTTGGTGCGACGACTAAACTGTCATTTGTCGTGTTGGCTGGGCAATGCTTTGTACAACTTCCTATTTGTGCAGCCTTAGCTATACCAACTACCTTTCATAACTAGACTAACAAAAAATACAATTATATTCCTAAGGCATATTTTGTACATTTCGTTAAAGGAAACTTGCCTATTCTACAGAAATCAGCTTTGTGCAGGTAGCGTTGGCCAATTTCTTTTTTTGTCGACTCGTGCATTATTTATTCTGGAGCTTACAATGTGTTTTTTAATCATATCTACAAAATCATCGTAACAAATCATAGCTGGGCTCTTTTGAAAATTTCGAGCTCTTATTAGGACTCAGAATTTTCTTCATGATTTCCTTCAAAATTATTTCCAGTAGAACATAATGGAAACCCGTCTGAAGATTTTTCGTAAATGTTTTCATGATGTGTTTTATGACTAACTGGAGTTTTTTCAGTAATTATTCATCCAACTTGTCCATGCTTATTGAAATCTTGGAATAACCTGGGTCTCCACTTTTCTATGAATAAACCTGAATTATTATTATTCCGAGTACATCCTTGCCAGAATTTCCCTGAAGACAGTTTATTATATATACTTTAACACTGCAAACACTCATCTCAGAACATAATCATGTAGAAATGTCAATTAACATATTTCCGGAAGGGTTCTTGGAAGAATTTTGGAAGGTATTCTCTGAAAGCCTTGAAACTATCGCTGATGGAAACCCTCGAGGTATGCATGTAAGAATTTCTGAAGGGGAACTTTGGAGAAATTTCTGAAGAATTTCTTGGAAGTATTTTTGGAGAACTCTTAATTGATAGAATTCTTGAAAAAATCCTGGGATTCACCTGAAGAAATTCCTGAATGAATAGCTGGAATATATTTAATAATAAATGTGTAGTAATTTGATAAGAAATTCCTAGACGAACTCGTGGTGCATTTTCTAGAGAAATTTCGTTTTTGCAGAATCCATTTCGAAAAAAATGGTTTCATCAAAAATGGGAAACATTTTCACCACGAAAAAAAATCGGAAGATACCTTGATCCGTACTCTACATGTGTACGAAAACCGATTTTGAAAATATTGCTTCGTTAATAAAAAAAAAATCAAAAACCAATAAATAAGGAAATGCTTCCTGTGTTGCCTTGAAGATTTATTGTAGATAATTGTGAAATAATTCCTGGATGACTTCTTGGAGCACTTCCTGGCTCCAGTATCCCTCTTAAATTATCTTAAAGAATTCCAATACAAATCGCTGGAGGAATTCCTCTAGGAAACCTTCAAGTAACTTATGAAAGTTACTTCTGGAGGAACTTCTGAAAGTTTACTTGGAGGAATCCCTGCATGAATTCCTGAAGAAATCCTCACAGCAATAATGGGAGCAATCCCTGGATAAATTTCTGAAGCAATCCCTGGAGGAGTTCCTAGGCAAATATCGGCATGAATCCTTGGAGGAGTTCCTGGACAAATTCCTGGAGGTATCCCCAGAGGAATTCTTGAAGAGATAAACCTGAAGGAATTCCTGGACAAATGCCTGAAGCAGCTCCTAAAGGAATCGGTGGAGGAAATCCAGGAACAACTTCTGGACAAATTCTCGGCGGAATCCCTGGAGAAATCGCTACAACAATTGGGTTTTTAAATTTAGAAAAAATCAATGATTTTATATTTTTAAACGAAAGAACACCTTTTTCTAAGCCTCTATGATTTTTTTTCAGATTTTTAGAACTTTGTTTTGATACCTAAAATCAATTTCAAAAAGATTTATTCAAATCACCTTTTGACAGCTGGGCAACTGCTTGACAGCTGCGCCCAGTACAAAACCCGACGAGGGGTGATTCGACAAATCGCTCCCATACAAATTTCAAATTGATTTTTAAATAGGTTCCCGGGCTCCAAAATTCATGAAAATTTGGATTTCGGCTCAGTTTGGCGTGCAGATTCAGAATATGGTATTATCTCAACATCGTTTAAAAAGCCAATTCTTATAAGAATACCTGGAGGAATTTCTGAAAGGATATTTGGGAGATTTCCTGGAGCCATACTTGACAAAAATCCTGGACGAGTACGTGGAACAATCCCTGGAAATATTCCTAGGTGAACTACGTGTGTAATCTCTAAAGAAATTTTGGGAGGGACCACTGGTAGAATTCCCGGAGCAATCTCTAGAGATATCTCTGGAGAAATTCCTGGATGAATCCGAGGATGAATTCCTGCAGGAATATCTGAAGAAAACCCTAAAGGAATCCCTGGACGAATTCCTGGAGTAAACCCTGGTAAAAAAAATGAAGGAATCCCTCGATGAATTCCTAAAGATTCCCTAGAGGAAATTCGTGAGGAATCCTTGGATGAATTTCTAAAGAAATCTCTCGAGGAATTTGTGGAGGAGTCATCAGAGAAATTTCTGGAGAAATTCTTGAAAGAGTTACCGGAAGAATTCTTGGGAAAAAACAGGAATGCCTGGAGGAACTTCAGGACAAATTCCTGGCGGAATCTCAGGAGGAATTGCTGGTGAAATCCCCAAAAGAATTCTTGGAGAAATTTCGTGGAACTATCCCTGGAACTATTCCTGGAGGAAGATGTGAATGAATTCCTGGAGGAATCTCTAGAGTAATTCTGGGAGAGGAATTACTGTAGAATTTTCTGAAGAAATTCCTAGAGGATTTACCAGAGTAATTTATGGAGGAATTCTTGGAAGAATTTCTGGAGGAATCATCAGAGGACTTTCTGGGGGAATCTCTGGAAGAATCCTAAGAGGAATCCCTGAAGAAATTTCCTAAGAAATCCCCAGATAAATTCCAAGTGGAATCCCCAGAAGAATTCCAGGAAGAGTTATTGGAGGAATTACTGGAAGAATCTTTGGAAGAATCTGAAGAAATTTCTGAAGTAATTCCTAGAGGAATTCGCTGAGGAATTCCTGGAGGAATCTCTGGATGAGAAATTCCTGGATAAAGTCTTAAAGTAAAGCTTAAAAAAAACCAGAATAAATTTCTGAAAGAATTTCTGAAATAACCCATCGAGGAATTCCTGAAGAAATACCTGGGGTAACTCCTGGAGGAATGGTGGAATTTCTGGAGGAGTCCCTGGAGACATGCCTGGATGAAATCCTGGGGGAATGCCTAGAGGCATAGCTGGAGGATTTCCTGAAGAAATTTTTCAAGGAATCCCTAGAGGAATCTCAGGTGGAATTCATGCTGGAGTCCCTGGAGGAATTCATAACATAATTCCAGGATAAACTCCGGGAGGAACTCCTGGGAAAATTCTAGAAGGAATCCCTAGAGGATTTCCCGGAAAACTTTGCAGGAATTCCTGGATCAATTCCTGGAGGAATTTCTGCAGGAATTCCTGGGATAAATCCTGTTGGAATTCTTAAAGGTATCCCTGGAGAAGTCCCTGAATGAAATCCTGGAGAAATGTCTAGAGGAATCCCTATATAAATCTCTGAACGCACTCCTTGAGGAATGCCTGCAGGAATTGTGTAGGAATTTCTAAAGCAATCCCTCAAGAAATTTCTAAAGCAATCCCTAGAGAAATTTCTGAAGAAATGCATGGAAGAACTCCAGGAGAAATTCCTGAAGACATGCCTGAGGAGAAATTTCTTGAGAAATCTCTAGAGGAATTCCTGGAGGAATCTCTAGTAGATTTTCTTAGAAAAACCACTGAAGAACTTTCAGGAGGAATCCCAGAAGGAATCCCTGAAATCATTCCTGTAGGCATTTTTGTAGGATTTCCTGGAGAAACCCCTGGAGGAATCTCTAGAGGAATTCCTGCCGGAAACTCTGGATGGATTCCTAGAGGAATCTACAGAGGAATCCTTAGAGGAATTCCTGGACGCATCCCTGTAGGATTTTTTTAGAGGAATCCATGCAGGATTTCCCAGAGGAATCCCCATGCAGGATTTCCCAGAGGAATCCCCAGGAATTCTTCCACATGTTGGAATTTCTGGAGGATTCTTTTGAGAAATTTTTATTTAGAGGAATCCCAGAAAGAATTCCTAAAGAAATCCAAGGATCATTTTCTGAGGGGATTCTAGTAGGAGTGTCTGAAGAAATCCTTGGGAGAAGTACTGAAGAAATCGCTGAAATTCTTGAGGAAATCCTGAAGGAATCCTAAAAAGAGTACGTAGAGAAACTCTTGGTGGAATCTCAGGAGGAGTTCCCGAAGAAATCCCATGAGGAATCTCGGAAGTAGCCTTGGATTAATTCCTGGAAGAGTTTTGAAAGATTTCCAAGAGGAATTCCTGAAGGAATCTCATGAAGAGTTCTAAGAAGGTTTTAAAATAATCCTGGAAGTTGTTCCTAAAAGAATCACAGAAGCAATTCGCAGGTGAATCCCTGGAGGAATTCTTAGAGGAATTTGTGAAGAAACCCCGGAAGCAATCCCATGAGTATTTCCTTAGGAAATCTCAGGAGAGTTTTCCTAGCGGATTCCTGGAAGAACGTCTGTAGATCTGAAGAAATTCATGTCTGCAGTAATTTCTGGACGAATTAATGGAGAAATACTTAAATGAACTCCTAAAGGATTTTTGGGCAATTGTTTTTTAAGAAATTCCTGAATTAATTTTTGAATAATGTGTAGTAAAATTTTCTGAAAGAATTTCTGGAAGACATTCCTGCAGAAATACTTCGAATGATTCCAGATGGAATTATTGGAGCAATCTCTAGCAGAATTCTGGAAGGAATATATGGAGTAATCCCTGAAGGAAACTTCTAAAATAGCACTTGAACAATCACTGGAAGAACCTCTAAGATATTCCAGGACACAAACCCAGGAAACAATTCTAAAACAGTCATTTTGATTCCTCAAATCTGCAATGCCGATTTGCATATTCACTTATCGGGTGCCCATGCCACTTGAACGTGATCTCAACAATTTTTTAATTTGAGCTAAAATCTGGTTCCAAGGATTTCCTAGAATCTAATTGATTTAAAGAAATGCCACAGCAACTCTTGGAACACTGATCTTAGAAGCAATGACTGTAGCAGTCATACAATAATAATAAAAAATTATAATATCAAACACAGAACACATAAACGTTATTATTATTCTGGAGCAATACAAAACATAACAATTACTTCACAAGCAAGCAAACGCCGTTTCATTTACTACAATTTTTACCATTAATCTTAACAGCACACGAAAACTAAAACCGGTTCCCAGGTAGCCCGGATGACCGAAGGACAGTTTAATTAAACCCTTCGACCCTTTCGACAAAACATTGAGCGCACGTTGCACGAACCAGCCTTAGCAGCAACCAAATTTTGTCCCATCAACCGAAATAGTTCTACCAACTACATGACATACCCATATCCGAGCGTGCCAAGCGGACATTTTGTCCGGTTACGGGATTTTATTTTTCGCCACCCTTTTTTGGTCGGACGCAACCCAACCCTTTTGCTGCGACATGAAAGATGTGCGTCCAAATAAAGGATTAAAGCTAGTGAAGGTTTCTGTTGGACAGCACACATCGGGGTGACCCTTCTGCTGAGGGGCCCGGCCGGAGGGTAATTTGCATATTTTTCGTCGACCACTTCCTGTAACCGGAGCTCGGGAGAGAATGCATGTCCTGCGAAACCAGGAGGTTGTTTTGTTGAGCCCGTTACAGTTTGGCCCCGGCACGAGAAGTGACGCATGTTCCTACCTACGGCTGGCAGGGAAATCGTGCAAAGCTTGTCGAATTCAATTTGTAGACAGTTTTCAAATGGGCGCACTGATTTATACGTTGCCGGTCGCAGGTAGATTTTCGACCGATTCCGGGTTGACCCATGGGTTTCTGGAACATCTGGCGGAATTTGAGGGTAGATTTTTTTTATTGTGCGAAAGGGGTTTTTTACACTCTTAAAAATTAAACTGATTCCGTTTTAACTTTCACACATTTAATTCATTTTCATTGATTTAGTATTATAACAAATTCTAGATGAAACTGAATCAACAAATATTTCTCCATAATACACGGTTCGTGCCGTTCTCTATCCTCGGTCACGCCCGCTGTTCGCCAAGTCACGCTCCACCTGATCCGCCCATCGTGCTTTCTGCACTCCACGCCTTCTTAAGTCAACCGGATCTGTCGCGTACACCAACTTTACAGGGTTGTTTTCCGGCATTCTTGCAACATGCCCAGCCCATTGTATCCTTCCGGCTTTGGCCATCTTCTGGATGCTGGGTTCGCCGTAAAGTGCAGTGTGCTCGTGGTTCATCCTTCTCCGCCACACACCGTTCTCTTGCACACCGCCAAAGATCGTCCTTAGCACGCGTCGCTCGAAAACTCCGAGTGCTTGCAGGTCCTCCTCGAGGAATGGTGCACGTCTCGTGTCCGAAGAGGACCACCGGTCTTATTAGCGTTCTTTATAGACCGCAGCTTCTTCTGGAGCCCGTAGTAGGCCCGACTTCCGCTGATGATGCGCCTTCGAATTTCACGACTCACGTTATTGTCAACCATCAGTAGGGATCCGAGGTAGACGAATTCCTTCACCACCTCGAAAGTATCCCCGTCTATTCTAACATTACTACCCAGACAGATCCGATCGTGTTCGATTCCGCCTACCAACATGTACTTTATTTTTGAGGGATTCACCACCAGTCCGACCATCGATGTTAATATTATTTTATATTTCAGATTATCAACCAAATGCCAACAAGATGACGAGGATGAATTGGGCAGACAACTGATTCGAAGCAGTCTAACAATGGTGTGCCTGAACGTTAACCAAGCGTATCCTTTGTAGTTTACCCTTCCACTAACAACACCCAAATTCCCGTGACACCTAGACCTGAGAGATCGTAGAGTTGTCTACATTTTTCATAGGTGTCCAAAACTAACCATCCTTTCCCGTTCCTCAGCAGTCGCAAGGACGTGGCCAGGACAGTGCTCGACCATTGGAGGATTGCGTCAGTCTTGTCTAAGAGTCAGAGATTAGTCCCAAATCTTTGTGCTTTGGTTCGGACGGGAAGGAGGCAACCCTCATAACAGCGGTCTAGGACTGTACCACCTACGAATTTGTGCGACTCGCTTAATGCTAATGCTAATGCTAATGCTAATTCACCACCAGTCCGACCATTGCTGCTTCGCGTTTCAGGCGGGTGTACAGCTCTGCCGCCGTTCCAAATGTTCTTGCAATAATGTCCATGTCGTCCGCAAAGCACACAAATTGATCGGATTTTGTGAAAATCGTTCCCCGGCTGTTGAGCCCGGCTCGTTGCATCACACTTCCCAGAGCGATGTTAAAGATTAGGCATGAGAGTCCATCACCTTGTCGTAGTCCCCGGCAAGAATGAACTAGATAGTTCACACGATACCCTTATGCAGTTTTGCACACCGTCCATCGTTGCTTTAATCAGTCTAGTCAACTTCCCAGGAAAACCGTTTTCGTCCACGATTTTCCATAACTCTGAGCGGTCGATACTGTCGTACAGGGGATACTCAAAATAACTGGGATAGGTAAAAATTTTACTTTTCAAAAAATGTTCAACTCGCTGTAACTTTTCGAAAAGGGCATCAAATATTCTCAAATTTTTACTGTAAGTTCATCAACTAGTTGTGTATCAGTGGTCAAAATTTGGAAAAGATCGAGCCATTCTACTTGAAGTTATAAAAGTTCTAGAAAAAGGTATAATTATCCGATAGCCAACTTTGAGCTGTTATATCTCCGGATTCAATGAACCGAATGCAATGAAATTTTCATCGTTTATGACTTACATAATGAGCTATCATAAACTTTTGACTAAACATAAAATTCTTTACACGAAATAAAATATTTACGATTTGATTATGTTTCTAATATACCATTAATTTATCCAAAACTGCATCATCGTTTCAAAATTTGAGATAGTAATTATAGTTCATTTAAATTCCCTCTAATTGACTTCAATATGAATATGTTTTGAAAGGAAGTAACAAAATAACCGGCATTAAATTGAAAAAGTAATGGGATGCATATGAAAAATAGATAAATTTACTAAAAAACATAGAATAAATGAAACCGTCATAACTTTTTTTCTTATTAATAATTTCAAATTAAGTAAACTGTTTTTCAAAGTTCATTATCTGAGTCATAAATGATCAAAATTTCATTGCATTCGGTTCATTGAATCCGGAGATATAACAGCTCAAAGTTGGCTATCGGATAATTATACCTTTTTCTAGAACTTTTATAAGTTCGTGTAGAATGGCTCGATCTTTTCCAAATTTTGACCACTGATACACAACTAGTTGATGAACTTACAGTAAAAATTTGAGCATATTTGATGCCCTTTTCGAAAAGTTACAGCGAGTTGAACATTTTTTGAAATGTGAAAATTTTACCTGTCCCAGTTATTTTGAGTATCCCCTGTATACAGCTTTGAAATCGATGAATAGGTGATGCGTTGGGACCTGGTATTCACGGCATTTCTGGAGGATTTGCCGTACGGTAACGATTTGATCTGTTGTCGACCGGCCGTCGATAAAGCCGGCTTGATAACTTCCCACGCACTCATTCGCCCTGAAGTTCTCACATTCCAAATGGTCGCCTTTCTTGTGAATGGGGCAGATAATCCCTTCCTTCCACTCCTCCGGTAGCTGTTCGGTTTCCCAGATCCTGACTATCAGCCGGTGCAGACAGGTGGCCAACTTTTATGGGCATATCTTGATGAGTTCAGCTGCGACACCATCCTTACCAGCTGCTTTGTTAGTTTTGAGCTGATGAATGGCATCTGTTAGGTTTCAACGTTTCGTTACTTTATAGATTCGATAAGCAACCCCTAGTTAAGAGATTTCTCTCATTTCGAGATTCTCTCGTTACTCTTTGCATCTTCGGATGCTGTGTGGAATACTCGTTGTTCCTATATGCTACGTCGAGTCAGTTTTACTGCTAGCCACCGACACGATCAGATGTGCAGAATAAAGACCAGTGACTTGACAAGTGAATTTGTACCGCCATCACTAAGTTGCAAATAAAATTGGGATATCTGCATGAGGTGCATGAAGTGCATGAAGAATATATTCTGTAGTGAAATCGTGTCTTATTTGCTTGTGGCTGCTGAAGTGACGGTTGGAATCCAGGATCCGCCTATCGCCATCCCAACTCGGAGGAAAGGTGCTTGCGAGTGCACCTAGAGGGAACATTTCGTTGCGTCGTGTGGAGAAATAGATATAGGTGAGCCCAGACCTGCCACAACAGCATCCTTAACATACCCTTAGCGTGGGAGATGATTCATTTCCGTCCTCCACTGCACTGGTGTCGTCGTTTCCTCCGTTACCGTGGTCTCCCGTGTCTACGTTCTCCACGCCATTCAGGTGTTGATCGAAGTGCTGCTTCCACCATTCGATCACCTCACGTCCGTTCGTCAAGAGGCCCCCGTCCTTATCCCCGCACATTTCGGCTTGCGGCACGAAGCCGTTGCGAGATGCGTTTCCGTGTGTCTTAGGAACGGTACAGCAGTTCCATTTAATCACACTCCGTCCCTTGCTGCAGCATTACCGCCCGCGCTGCGTTCTTCTCCTCCAAAACCGTTCTGCACTTTTCGTCGAACCATTCGTTCGTCCATTCCGTTCCACGTACCCGATGGTGCACTCAGCTGCGTTGTTGATGGCTGCTTTCACTGTACTCCAGCAGTCCTCTAGAGGGGCCTCATCGAGCTTGCCCTCGCCTGACAACGCGGCCTCGAGATTCTGCGCGTATGCTGAGGCGACATCCGGTTGTTTTAGTCGCTCTAGGTTATATCGTGGCAGTCGCCGGTACCGTGCATTATCGATGACGTAAAGTTTTGGGTGCCGTTTGACCATCACCAGATAGTGGTCGGAGTCGATGTTGGCACCATGACAGGTCTTGACGTCGATAATGTCGGAGAAGTGCCGTCCGTCAATCATAACGTGGTCGATTAGCAATTCCGTCTGCTGTGGTGATCTCCAGGTGTAATGATAAGGGATGCTGTGTTGGAAAAAGGTGCTACGTATGGCCATATTTTTGGAGGCGGCGAATTCAATTAGTCGTAGGCCATTTTCGTTCGTCTGCTGGTGGGCGCTAAACTTACCAATCGTCGGTCTGAATTCTTCCTCCTGGCCTACCTGAGCATTCAAATCTCCTATGATGATCTCGCGTTCGAGCTGCGCGTAAAATGCGTCCTTGTCATCATCAGTGCTTCCGGAGTGCGGGCTGTGCACGTTTATGATGCTGAAGTTGAAGAATTGGCCTTTGATCCTCATCCTGCACATTCTTTCGTCGATCGACCACCAATCGATCACGCGCCTTTGCATGTCGCGAGTGTTGCCACAGCTCTGGTAGATGGTATGATTACCTTTAAACGTTCGCACCATGGATCATGTCCTGCAGCGCTACAATGCGAACCCGCGGTCCTTCAGTAGATCGGTGGGTGTTCCCAATGAAGTTGAGAGATCGGCAATTCCACGTACCGAGCTTCCAATCGCAAGTCCTTTTTGTTCGCTGGGGTCGTTGCCGTTGGTCTCGGTCCGTATTATTATGTTGCTGATTTTTTAGGGCTGTTCGAGTCCGTATGAAGTTGATCATCAATATTAACTTCTTTTCTCGATCAGCCTAGATAGCTGTGTAGTGTCGGTAGCGATTGTCTCAATTGGCTAAGAATATCACTACGGACCGCCTGTTCCGGTGGTAAGAATCCACCAACAGGTGACCCCTAATTCATGGTGTGATGCGGCTATATGCTTACCGTGCCTAGGAATGAATGGCTAGGGGGGTCTAATAAAAACCTAACCGCTAACGGAGCCTGTGGAGTACCAGGGCGCCCTCCACAGTATGTAGCCCTTACTGCGCTAACCGGAGCAATGGTGCAGTGGACCTTGTGTTTCTCCGAGACAATCAGCTGCCCTTCTTTAGTCTCACTTGAGGCTAAATAAGGGCGGGATTATGAAGATGTTGTTAATTAGTTTCAATTTTCACCTATATGGTTTCGCATTATGCGATTTACACAGTGTATTCTTTGTATCCTCGCCTTTGGCGTTTTCCAATCGATACCGATTTGGTTTTATTGTTGCTGTTCTTTGTTGTGCTGTTGTTGCGAAGAGTTTAATCTTACCTAGTTTGGATAGTGGCTACGGTTAGGATAGGTCAGATCAATCTTCAGCATAAAAGAACAGCAACGATCAATCTTTGCAGACTTATGCAAAATGGTACAGCCCAAGTGGCCTTGGTACAAGAACCTTACTTTCGTAAGGGAAATTTCTATCTAGGAAACCTTGTGAACCCGGTTTTTGCTACTTTCAGTAAACATGAAATGGCAAACTCGCGTGTCATGCCTCGAGCCTGTGTGCTTGTCAACAACGCAATAGTTGCTACACTCATCTCTGAACTAATCACCAGAGACGTATGTGCTATCACAATTGATGTATCTGTTGGAAACCTCAACGGGAAATACGTCTTTTGTTCGGTTTATTTACCGCATGATGAACCTTCCCCCACGGATGCTTTCAAACAAGTCATCGCATACTGTACTTCAAAAGGCCTTCCGCTAATTGTTGGCAGTGATGCTGATGCTCACTATATCATCTGGGGCAGCTCAGACATCAACTTGAGAGGCTCCAGTTTAATGGAGTACTTAAGTAGTACAGATCTTGCATTACTTAACATAGGCAACCGCCCAACCTTCACGGTATCTGCTAGAGAGGAAGTGTTAGATATAATGCTTTGCTCTAGCAGAATTAGTCACGAGCTGACCAATTGGCATGTGTCAGATGAAGAATCTTTATCTGAACATCGCTATATCTTTTTTGAACATTTAAATGTTACTTCGCAAACATTGCGTTTCAGGAATCCTCGGTCAACAAACTGGGATAATTTTACTGATTTGGTTGCGTCCTAATTTCATTGATACTCACCATCCATTGACACTGCAAGTGATTTAGATGATGCCATTGATACTACAACGACCTTCATCATGGAAGCTTTTGAAGATTTTTTTTATGTCTTTATTATCGAAACTTTCAGCCCAAGGCTGGTTCGTCTCCAAGCTTTTGAAGAAGCATGCCCTCTACGGTCTGTGAAGATCACAAGAGGAACCCCTTGGTGGAACTCTGATCTGGCGAAACTCAGGAAACAATGTAGAAAGAGTTGGAACAGGCGACGTTCGGCTGGTTCGGAGGCTTTCAGGTCGGCTCGCAAGGCCTACAGGAAAGCTCTCCGGTCTGCTGAACGATCCGGTTGCAAAATAAACCTTTGTACGAATGTTTCCAGTTTGAGTGAAGTCAGTCGATTAAACAAAATCCTGGCGAAATCTAAGGATTTCTGATTGAACGAACTTCGTTTGCCAAATGGCGATCTGACTTCCTCTGATGAGGAAATTCTGGAATGCTTATTTAGCACACACTTCTCTGGATGTGTGGATATTACATCTTCGGATGAACCTGATGTCTTTTCTTGTAGTTATGATTCCCTGGCCTCGCCTCGGAGTATTGTAACTATAAAATCGATTGAGTGGACACTTAATAGCTTTGCTCCTTTCAAATCTCCTGGAGCAGATAGTATTTATCCTATTTTGCTTCAGAAGGGAATTGATCATTTCAATCATGTTTTGAAAAAATGCTAGTTTGCAGTTTTGCTACAGAGTATATTCCCAAATGTTGGCGGGATATTACTGTAAAGCTCATTCCGAAACTGGGTCGTACGTCGTATGAAGAAGCAAAGAGTTTCAGACCTATCAGTTTGACCTCTGTTCTTCTGAAATGCTTAGAACGCATTGTGCATCATCACATCCGTGATGTTCATCTGGCCAACGTGCCTCTTCATGTGAACCAACATGCCTACCAATCTGGTATGTAAGTCCACTGTGACTCTTTTACACAAGGTTGTTTACGATATCGAGAAAGCATTCGCTCAAAAGCAATCTTGTTTGGGTGTTTTCTTAGATATCGAGGGTGTCTTTAACAACGTGCCTATCGATGCCATATTGGAAGCCGCACGGGGTCATGGTATATCTCCAATGATTTCCAATTGGATTCACCAAATGCTCAAAAACCGACATCTCTTCTCGACATTGCGTCAAGCGGTGATTAGGAAATTGAGTGTTTGTGGATGCCCCCAAGGGGGAGTCTTATTCCCACTTTTGTGGAATCTCGTAGCAGATACGCTATTGGCAAATTTCCTTCCCAGGAAGAGTGGACATCTGGATATCTAGAAAGAAGTATTTCAGACGGCATCGTATGTTGCACTGATGGCTCCCTTTTCGAAGGTCGAGCAGGTGCTGGTGTTTATTCTCGTGAGCTAAAGCTGTATCAGTCATATTAACTTGGTAGACACTGCACCGTTTTTCAGGCCGAAAACGTTGCTCTTATGTGCAGAGTGCAATCGACACTTCAGCAGCACGTAATGGGCAAAGTAATATACTTCTGGTCAGATAGCCAGGCTGCTATTAAAGCACTTGCTTCGGCCAACTCCAGGTCGAAGGTACTTATCGCTTGTCAAACTCAAATCGAGGAGCTGAATTCAGCATACGCTATTCACCTTGTATCGCAGGAAATGAATTGACTGATGAGTTAGCTCGCACTGGAGCATCACATGACTTCATTGGCCCTGAACCAGCTATTCCGATATCGAAGTGTTGGGTAAAGCTTAAGATTCATACCTGGGCTGCCACTCAACACAGACAATACTGGAATAGTTTGGAGTCATGTCGTCAAACCAAATTGTATTGTACTGGGCCATCTCCAAGGGTGGCGAAGTATCTAACAAATCTGTCAAAGCAGAATTGCAGCATTCTGGTCAAAGCATTGACTGGCCACTGCCGACTCAGCTATCACATGGCGAATATTCAGCAAGCTGATTCATTTGCATGTGGTAGCTGTGAATCCGGTTATGGAACTTCGTAGCATTTGATATGTCTAGTTTTTGCGCAACTGCGTTTCCGAGTATTCGGTAAACACTTATTAAGTGAAACTTACTTCAGAAATCTGAATCTTCAGGATATTCTGTTCTTCTTGTGGTAAAGAGCTATAGGCTCTCTTTTGCTTTATGTGTTATTTCAGTGCCCTTTTCAGGGCGCTGTTTAAACCCATTGTGGTACGCTTATGCGTTAGTACCCTCTTCCAGGGTAGTTTTTCCTATTTCCCTACCTGTCCTTATCCCCATCCTTATCCTTATTTCCTTCCTTTCGCCTCAAGTAGATGGATGAAATAGGCTATTATTTTGGCGATGGCACAAATGTCTAAAATGGAGGATAACGTGCCTCTGGAGCCGGCCTTTTGATACACATAAGCCATAAGTGTACCATGGCATCTGGACGAACCGGCTATTACAGGATTTGGGCAGAAAGCCTGAAGAACCTTAGTATCTTATACATAATTCCACCTATTGATTGCAGTCTTTGACAAGATCCATGGATAGTTCACCTGAGATCCTCGCTCAGTATTGCACACCGTCCATTGTTGCTTTGGTCCTGCGCAAAAGAAAGAAGGGGTTGTTATTTTTCGTTGCCCCCCCCCTTCCCCCCCCCCTTCTGCGCACGTGCCTGGAGGATGCATTGGAACCTAGTATGCACGGCATTTCTGGAGGATTTGCCATACGGTGAAGGCCGTTGCGACCTGCAACCCATGAAGCCGGTTTGATAACTTCCCACGTGTTAATTTACGATATTAGAAGGTTATATAGATTTAATAATTTTGTTGGAATATAATTTCCATTAAACTAGCAAAAGCCGGTGTCCATACAAGAATATTTCAAATTTGTCTGCAAACCTTAACATCCCTAGTATCAAATCTCCTAACATTTGAAAACATTGGTTCGTTCAAGCTCGTACCAATATAGCATAATTTCTTAATAAGGTTCAACCCAGAAACTCCACAGCACACGAAACTTTGTTTCGCTTCTTTGTATAACCACCAGCTAGCCGGTCATCTTCGTCGTCGTCTCTGGAACGGTTAGAAGCAGAAGTAAAATAAACAAGCACAGCACTTGCTCGGTTCGTTGTGGACTGTGGTCGACGCCGGTAGGACCACATTGCACAACCAAAGACGAATGGACGAACCGTCCGTCGTAGGTAGGAAGGTACACCCATTGCCGTCAGTATGCCACACTCCACCGACTGACGCAAAAGGTTCAGAACCGGCAGCAGTAGTGTTCACACAAACGCCCCCAAACCACTACCGCTGCTGCTGCTGCTGCGTCGGACGTCGAGTCTTGAACCAAGAAGCGAACAAGAAATGAAGTTCCGTTTTCTCGTCCCTTGGCTGCGCTGGCCCAGCGTAGGGCAAGCGGGCAGTGGTCTGGCCAAAAGTTTTGCTTATTCTTCTGGTGCTAGTAGTACGTCTTGGTTGTTTTGTTCACCGGACGGACGACGGGTGCTTTTTGGTTCGAGAAGACGGGAAGGGTGCATCTGTATAGCACGGTAACTCGGTGTATTTGCCAATTCTCAACTGGGCGTCCGTCTTCGCCCAAGGCTAGGTAGGAGGGTGGAGACAGCAGGGGACCACCGAGGCCGAGGACGTATTAGAAAGTTAGCACAAAAATGGAAAACTGAAACTATACATTTTCTTAGCACGACTGTGGGGGGTGAAAACCATGGTCCACAAGGGAAATTTGTGTACGTTTTGGGGAATGGCAAAGTTTCGAAAATGAACGTCCGGAAGTGGCAGTGGGTGTGGGGGGCAAGTATGTGTGTGGTTTGCGCGAAAAACCAAGATGAAAAGTTTTCTCGTTGGATAGTTTGGTTTTCCTGTAGCCAAATGAACTCATGTCTTTCGGTGAGTCATTGCTTCAATGTGGAAGATGTGCATGATGGCCGGTCGGGATGGATGGGATGGACCAACTGGAAGATTCAGGTAACTTAAGTTTAACAATACTTCATTATTTTTATAGTATTTATACCGTGTATATTTTTGTTTCTATTTTTTCTATTTTATAGTAGGGTAATTGTGCCCATCGTTGTAGTAATAATCTGTTCGTCCTTAATTTAGGATTTTACTATAATTATCAAACTTTTGTTTTTCTCGAAAACCAGAAGAAATTTCGCAAAGTATTTCTCCAAGAGCACGACTTCTAAACTTATCATAGAATTTTACCAAATAACAAACTAGGTTGAATAGTTAAATTTTTGGATTTTTATTTATGGAATACAAAATCATCACGCCAAATTTTCTGGATATGTCGGAACCGGTTCCGGTTGATAGAGAGAAGGACTTTCTACAACCATATGCTTCTATAAAGTGTAGTAGCTCAAAATTCACAAATTTTCACTAGTATTAAATTCAAACAAACTGTCATGCCAAGAATCAAAAACCTGGTGTTTGTTTATGAATTTGGACCCCTACAGAAATCCCTCCACTAGTCGCTCCAGGTATTTCTCGAGAGACTTCTCCAGGAATTTACTAGACATTTATCCGGGAATTTCTTCTGGGATATCGTTAGAGGTTCCTCCAGTGATTGTTCCATTGCTGTTATCGAGGATTCCTTTAGACATTTATCCAGGGATATCCTAAGGAATTTCACCAAAGAACCTTCAGATGCATCTGAAAGTATTCCTTCAGAGATTTCTTCAGGGATTTATCCATATATGTGTTCTGCTAGTAATTGCTGCAATAATTATAATACACATTAATAATATTATAAATTCATCTGGATTTATTCGAAGTATTTCTCTAGGAATTTCTTCCAGGTAGTCTTTCGGAAAATTTATCTTTATTTCTCTTTCAATAGTTCGTCCAGTAATTACTGCAGACATGGATTCCTTCAGATTTTTTCCAGGTAGTATACAAATACTTCCACGAATTGGCTTCTTTA
The DNA here is from genome assembly GCF_035046485.1 of Aedes albopictus. Lineage (NCBI taxonomy): Eukaryota > Metazoa > Arthropoda > Insecta > Diptera > Culicidae > Aedes > Aedes albopictus. The sequence continues at coordinate 132,533,703 of NC_085138.1, forward strand.
GCGGTGTTGAGATAATTGCATATTCTGAATCTGCATGCGAAACTGAGCCGATATCCAAATTTTCATGAATTTTGGTGCCCGGGAACCTATTTAAGAATCAATTTGAAGTTTGTATGGGAGCGATTTGTCGAATCACCCCTCGTCACATTTTGTACTGGGTGGAGCTGTCAAACAGTTACCCAGCTGTCAAAAGGTGATTTCAAAAAATCTCTTTGAAATTGATTTTAGGTACCAAAACAAAGTTCTAAAAATCTGAAAAAAATCATAGTGGCTCAGAAAAAGGTGCTCTTTCGTATAAAATCAAAAAAAAAGATACATTTTTGTTAATTTAAAAACCCAATTCACTAAGGAAGCTCTCTTGGGATTTCCTAAGGACGTCCTCATGGGATTGCTTCCCGGATTCCTTGTGGGATTTCTTCAAGAATTCCTCCACGTCTTCGTCCAAGAATTTCTCCAAAGATTCACTTGGGAATTTTTTCTGTGATTCTTTAAGGAACCACTCCAAGGATTGTTTAAAAAGTTTATCCAAGGGAAACTCTTTATGGGAATTCCACCTGAATTTCTTCCAGGAACACCGCCAGGACTTCAGCCATGAACTGATTAGGGATTACTTAAGGACTTCCTCTTGGGATTGATTCCAGGATTCCTCCTAAGGGTTTCTCAGGAATTCCTTCAGAATTCCCTCGAGTTAATTCTCTTACTCATCAGATTCATCCAAGAGTAAATTATCTATCTCCTCTTAGGATTCCTTCAGGATTTTTTCATGAATTTATTCTGCAATTTCTACGAAACTCTTCCTAAGATTCCCTCGGGAATTCCTTCTGCGATTTCTTCGGATATTCTTCCTGTAATTCTACCAGGGGTTCATCCAGGAATTCTTTAAGAGATTCCTCTAGAACTTTTTCCAGGGATTTCACGGTGTCTATGATAGAAGAATATTATTAGAAAAAAATCAGTATCCCTAAGTCACCCACCAAATGATAGCTAAAGGTCAATGCTTTCATTTGGTACTGAGCGCGATATGTTCTATCTGAGGTCATTTTCCCATACAAATTTTAAGTAAAAAATATCCAAAAAATGAGTATTTTTCGGAAATTTGTTTTAAGAATCACGAAGAAAATAGAAATTGTTCTAGACCCCCCGATAGAACATTTCGCTCTTAGCCTCAAATGAAAGAGGGCACTTTAAGCTTTCATTTGGTGGGTGACTTAGGGATACTGATTATTTTTCGATAATATTTTTGCCACAGACACCGAGATTTAACTGGGAGTTCTTGCAGGGATTCCTCTAAAATTACTTCTGGGATTCCTCCAGAAACTCCTGCAGAGAATCCTCCAAAAATTCTTTTTGAGATTCTTCTAAGAAATCTTCCAGAGATTCCTCCATAAATTCAGGAATTCTTCTAGAAATTCCTCCAAGAAATCCTCTTCAGATTCTTGCTGAAATTTCTACAAGGATTCCTTCAAAGATTCCTCCAGGAATAACCATAGGAATTGCTTGAGAAATCCTTCCAGGAATTATCTGGATCATTATTCCTCCATTATTCCTCCAGATAATACAGACAAAGAAATTTCTCAAGACAAAGCTAGTTCTCAAGAAATTTCTCCAGATAATCATCTAAGGAATTCTTCAAAAAATCGTTCAGAAATTCTCCCAGGAGTTCCACTCAGAAATCATCTTGCGATTCTTCCAGTAATTTATTCAGCGATTCCTCCAAAAATTTATCCAGAGATTCCTCCAGGAGTTCCTCCATGAAGTTTCCAGGATTTTCTACAGTAATTCCTCCAGGCTCTCCTCCAAGAGCTCCTCCAGGAATTACTCAAGGAAGTTTTCCTGGGACACCTCAGAAGATTACTCCAGAAATTCCTCAAGGAATTCCTTCAGGTATTCTTCCAAGATTTCATGCAGAAATTTATCCATTAATTGTTTCGGGAACTTTGCCTGGAATTTTCTTAGAAATTCCTCCATGATTTGATCCAGGAATTCTTTCAGGACTTCCTTTGAAAATTTATGCAGAAAGTTTTTCAAGAATTTATCCAGGTAATCCTCTAAGAAATTCATCGGGGATTCCTTCAAAAATTTACTCAGGGATTCTTCCCAGAAATTATCCAGGAATTCCTCCTGGGATTCCTCCAGGAATTGACCCAGGAATTCTTTCAGGACTTCCTTCAGAGATTCATACAGAAATTTCTCCACTGATTTCTGCAGGTATAACTCCCAAAAATACTTCAGGGATTCCTTAGGAAATTCCCACAGGGATTCTTCCCAGAAATTATCCAGAAATTTCTTACGGGATTCCTCCAAAAACTCCTCCAGAGATTCTTCCAGAAATTCTTTCAGGAAATCCTCCATAAACTCCTCTAGGAAATTCTACAGGAATTCCTACATGGTATTCCTCCAGACATTCCTACAGGGATTTCTCCCGGAAATCCTCCAGGAATTTCTCTAGGAAATCTTGAAGGGATATCTCTAGGGACATCTGCAGCGATTACTTTAGGAATTCCTCTATGCATTTCTCTAGGAATTCCTTTAGGCATTTCACCAGAATGTCTGAAGAAATCTCTGGAGGATTTCGTAGATGAATTCCTGCAGAAATTTCGTCAAGAATTGTTTTAGGAATTATTTCAGAAATTCCTACAATAATTTATTAAGAAATTGCTACTAAAATTTCTCCAGGGATTCCTATAGAAAGTTATCGTGGGCTTCATGGCCGTGCGGTTAGCGGCGCCAGTCGTCTAGGCGTATCGTAAGCCTCGAAGTGTGGGTTCGATTCCCGCTCCAGTCGGTGGAAACTTTTCGTCAAACGAAAAATTCATCACTGGGCCACTGGGTGTTCTGTGTTGTCCGTTGTCTAGTGTAAGTAATGTGTTCAGTCTGTGCAGTAAGGTGGCCCACACTTATATGAAAAACAAAAATTTCGAAAAATGCCAAGTCTTACCTCCTCAAACAGTTGTTTTTGACTCCCAGAAGCTACGTTCAAAATTTGAGCAAAATTGGTTGAGCCTAAGGGGGTGCTCAAAACGCTTGAAGTTTGTATGGGAAAACTTGGCCAAATGTATGCAGAAATTTTAAGTTTTCGAATTTTACCGCTAGGTGGCACTGTAAGCGTTCAATAATCAAACCCTTCGGTATTATTGTAGGTGGCTATATGCCAAACAAGTTTGTCGAAGACCGCGAAGTGATCCAACGTCTGTGAAAAATGTTATACCCTAGGAAAAGTGATATTATTCCTTCCAATACATGTGAAGGAATAATATCAATAATAAAATCTCAATACTTTGCCTCACTTTGCCTAGGGTATAACTTTTTCCACAGCCATCGGATCACTTCGCGGTCTTCGACAAAGTTCTCTGGCATATAGTCATCTGCAATAATACCAAAGGGTTTGATTATTGAACGCTTACAGCGCCACCTAGCGGCAAAATTCGAAAACTTAAAATTTCTGCATACATTTGGTCAAGTTTTCCCATACAAACTTCAAGCGTTTTGAGCGCCCCCTTAGGCTCAACCGATTTTGCTCAAATTTTGAACGTAGCTTCTGGGAGTCAAAAACAACTGATTTAGGAGGTAAGACTTGGTACTTTTCGAAATTTTTGTTTTATATATAAGTGTGGGCCACCCTACTGTGCAGCCTCTGGTTGAAGACGGTGTGAATTGTCTTTTTGAGAATTGTTTTTTTTTTAACTTCCATTCCAGGGATTCCTCCAGAAATTCTTCCTGTCATTCCTGCAGGAGTTCCTTCAAAGATTTCTCCAGGAATTACTTTTTTGTCGAGGAATTTCACAAGAAATTTCCCTAGAAATTTCGCCAAGATTTTTTCCAGGAATTCCTCCAAGAGTTCATCCAGAGATTCCCCCACGAATTGCTTCAGGGATTCCGCCAGGTATTTCTCCACGAATTTTTACAGCGATTTCTCCAGGGACTCCCACAGGAATTCCTTCGAGGATTCCTCCAGGAATTCCTCTAGGAGTTTCTCATGAGATTTTTTTCCGATTTTTATTCCAAAGATTCCTCCCAGAATTCTCCTAGAGAGTTCTCCATGAATTCATCAAGGAATTGCTCTAAGAAATCCTCCATGTATTTTTCTGAAATTCCTCCAGGGATTCCTTCAAGAATTCCTCTAAGAGATTTCCCCGAGAATTCCTCCAGGGATTCTGCCAGGAATTTGATCAAAGGTATCTTCAGGAATCCTCCATGATTTTCTGCAGAGACTCCTCCAGGTATTGCTTCTAGGATTCCTCCAGGAATTTCTCCAAGAATTTCGCCAAGAATTCAAGGAAATCATCCAGGAATTTCGCCAAGAATTCAAGGAAATCATCCAGGAATTCCTCCAGAAATCTCTCTAGTAATCTTTCTAGCAATACCCCAAGAGATATTTTCATAAATTTGTTCAAGGATTCCTACCTCTAAGGATTCTTCCAGGTATGCCTCCAACTCATTCAGGGATTCCTTCGAGAATTCTTCCGACGATTCTTTGCGGGAATTTCTCCGGGAATTCTTCCAGGAATTGCTTCCAGCAATTCTTCCAGGAAACTCTTCCAGTGATTGCTCCTGGAATTCCTCAAGTGATTCCTTCAGAACTTCCCCTAGAGATCTCTTCAAAAATTTATTCAGGGTGTGGACAACTTGGAGGGGGGAGGGGGTTCAAGAAAAGTCCACGCTTGTCCATGAAGAGGGGGTGGGGGTCTGTCAAATGTCCACGTGGACAACATTGATAAAACAATTATCTTCAAAAAAAAAAAAACAAATCATCTCGTATCATTCATACATATCTCTTATAGATTTTTCTTTTAATTATTTATCAAAGAGTATTCTGGAAATTCAAAATTTTGCTTAGACCATAACAGTCTTGCCGTATCTTTAAAAATTATCGTTATCGTTATTATTTCTCTACGGATTACTTGAAATTTCATATCAATTTTCATAACTACATACTTCGAAATTTTTAAATATTTGTGGAAATGTTTATATCCTTCTAAATTTTTCAGGTTTACCTCATAATATTGTCTTTTAATATGTTCAAACATGAAACAGTCTAGACGCACTATGATTCAATTTAGAAATTTCACTATGCTTTCTCGAAATGGGGCAGTAATTTTTGTTTATGCAAAAAAAAATCAAAATCTTTCAGAATATTCCACATAAAAATCATTTTTACAAAAATTGATTGAAGAAACATTTAGTCAATAAAAACCAATATTGATAATCTGTATTACGATAGCTATAGAATATTTGTAATTTTTTACATTTTGAATAAGAACTTAAGAAGTTATATGCAACAAACAATTCTCTAAAAAAAACTTTAAAAATCACCTTTTTAAATTGTTTAAAAAATATTGAAAAAAATTTTTTTTTTTTCTGAAGTCCACGTGGACAATAGGGGAGGGGGGTAGGGGGTCAAAGCAAAGCCCACGCTTGTCCATGGAAAGGGGGGAGGGGGTCAAAAACCACGATTTTTCTGTCCACGTGGTATATGGACGGCCCCCTACGTCCTTGTCATAAGGAAGTGTCCCGGTAGAATAAAGCATGGGCTCATTTATTAATCTGCTTGAAATTGGAAGTTAGAAAGCCAATGATCAATATAACAGAAATAATTCAAACAACCGGCACTAGGTAACTGAAACAATACATTCTGAATGCCCGCCGTAGCTTTTTGATCACGCCGCTCGGCAACCAACATCAAAGCCACCGCAAACCAGTCGATCCGCGATCGGCATGATTGAAATGTCTGCAGCTCATTATGGCCATTCAAAGTCAACCCTCAAAACGCTATTGTAGGAGTATGTAAGTATCCGATTTCTCCCATTCAACATCCATTTCAATGCACACATTGTAACGCGCCGATTCTCACACACCGCCGCAACCACCAGCGGATTCAAGCACGTACTTTTGGCCGAGCTCAGGTGCCGTTGGTGGATTTTAATTTCAGCCTTTCAGAGTCCAAATCTTCGCCGAGATTACCAAAACCTCCAACCAGCGAAGATGGCACATGATGGCAGCAGCCAGCCAGCAGCGCAAGGACACACATTCTCTCTAGTAGCCTGGCTGCGTAGAAGGGGAGTTCCAGACGCAGAGTCGTATAAATCATTTTTATGTCCCGAAAGGGTTACCACACCCGACCCGTCGTCGCGTCGTCCATACGTAGGAGGAGATTTGCTGCGTCCACAGTTGACTGCTTAGACAGGGGGGCCATCCATGAGGCAGCCACAAAGGCGTAAGACAATATGTGAATGATTACGAGTAGAGCGGCCATAGACCACTTATCAAAGATGTCGCCCGGAAATGAAGGCACCATACTGGGATGTTTGGCTGTGGCATCAGTAGTGTAGGTACACTACCCGCCATAAATATGGAATCGCATCTTCTAGTATTGCAACACTCCAATTGAATATTGCAGCACCCCAAAAAGTTTGGCATCACCTGAAAACCTTATTTTTTACTAAACTATATCTCAAAAACCGTATCCTCTGCAAAGTTTAGACCTTCGGCAAAGTTGTTCAGTAGGTTTATGACCTTCAAATGGTGAAATGTTTGGTACGTAATTCCACCACTATGTGGCGCTAGTGTGCATTTAAAACGAAGTACTTTGACATGGTTTATCTCAAGATTCTGACCACCTAGAATGTTCGTGTCTTCAGCAATGTTGATCAGAAGGTCTATGGCTATCAAATGGTGGTTGGTTCAGTGCGTATTTCCGCCGCTATGTGGCGCTAGTGTGCATTTACAATGAAGTACTTTGACATGGTTTATCTCAAGATTCTGACCACCTAGAATGTTCGTGTTCTCGGCAATGTTGATCACAAGGTCTATGGCTATCAAATGGTGGTAATTTTAGTGCGTAATTCCGCCGCTATGTGGCGCTAGTGTGCATTTACAATGAAGTACTTTGACAAGGGTTATCTCATTATTCTGACCACCTAGACCTACCTGTGCTCCGACTATATTTTGCTCGGCGGCAGCGTGAGGGCAATTTTTGGCCGGCGGCGGCGGCGTCACACTGGTGGCAGCTTTCGGCGGCGTGACCTAAATTTGACAATAATGTTACATTGACATTGGTAGGTGGGACTGAGCGAGACAGGACAAGCCTTGGCAGCAATGTTACGATAGACGGGGATACTTTCGAGGTGGTAGAAGAATTCGTCTACCTCGGTTCCTTGCTAACGGCTGACAATAACGTGAGCCGTGAAATACGAAGACACATCATCAGTGGAAGTCGTGCCTACTATGGGCTCCAGAAGAAACTGCGGTCAAAAAAGATTCACCCCCGCACCAAATGTACCATGTACAAGACGTTAATAAGACCGGTGATTCTCTACGGACACGAGACATGGACGATGCTCGAGGAGGACCTGCAAGCACTCGGAGTTTTCGAGCGACGGGTGCTAAGGACGATCTTCGGCGGCGTGCAGGAGAACGGTGTGTGGCGGAGAAGGATGAACCACGAGCTCGCTGCACTTTACTACGAACCCAGCATCCAGAAAGTGGCCAAAGCCGGAAGGATACGATGGGCAGGGCATGTTGCAAGAATGCCGGACAACAACCCTGCAAAGTTGGTGTTTGCTAACCATCCGGTTGGTACAAGAAGGCGTGGAGCGCAGAGAGCACGATGGGCGGACCAGGTGGAGCGTGATCTGGCGAGTGTTGGGCGTGACCGACGTTGGAGAGCTGCAGCTGCAAATCGAGTATTATGGCGGCAAATTGTTGATTCAGTATTATCATGAACTTGATGTTAACTAAATAAATGAATGCATGTTACATTGACAAAGCAAAAAAGTTATCATTACGCTCTAGAATTTGTAGTCTGGGCTATTTCATGACCATCGATGACATAAACTATTGATTGAATGAATACCTTTTGTAAGTCCTGTTCAGATCCATCGCTGCGACCAGTGAATAGACCTATTGTGGCATTACCCGCATCCTTAGTATAGTTCATGTTGCAAAACTTCATTGCAATTGAAGGCAATACAATAGAGATTTTGCTACAGTTTTTGTTTCATTTATTTAGAGGGAAGGAATCTCGTTTCTTCAGGGAGGAATCTGAGAAGGAATTTCAGGAAGAACCTTGAAAGAAACTGGAGAAATCCATGAAGAAAATTCTGGGTTTATCTCTGCAGGAACTGCTGTATGAAATCCTGAAGAAACGACTGCAGAAATCTCTGGTGTCAATTTCTTGATTTTGCTTTGGCTGACCAAGCCATGTGGGAAATTACACTGTTGAAAATGCTTTGACATCCATGTGCACAACAGAACATGTGCTCGATGAACAAATTGAGATTTGAAATTATGAAAAGAAATCCACGTACTCCGGTGAGACTCGAACTCACGACTCCCAATTCGCTAGACGGGCGCTTCTATTCCTTCAAGCTACGGAGTCACTCGACTATCTCCGTCGCCAGCAGGCCTAGAACTGAACTCGATTCCACAATCGCACATGGTTATCTTCTTTTCACAATCCAAACCCCCTTCGGATGGGATTAGATGAACATCTAACACATTGTCTGTTGTGCACATGTATGTCAAAGCGGGAGAGGAAGTTATTTTTAATTGTCGAGAGCTTCGGGCACTGCCTTCCAATCACTTATTGGTATGGCAATTAGTGTGCAGTCGGACTCTCGACGGGTCGGTCCTCGGCCGACCGAATACGGTAAGGGTGACCGTAGCACCTTACAAATGTCAATTTCTTGATTTTGCTTTGGCTGACCACCGGAGTACGTGGATTTCTTTTCATAATTTCAAATCTCAATTTGTTCATCGAGCACATGTTCTGTTGTGCACATGGATGTCAAAGCATTTTCAACAGTGTAATTTCCCACATGGCTTGGTCAGCCAAAGCAAAATCAAGAAATTGACATTTGTAAGGTGCTACGGTCACCCTTACCGTATTCGGTCGGCCGAGGACCGACCCGTCGAGAGTCCGACTGCACACTAATTGCCATACCAATAAGTGATTGGAAGGCAGTGCCCGAAGCTCTCGACAATTAAAAATAACTTCCTCTCCCGCTTTGACATACATGTGCACAACAGACAATGTGTTAGATGTTCATCTAATCCCATCCGAAGGGGGTTTGGATTGTGAAAAGAAGATAACCATGTGCGATTGTGGAATCGAGTTCAGTTCTAGGCCTGCTGGCGACGGAGATAGTCGAGTGACTCCGTAGCTTGAAGGAATAGAAGCGCCCGTCTAGCGAATTGGGAGTCGTGAGTTCGAGTCTCACCGGAGTACGTGGATTTCTTTTCATAATTTCAAATCTCAATTTGTTCATCGAGCACATGTTCTGTTGTGCACATGGATGTCAAAGCATTTTCAACAGTGTAATTTCCCACATGGCTTGGTCAGCCAAAGCAAAATCAAGAAATTGACATTTGTAAGGTGCTACGGTCACCCTTACCGTATTCGGTCGGCCGAGGACCGACCCGTCGAGAGTCCGACTGCACACTAATTGCCATACCAATAAGTGATTGGAAGGCAGTGCCCGAAGCTCTCGACAATTAAAAATAACTTCCTCTCCCGCTTTGACATACATGTGCACAACAGACAATGTGTTAGATGTTCATCTAATCCCATCCGAAGGGGGTTTGGATTGTGAAAAGAAGATAACCATGTGCGATTGTGGAATCGAGTTCAGTTCTAGGCCTGCTGGCGACGGAGATAGTCGAGTGACTCCGTAGCTTGAAGGAATAGAAGCGCCCGTCTAGCGAATTGGGAGTCGTGAGTTCGAGTCTCACCGGAGTACGTGGATTTCTTTTCATAATTTCAAATCTCAATTTGTTCATCGAGCACATGTTCTGTTGTGCACATGGATGTCAAAGCATTTTCAACAGTGTAATCTCTGGTGGTTCAAGAGTCTGTCTTAGAGAGATCCCTGCAGAAACTTCTAAAGGAATCCATGATTGAATTTTTCGAGGAATTCCAGTAGGAAACCCCGAAGGAATTCTAAGTGGAATCCCCGGAGGAATTCAATGGAACATTTCTGGAGCAATCTCCGAAGAAATTCGAAGAGGAATCACAACAGAAATCCCAAGAGGAAACTCCAAAGGAAATCCAGGAAGAACCTCCGAAGTAATTGCTGGAGGAGTTCCCGTAGAAATTCCAGGGGGAATCCCCGACGGAATGTCAGGAGGAATCCCCGAAATAATTCCAGGAGAAATCCCCAAAATAACTCTAGGAGGAGACCCCGAACGAATTCCAAAAGAAATCTCCGAAAGAATTCAACGAGAAATCTCCGAAGGAATCCCTGAAGGAAGTCCAGAATGAATACTTCGACGGAATTCCAGGAGGACATCCTGAAGAAATTTCAAGAGAAATCTCCGAAGAAATAACAGGAGAAATCTCAGGGGGAAGAGGAAACCCCATAGGAATTTCAGAATAAATCTCCGAAGAAACACTAGGAGAAATCGCCGAATAAATTTCAGGAGGACTCCTGGAGGGATTCTATGAGGAATCCCTGGTGGAAATCAAGGAGGAATCTCCGTGGGAATTCTAAAAGAAATCATCGAAGAAATTCCAGGAGGAAACCCCGAAGGAATTTTAAAAGAAATCTAAGACAGCGTATCAGGAGAAATCCCCGAAAGAATTTCAAGAGGAATCCTTGAAGGAATGCAACATTAATTTTGTTTGTGCACTGATCACCGGCGCGAAAAATAAAAACCGGTGGCGTAACAAACTGCGGCGTATGGCCTAGGTGATCAGAATCATGAGACAAACCATGTCAAAGTACTTCGTTTTAAACGCACACTGGCGCCACATAGCGACGGAATTACGCACTAAAATTACCACCATTTGATAGCCATAGACCGTCTGATCAACATTGCCGAAGACACGAACATTCTAGTTGGTCAGAATCATGAGATAAACCTTGTCAAAATACTTCGTTGTAACTGCATACTGGCGCCTCATAGCGGCGGAATTACGCAGTATACTTACTACCATTTGATAGCCATAGACCGGCTGATCAACATTGCCGAAGACACGACTTTCTAGGTGGTCAGAATTATGAGATAACCCATGTCGAAGTACTTCGTTTTAAACGCACACTGGCGCCACCTAGCGGCGGAATTACGCACAAAACTTACCACCATTTGATAGCCATAGGTCCTCTGATCAACTTTGCTGAAGGTCTAAACTATGCAGGTGATACGGTTTTTGAGATACAGTTCAGAAAGTGATGAAGTCTTCAGGTGATGCCAAACTTTCTGGGGGTGCTGCAATATTCAACTGGGGTGTTGCAATACTAGGCGATGCGATTCCATATTTATGGCGGGTAGTGTATATGTATAGTGTGCTGCATTTTGACATAACTTCAAATTTATAAACACATTGATGTGTTAAAGAAATTAAAAAAAAACTACACTATCGTACGAAACTTTGTGAAAAAATCGACTTTTTTGGGCAGAGAGTATCTTACTATCAGTCTCATGATATACACATGAAAAAATGTCATTGATACAGGAAGCTCTCAGTTAAAAACTGTGGAAGTGTGCATAGAACACTTAGCTAATAAGAAGGCTTTGTCCCAGTGGAGATGTTACGCCAGGAAGAGGAGAGGAAGAGGATTGTTACAATAAAATGTAACAAATACTTACTTATGATTTATATAAAAATGTATTTTTTTTTTTAATTTTGAAGTGTAATATACTTGACAGCGCTGCAAAATAGTGAGTTGACAACCTGGAGCGCCCAACATAGCTCTGGGCCTCACAAGTTCATACCTCATGCTTCCACGGGTCCATCAATGCATTGATGAAGACCATCAACTAAAAGTTGTTTTCTTAGCTGTTAGTGCAGTCTGGGCACTGTTGTCCATTTGACTTCAGCTCACGTCCCGAGCGTCTGCTCATCATGGAGGTGCGGCTAAAACAGCGTCTGTTCAGGCATCCAGCGGCTGAATAAAAAACGCTTACCTGTGTCACCTAGGGTTCCAGTCCCACCAATATCGAAGCCTTTCACCACCATGTAAACGATACTGTCGGAAACCGACCCCGAAAAAAGCACTATGTTTGGAAACCCGGTATCTGGATCGTCAGGATCTTAAGTATACCTGTACGAGCGAGCTTTTGGTTTTTAAATTACAGAAAGTTTTTGGTATGCGCGTGGCTACTATCAGGTATCAGGTATCAGTAGGTCGGCTCCAGAGGCACGTTCTCCTCCATTTGGGAAATTTGTGCCATCGCCATAAACACGAGCCTATTCATCATTTACCTGAGGGAGAAGGGAAGGAAAAAAGGATGAGACAGGGAAAAGGACAGGTAAAGGAATAGGGTCTTCATACACGCAAAAGCGTAAATACCGACCACAATGGGTTCACACTGAGACGAGACCGGACAACTGGCTTCTTATTAATTTTCTTTTCTTCCAAAATATTTGTTGTTTATTTACGTTTCGCTTCGATCGTCGTTCGGGCTAGTGTGGCCAAACATTTTATGTTGCTTCAAGATCAAAGTTTTTTACGTATGAAACATAAATGAGAAGTGCCCATAAATTTTGTCATGAGTTTAGGGGGACGGGCAAAGGGAGTTAACTTCCATAATAGTCTATTTTACGAAATGACAACAGTGTTGATATTGATATTAACACTCACGGGCTTGGGCGCAACCTTCTGTCAAATTTTCATTCTTGAAATGAGCGATCAGCTGATCCGAAACGTCTCGTAAAATGGCTCATTGATTGTCCATAGCGTGTTCGTAAATCAAAACTAATGAAGGATTAGTTCTAAATGATATTTGTAAACATAATTCTTTGAAAAAAATAAATACCATAACGCTAAAGCTAGATTTTCTTCAAAATTAATCACGTATCATGATTTTCAAACAAAATAGTCACCGTTGAGATGCTGTAACTCTGCTTCCTGGTGAAAGATTAGGCCTACATTTTGACAAGAAGAAACGTCTTCAGTTTTGATTGGAGCTAAATATTTTTGTAGGATCAGCTTCAAGAAGAAGCTTCAAATGGCCAAATTGTTCAAAATAGGACCACTCCCAAATTCATCATCGAAAGCAAGCGAGAAGGCACCGATTCATTTCCTTCTTTTGGTGTTATTATAAGTAATCAATTCTAACAAAAAAAAAACAAAAATAATGTATAAAACAAACCACGCTCCAATCCTTCATTTTGACTAGGCTTGAATTGGTAAAGCACCCTCCCGAGCAGTGGAAAAATCTCCATAATAACAGTTATTGAATGTTGATTTTTTTTTGTAAAATTCTCAATACAGTTAATTAACTATTACGAATGGGAAATTATTTCTCTTTCATTATTATATAATGCACTTTTATCATAATGAAAATGTATGCACTTTTACCATAATGAAAATATGCGTATTTACAATCGCTTTTGACAACACTGCGCACAAGCGGACGGGAACGGTCGGATGGTTTTTGCTTTTTTTTTAAAGCATAAAATCAACCAATCAGCAGCTGGTCCGTTTTGGCCCCATATCGAGCTACGTATTGACTAGTCTCGTTTCAGGGTTCACATGGCGTCCTGAGCGATTCCAAGCAACAACATCTAAACCAAGGAAATTTTTTAATTCATGATTTTCTATTGAACTGAAACTTTGCACAGTTTTTCAGTTCCATCTAAATCGCCATTTTTCGATATCAAATTTTTATTTTGAATCATGACTAACTTTTCAAAAGGGTGTATGTGAAAATGGTTCAAAAATATTCAAAAATCTGCACAGCCAAAATGGTTCGTTCGATTGCTGTGAATTTTTCAGCAAAGTTAGATAACTAAATGGTGATTCCTAAGAAAATATACACTGTGAAAAAACATCTTTTTTAACATTAAAAAATATCATTTTTGTTACAAAAACTCAAATATCTCAAAACCCTATCTTTTTACCAACGTAATTTTTTTAGGGAAGACGATCCATTGTATTAGCAATCTACCATAAAAATTTGGTGATGGTAAACTAATAAACAAAAAAGTTATAACATTTCAAACATTTCACAATTTTCACATTTGGTAAAAAAATTTTTCTGTGTAAATTATTTCGGTCGGAAATCGCAGTTTGATGCTGATTTTATTGTTCAGCAAAGTTAGATAACTAAATGGTGATTTCTAAGAAAATATACACTGTGAAAAAAAATCTTTTTTTAACATTAAAAAATATCATTTTTGTCACAAAAACTCAAATATCTCAAAACCCTATCTTTTTACAAACGTATTTTTTTAGGGAAGACGATCCATTGTATTAGCAATCTACCATAAAAATTTGGTGATGATAAACTAATAAACAAAAAAGTTATGACAATTCAAACATTTCACAATTTTCACATTTAGTAATAAATTTTTGTAGTGTAAATTATTTCGGCCGGAAATCGCAGTTTGATGCTGATTTTATTGTTAATGGCCTTGCGTGAGTAAAACAAGCTGTTTTAATTATGTATTATGTATATTATATGTACAATAATGTTCCGATTTTATCACGCCCTCCGCGCATTATTCGTTTATTCATTAATTTGCTGTTACATTTGAGGACAAGTGTTTTCCCTCTTCTTCAAGATAAATGTTGAAAGCGTGTTTTGCAACGTTAAAAATATTGAAATGGGTATAGATGTTGATGTATATTTCAAAGCATTTTTGAAAAGGGTCGTGATAAAATTGTTTTAACAGATGTCACTGATGATACGGTGGCATGACTCTCTGCCAGGCTTGTAAACATTCGACACTTATCGCTACCTTCGTTTCGTTGCCGCGGTCGGGTGTCAGCTTGCTTTGTTTCATTCGAGCGCGACCGCTACCTCTTACACACAACACGAGCGGCAGAACGAGGATCAATAAACAAAAAAGTGGATCAAATCATCGTCGTCTGACACGATGACATTTGTCTAATTCCAGCTTTTTGCAAGATTTCAGCCAATTTTGATTAAGATTGGTATAATATTAGTTTATTCGTGTGTGATAAATCGATTACGACACATATATTTATCCAAAACAGCTCTCTTTATGGGAAATATAGGAATAACAAAAACCGGACCGTCTCCCGAAGGCGCATTCGTGAAGCGCATTCATTCGACATTTTTGTTTTGTACAGTAGTTTGATCGCTTGTGTTGTGAATGTTGGAGGCAATGGCAGCCGAATATCGACGAAAAGGTGTCAAAGACTGTGATCGCTAACAAGACTGCTCTCTCCACTTAGCACTTCTGGCAATTTCTCAGTTGTTGTCGTTTTCGAACTTCCAGCGCCCTGCTTTACCAATGATATACAGATGGCTCGTTTGTCAAAGTCTAGACGGCAGGACGTGCAAATGCGTAAATTTGTATTCAATTTGGGCATAACCAGTCTCTTTCAGTTTATCTATGGTGCTTTCGGTGAGATTTCATAACTCTTTTGAACATTTTTTTCATCAAACGGTCTGTAAGAGAGCGTTGAGTTGAAGACCTTTGAGAAAGCGACTGTTCATGTTGTTCGTTAGATTATAATAAACAAAATCACTTATTAGTTTTAACTGACTAGTTTGGTGTTATTTGCTTGGCTGAAGAAAAAAAATACTATACAATTTTTAACATCCATAGCGGTAGTATTTTTTGCTTTTTCGTGAGTATTGTCATGGTATTTATGTATACAGACAAACAAACGTAACACTGACGAAATTTTCATTGACCACGCCTTTAACTATCATTTTGAATCTTGGTTGTGGCTTTCATAACCAGAAGAGCGCCCATCGTTTTTCATTGCGTTTGACGTTTCACACTAGCGCCTTCTGATGACGATATTGCACAACGCAGTGTTTCGTGAAACATTTCCACCAGGTGGTGGTAGTGTGAACTGGGCGATGGATTTTCACGAAAATTGTTCTAGGCGTTTCGTCTGTTTGTCTGTGGTATGAACCTCTCATGTTGTTGTTGAAGTTACTCGCATTTTTCCGATCATAAAGTCTGTTCTCTAAGAGGTAATTTTTTTTTTCAGATCAACTAGACGTATACGCGTATATAAAACTTTTATTATACAGCTTTTGTCTTTAAAATAAGTTTAATTCCATTTTTCTTATAATCAACAGCTTTTCAACACTATCAAGGAATTTGTTCACCAGTCACGTACAATAAAAAGTATGACACTCTCAATATTTTTGATCACAACACTGGATCGCGTCTAAGTTTCAAATTGATACTATAGTAATTATGAATAAGCAAACAAAAATATCATGAAAACAACTTGTTTAATTCAGGCGGTAGCCTTTACAATAAAATCAGCATCAAAATATAGTTCTCGAAAGAATTTACACAGAAATTTTTTTTTGTTACTAATCTAATCTAATCTAATCTAATACAAACGCAGCCAGTACGAGAAAGCATCCTGGAAAGTAATCAGGTTAGATTAAGCCTAATTACTTTTCTTGTCAATATTGAGGCTTGTAGCATATCAGGGATATGATGCAAGTGTCAAAGCGGCCAGGCCTACTGCGTTGTATTTGCCGCAAAGATGATTCTTGGAATTGTCTCGAGTTTAAACGATAGTTTTCCGTCGAAGCAATTCTAGAATCTACAGGGGAGGAAGGATGCGTGGACATACCGTACCAAACGCTCCAATGGGTTAAATATGGTTAAATGAATATATGAATGTGTAAATAATGATATTAAATATGTTTATATGATGAATATTGGAAAGCTCTCACCCATCTGATTTGTGCGGTCCGAAAGTAATAATCCAAACTTGAAACCATGCTCTTCGCGAGACTGCGAGACAGGACACTGAACTTCGTCAAAGTATGCTCGGTCAGCATTTTTCTTAAACACGTTGACAAGAGCGAGATGCGGAACTTCCAACTTCCAGTAAAGTAACGCGGACCACTTTCAGGATACTTTTCAAATACGCACATTCTTTCGGCTCCGACTAATTTTACAACGCGAAACTGTGGCACTTTCTGGGTGGCGTAGTAACGGCTTTTACGCTACGAGCGGAATCGCAAAATTACACAATTTTGTAGAAACCTCCACAGTGCACTGGAGAATGGTGCCTGAAATTCGACACAACAAACTCACAAACTCCAATCTAAGTTGCGTAGTCTCTGTCAATTGATCGGCCGAGTTACATATCAGAGTTCGAAAAATTGTGCGACGGGAGAAAACAAAAACACGACCTGTCACTATTACTGCACTAATGATCTCAAAATTTCTAAGATGGTGCAACTGTACGCGCTTTTTCATGTTTGATCCTACATAATTTCAACATTCTATGAATTCCGCACTTCACTACATAACACGCGACGTCCTTCGCCCGTTGTCGATTTCTGGGTGGCATAGCGGCAACGGTTCAACAGCAAAGAGCGATGAAAATACACTTATATTTTTCTTTTGACTGGCAGCTTCTGTACACTAAACAGGAACTCCATCGGGAGCACCCGCATACTCGCCGATTTACTGAAGAACCGCGGGTTCGGAATCGTAGCGCTGCAGGAGGTGTGTTGGACAGGATCTATGGTGCGAACGTTTAGAGGTAATCATACCATCTACCAGAGTTGCGGCAACACACGTGAGCTAGGAACAGCTTTTATAGTGATGGGCGACATGCAGAGGCGCGTGATCGGTTGGTGGCCGATCGACGAAAGAATGTGTAGGTTGAGGATCAAGGGCCGATTCTTCAACATTAGCATAATAAACGTGCACAGCCCTCACTCCGGAAGCTCTGATGATGACAAAGACGCATTTTACGCGCAGCTCGAACGCGAGTACGACCGCTACCCAAACCACGACGTCAAGATCATCATAGGGGATCTAAACGCTCAGGTAGGCCAGGAGGAGGAATTCAGACCGACGATTGGAAAGTTCAGCGCCCACCAGCTGACGAACGAAAATGGCCTACGCCTCATCGATTTCGCCGCCTCCAAGAACATGGCCATTCGTAGCACCTTTTTCCAGCACAGCCTCCCGTATCGTTACACCTGGAGATCACCACAACAAACGGAATCGCAAATCGACCACGTTCTGATTGATGGACGGCACTTCTCCGACATTATCGACGCCAGGACCTATCGTGGCGCTAATATCGTGAGGTAGTTTACGTTTTCCACGGGAGTTCTCTTGAAGAATCGGACTTCACTCTACGTTGGTTCTGACAATAATGGCTTGTGCTTTATTCATGATATTTCTTAGACCTACTTAATTACTAACACATACAAAGTTGGATTGGGGAGGGGCTTGGACGATCATACGATCGATGTGTCTTAGAACTGCGGTCAGTCCAGACCGTGGGACCGCAGCACCGCACATGCAATGCTGACACGACGAAACTCGATCAGTTCATAAACATTCAACTCCATCGAATGCTTATCGCAGCAGCATGGCATGGCAAGTGTTGTCAGGAATACTGGATATACCACAATCGACTCTGATCACTACCTGGTGATGATTAAATTGCGCCCAAAACTCTCCCTTATTAACAATGTACAGTACCGACGGCCGCCCCGGTAGGATCTAGAGCGACTGAAGCAACCGGATGTCGCCACCGCATTCGCGCAGAATCTCGAGGCAGCGTTGCCGGACGAGGGTGTGCTCGATGTGGCCCCTCTAGAGGACTGCAGGAGTACAGTCAAATCAGCCATTAACAACGCAGCCGAGAGCACTATCGGGCACGTAGAACGGAGTCGACGAAACGATTGGTTCGATGAGAAGTGCAGAGCGGTTCTGGAGGAGAAGGATGCAGCGCGGGCAGTAATGCTGCAGCATGGAACCCGACGGAATGTGGAGCGATACAGACAGAAGCGGAAGCAGCAGACCCGTCTCTTCCGGGAGAAAAAGCGCCGCCTGGAAGAAGCGGAGTGCGAGGAAATGGAAACACGTAAGTTCTACTAGAAGCTCAACGCATCCCGCAAAGGCTACATGCCGCAAGCCGAAATCTGCAGGGATAAGGACGGGAGCCTCCTGACGGACAAACGTGAGGTGATCGAAAGGTGGAAGCAGCACTTCGACGAGCACCTGAATGGCGAAGAGAATGTAGGCACGGAGGACTCATAAGTTTATCTGAAGCACGATTACCTTACAAAAGAAAAACATTGTTATGGCAGCCATATACTTCACAGTTATGAAAAAAAAAAACATAAGTTACTTTGATGCATTTCGTTAGGTTGTTACTTCGCTGAGTGAATCAAGAACAAGTAAACAATTTGCCAAAATGAATTTGGAGATATTCCTGGAGTAAAACAGGCGAAACATGTCTAAAGGTCCAATCTGCAGAAGAGTCGTGGTGAGTCAGCCGAGAGAGAAATTTTTTTTTTTGTTACTAAATGTAAAAATTGTGAAATGTTTGAAATGTCATAACTTTTGTGTTATGTAAACGGATTGTTCAGTTTACCATCACCAAAATTTTATGGTAGATAGCTGATATAATGGGCCATTTTCCCTAAAAAATTGACTCTGGTAAAAAGATAGGGTTTTGAGATATTTGAGTTTTTGTGACAAAGATCATATTTTTTTTTAAAGAAAAAAAAGATTTTTTTACAGTGTATATTTTCTAAGGAATCATCATTTAGTTATCTAACTTTGCTGAAAAATTCATAACAATCGAACAATCCGTTTTTGCTTTACAGCTTTTAGAATATTTTTCAACTATTTTCGCATACACCCTTTTAAAAAGTTAGTCGTGAGTGAATAGGAAGGTTTGATATCGAAAAATGGCTATTTAGATGAAATTGAAAAACTGTGCAAAGTTTCAGATATTTTTGAAATGGTCGCTCAGGATCGACTGACATGACTCCGTAGAATTCCTCTCCTGAAAAGGACGCTGTAATATCGCATAAGCGTACCACAATGGGTTCAAACAGCGCCCTGAAAAGGGCACTGTGATATCGCATTAAGCGTAAAGAAAGCCTATAGCTCTTTACCACAGCGGGTCAAGAACAGCAGAATGTCCTGAAGATTCAGGATTCAAAAGTCAGTTTCACTTAATAAGTGTTTACCGAGTACTCGGAAACGTTACATATCAAATGATACGAAGTTCCATAATCGGATTCACAGCTATCACATACAAATGAATCAGCTTGCTGAACATTTACCACGTGATAGCTTAAGTCGGCAGTGGCCAGTCAACGCTTTGACATGATGCAATTATGCTTAGACAGATTTGTTAGATACTTCGCCACCCGTAGAGATGGCTCCGTACAGTTCAATTTTGTTTGACGACATGACTCCAAACTATTCCAGTATTGTTTGTGCTGAGTGGCAGCCCAGGTGTGAATCTGAAGCTTTACCCAACACTTCGATACCGGAATAGCTGGCTCAGGACCAATGAAGTCATGTGATGCTCCAGTGCGAGCTAGCTCATCAGCCAATTCATTTCCAGCGATGGAAGAATGGTCAGGTACCCATACAAGGTAAACAGCGTTTGCTGAATTCAGCTCCTCGATTTGAGTTCGACAAGTGATAACTATCTTCGACCTGGAGTTGGCCGAAGCAAGTGTTTTATTAGCAGCCTGGCTATCTGAGCAGAAGTATATTACTTTGTCCATTACGTGCTGCTGAAGTGCTGATTGCACTCCACACATAAGAGCAAAGATTTTAGCCTGAAAAACGGTGCAGTGTCTACCAAGTGAGTAAGACTGATGCAGCCTTAGCTCACGAGAATAAACACCAGCATCTGCTCGACCTTCGAAAAGGGAGCCACCAGTGTAACATACGATGCCGTCTGAAATACTTCTCTCCAGATATCCAGATGTCCACTCTTCCCGGGAAGGGAATTTCGTGGAAAATGTCCTATATGGAAAATTACAAGCAATTGTAAGATCACTTGGAGCAAGGACAACTTTGTCCCAATTCACCAAAAGTGGAAACAACGAGGTGTGTGTTGAACTACGATTCACAGGAGTTTCCTCTAGTAAACCGAGTACCCACAAGCGGTAAGTGCAAGAAAGTGCTTCTTGTTTGAGATGAATGTGTAGTGGGGCAACGTCAAAGGGAACTTCAAGCGCTGCCGTGGGAGTTGAAGAGAACGCTCCAGACATCGCCGTTAAGCACATCCTTTGCAGATGGCCTAACTTTGATTGGATCGTTCTCATTTCGCCCTTTTGCCACCACACAAGACATCGATAGGCCAATATTGGCTGAACAACAGTTGTGTTGATCCATTTGATATACTTGAGTTTAAGACCCCAAGTTGTACCAAAGGTTCACCGGCATTGCCCGAAGGCCATACAAGCTTTCTTGATTCTGAACTCAATGTTAGGTGTCCAGGAAAGCTTGGAATCAAGAATGACTCCAGCGTACTTTACCTGTTCAGTCACATAGATTTCAGAATCAACGAGACTCAAAGGTCGAACGCCATTACGGTTTCGCCTTTCCGTAAAAAAACAATAGATGTTTTACTCGGATTAACCGAAAGGCGAATTGGCGATAGCAACCCTCAACTACCTGAAGGGCGCTTTGCATCAGGTCGAAAAGGGTGGTGATACACATACTAACTAACAATGACTACCTAGCATCCTCGGCAAAACCATAAGTAGGAAAACCGCTATTATTGAGTTGCCTCAATAGCGTATCTGCTACGGGATTCCACAAAAGCGGTGACAAAACTCCCCCTTGGGGGCATCCACAAACACTCAATTTTCTAATCCCTTCTATGCTCAATTTCCTAATGACGCAATGTCGAGAAGAGATATCGGTTTTTGAGCATTTGATGAATCCAATTGGAAATCATTGGAGATATACCATGACTCTGTGCGGCTTCCAATATGGCACCGAAAGGCACATTGTCAAAGGCACCCTCGATATCTAAGAAAACACCCAAACAAGATTGTTTTTTTAGCGAATGCTTTCTCGATATCGTAAACAACCTTTTGTAAAAGAGTCACAGTGGACTTTCCAGATTGGTAGGCATGTTGTAACGTTTTGACGTTTTTATTCTGTTTAAGTAAAATAAAGTTTGAATTCAGTTAGATTAAATTGTTAATTTTTTTGAATATTTAAGCCATTTTTGCTGCCACAATGCTCGTCCTCGCCCGCCAGTTACTGGCAGTTAAACGGAGTACAGGAGAATTATTTGCGGCCTACCTGCGTGCGGTGACGCACGATCGGGTAGAGTACCGGACCGCCGACGCCCCTCCGCACCTATAGTCCGGCGAATATTTAGGACAGCGAGCTAACGTCGACAATTAGCGAGGAGAAACCACCGTCGACGAACAAACCCTGCGCGGGTATGTCACTCATGGCCATGAATACACACACACACACAACACACATACATTTTGACGATCCATTGTGAAAAATAATATACTTTGGACAAATTCAGTTGTTTAGTTTTCTTTGTTTCTTTTGTTCCTTTTATTTAAATAAATTCATTTCAAACACTTTTTAGTGTTAGATTATTGTTGTTCATTCAGTTCTTTAGTCTTTTTTGAGTAAGTTTCCGTTATAGTTTCAGTTCGTCCGTTTTTGTGTGTATAAGTTAGTGCGTTTTGGGTTTCAGTTCAAGATAGCGGCCGTTCGAAGAAGCCCTTGAGAGTAGAGTCATCAAATTAGTCGGGCAAACTTTAGAATGAACCGGTGGTCTCTCGTTCGCGAGAGTGGCGCAAAAGCCACCGAGTTTTGTAGACCTCTCGAGCAAATTCGGCGAACGGTTACAATGTTGGTTCACATGAAGAGGCACGTTGGCCAGATGAACATCACTGATGTGATGATCCACAATGCGTTCTAAGCATTTCAGAAGAAAAGAGGTCAAACTGATAGGTCTGAAACTCTTTGCTTCTTCATACGACGCACGACCCACTTTCAGAATAAACTTCACAGTAATATCCCGCCAGGATTTGGGAATATACCCTGTAGCAAAACTGCAAACAAGTTTTTTTTTTCAAAACCTGTTTGAAATGATCAAATCCCTTCTGAAGCAAAATAGGATAAATCCCATCTGCCCCAGGAGTTGAAAGGAGTAAAGCTATTAAGTGCCCACTCAATCGATTCTATAGTTACGATACTCCGAGCCGAAGCCAGGGAATCGTAACTACAAGAAAAGACATCAGGTTCATCCGAAGATGTAATATCCACACATCCAGGGAAGTGTGTGCTGAATAAGCATTCCAGAACTTCCTCATCCGAGAGAGTCAGATCGCCATTTGGAAAACGAAGTTAATAGTTCACTCGGAAATCCTTAGATTTCGCAAGGATTTTATTTAATCGGCTGACTTCACTCGAACTGGAAACATTTGTACAAAGGTTTATCCAGCCGGAATTGCTGATGAAATGTTCAAAGAAATTTTCTAAGCAAGTTGCATAGAAATAGCTTATGTCATTCATTAGAATTCATCAATTTCAATCATAAACCTAAGGCAAAAAAGTGCAATAACTCTTGTATCTTGTCTTTCTAATTTAAAAAAGAAATGATCGATGTAGGAAAACTCGATCATGTTACTTTCGCATTTACTCAAGCAAACGTATGAAATTTAAACTACTGTAGTACAAACTTCGGAGAATACAAATATGGCTGCCACAATGGCCGACTTGGTTCCCTACTCACGTTTTCAAGAGCACCAATCCTGAAAGTTCGTAAACAAATGCTCTCGATTTGGAAAAGCTGCCTCTTTTTGCAAGTGAGCAAAGCCAGGATAAACAAGTGCGGCTTGGTACAAGGCTTCGTTCGTCAGATTTGTGCCTCGATAGTTTGTATGCAAAATTTCAATGGGATTTCTTGATGATTCACCATAAATATCAAAATTTAATCCAAGTAATAACGGTACACTGTATAAGCAACAACCAACACAGACTGAACGAAAAACAATGGTTGAACAAACATAATAAGCATTTTTTTTTTTCAAATATCCTTCCCGCAGCCATGTGCAATTCGCAAACTGCCATACCCAGATTGGTCCGGTGTTCACCCCACGCATTTTAATTTGTCCCACCGTGTCGTGCATAGCCCTGGCATACCATTCACACACATGATGGCTAATGGTGACGCCGCCGTCTGTAGATTATTTTAGCACCCTCTTCGAAATAATTTATTCAAATGAGTCGCCGGAACGGAACACTGCTTTTCCGCCGCACAAATCTACCTATTCCACCCGGACCCCCTTGCCCTCATGACCACCTCCTCCAGCTTCCTCTTCCACACCCCCCCCAAAAGCAAGGACAAACATGGCAAAGTCATCGCCGACGCCATAGTCCACCCCAGTCGCATTCAAAACGGCCATAACTCTACGACACAACACTCGAAATCGCGCACAATGCAGTCTATCCAACCACATGCAGACGCTCTAAAGTAGTAGGTACAACGTGCGAGGGACGTGCTCCATTTCCACCTAATATGAGCTAGGTAGGTATGTGGACCATTGTTCTACTGCACAGGAGGAATGACTCCGGCCAGTGACGACGGTGCGGCGCTTGCTGCTGATGAGGAGGACTGCCAAACCGACCGTCCTCTCGTCCACGTCGTCGTCGTCGTCCTCGTCATCCGGCAACTTCAAACCGTCTTCTGCATCAGCCAGCTAGCAGCGGGATACTAACAACCCTTTGAGAGGCTGCTTGAAATTGCACCCTCTTTTAAATTGGACGGTTCCCCTATGCTGTTGGAAAATAGGAATGATGGTAAGATTTGACCGCTCTGCTGGACCAAGTATTGCAATTAAAACGATAATTTGTGCAGGAAACGTTATTTCTTGGAAGTAACACTTTTTAACATTGGAATTTTATGAAACAATTTGAACAAACTTGACAAACAAAATTGTTAAACTGATTACGGATGGCATCTGAAATTTAAAATTTTTTTCAAAATGCTCCTAAGATGTGTGATCTTTGAAAATGGCAATCTGAATTTGAGTATCATAATAGTTATTCATGTAACGAATTGCAAAATGTTGATTTTTTCAGCACGAGCCGTACATTTATCCAACGAGGCTTTCCGAGTTGGATAAATACGAAGAGTCCTGAATAAATCGAGTTTTGCAACGCGTTCCATACAAAATTTTATGCAATGATTTTTTCATCACACTACTCATTTGAGTTGCATAATGTTAATAATGCAACCCAAATGAGTTGCATTTTGAACATTATGCAACTATTTATAAGTGCAACTCATTTCAGTTGCATAATGAACCAGTGCGGAAAAATTGACCATTATGATAACGAAATGAGTCATATAAAATAGAAATTATGATACCGAATTGCATGAAGATATAACATTGATCTCTCATGGAAAAATCTGCCCTGTGCAGTATAGTTGTTCCATGTTATTAGGGATGGATTTGTTTCTTGGGATGCTAGAATAAAAAATACATTGAAATCTAGGTTTAGCTTTATAATAGTTTAATATTAGCTTTATTACGGATTGCTTGAGCAAGCAATAGATCCGTACAAGGCGCAGTAGTGTCTCCTGTTACAATGTTGTTTCCCAAAGAACAGAATAAGTTAACACAAAATAAAAAAAAAAACACGCTGACTTTGTGGAAGGATAGATGATTGTTTTGCATAAATAGGTAGCCTAGTCTCGATAGACACTAGTAATTTTTTAATCGATCGCTAAACACTTGAACAGGATTAGCCCGAAAGGTCTCCGATTTTCATGAAAATTTGTCCAGAAGAAGAGTTCATGGTTAAGCGATTTTAATGTTAATGAAGCGAATGCCGTTCTATCGCTGCAATGTAAACATGTAATTTTGACGTCAAAGGACGAAAAAAAAATCATTAGTTTTGAAACACAGAAACATCATGAAAACTCATCTACCGTTCTACCAATGCACTCGTGTGACTTTTGAGGGGAGCCGTGTTATCTACGGGGTCATGGAGTCCAGATCTTTTTTTTAAACACAGTATCGCACTGTGTCAAAATCTCAATTACATTCGAACTTTCATGTACCTTGTAACCGTGTGTTACAAGGTTTGAAGATTTCTAATATGTGCTTTATGCTGTTGTTATAAGGTGTTGGATTGGTAGAGTTAGTTAAAATAAAATGTAATTAAATTGTATGTTTGTTAATAGGGTTAGTTATTTTCAAACTCAAGTGGTCTAACAATAGCCGTCTCCATATAGAAGGGATTGTAAGGATTAAAGCGAAAAAAGAATTTGCCATCCCTCATTAAGTATCTGGCGTTCGTGTGC
The DNA here is from genome assembly GCF_035046485.1 of Aedes albopictus. Taxonomy (NCBI): domain Eukaryota; kingdom Metazoa; phylum Arthropoda; class Insecta; order Diptera; family Culicidae; genus Aedes; species Aedes albopictus. The sequence goes on from NC_085138.1 coordinate 132,559,724, forward strand.
TTCGGATTGATAAGAAATTGTTATAAAGTGTCATAGTTGCAATATAAGTGAGTCGCTTGAACGATTTGGGAAAAGAGAGGAAGTTCATTCAGGTATGCTTCTACTAATATAATGGTCTTAAAACTAACTTAAACCTATTTTAAAGCTAGTGACTAGGTTGTGTAGTACGGTTTGTAGAAATTCCTTCCCATTGCCCTCACAGGACCTTTTATAGTACCTTACGGTACACTGCCACTTTGAAAGCTAACTCCGTGTTGGCGAAGCATACGACTCGGCCTAGTAGTCCCTTGTTGGCCACTACGCCTAAACCGTAAAAGAGATTGTCCCGCTCTGGTCCTGCGAGACTATAATCATTAAGGAGCGATTTCTTGGGACATTAAAGGTGTCCTAACCGCCAAAAAGGACCCCTCTCGGCAGAGTATCTCCGGCCTTGTCCTGGGCTCTGTCGATTTCCGTCAAGGAGGGAAGACGCCAGCAAGACACGTAGATCGCAGCATTACGTCAAGCCGATCTACTGCCGATCCACCAAGCTATTACGACCACCAAAGCCGTCAATCCGCCGACGGACAGGCCGGCGAGCGCTCGTCCACCGACCAAGACACCAGGCAGAGCATCACCAGCAGTAGCAGTATCGGTACGTCCCCAAAACCCCTAATAAAACTACCCACTCTACACCATAAACCACAATAGTTTTCCATAAATTACACCCACACCATACAAACAATAATAAATATCTTTAGTTTTCATTAAAATTTTGTATACTTTTCCACTAACCCCAGAAAGGAGACAGAATTTTGCACGCTGGTCGCGAAGCCCCTCCGATTGCTCAGTAGTAAGCCGACCTTGAGACAAAGCTCTAAGGGTCACTTGCTTACTTACCTTACCGATCAGGCTAAGGCCTGTGTGCCCTCTGCTGTACGTAGTAGCCGTCTCCATTCCACTCGATCCATGGCTGTTTGTCTTCAGTTCCGCACTCTGCGTAGGGTCCGCAGATCGCCCTCCACTTGGTCGACCCACCTAGCTCGCTGCGCACCACGTCTTCTTGTACCGGTCGGATGACTCTCGAGAACCATTTTAGTCGGGTTGCTATCCGACATACTAATGACGTAACCCGTCCACCGTAGCCTCCCAATTTTCGCGGTATGGACAATGGTTGGTTCTCTCAGCAACTGGTGCAGCTCGTGATTCATTCGCCTTTTCCAAGTCCCGTCTTCCATCTGCACTCCGCCGTAGATGGTAATCAACACCTTCCGTTCGAAAACTCCAAAGGCGCGTTGGTCCTCTGCACGTAGGGTCCATGGTTTGCGTCCACAGAGGACGACTGGTCTAATCAACGTTTTGTAGATAGTTAACTTCGTGTTACGGCAAACTCTCTTCGATCGAAGAGTTCTGTGGAGTCCAAAATAAGCACGATTTTCACCCACAATGCGCCTCTGAATTTCTCTGCTGGTGTCGTTGTCGGCGGTCACCAGTGAACCCATGTACACGAATTCTTCAACCGCCTCGATTTCATCACTGTCCATATAAATTCGAGGTGATGATTCCTCTCTGGAGCTCTTTGCCATCATGTACTTTGTTTTCGACACATTCATGACTAATCCGATTCGCCTGGCTTCACTCTTTAGTCGGATGTACGATTCCGCCATCGTCTCAAATTTACGAGCAATAATATCAATATCATCAGCGAAACCAAGCAGCTGAACGGACTTCGTAAAAATCGTACCACTCTTGTTAATCCCTGATCTCCTTATTACACCCTCTAACGCGTTGAACAGCAAGCACGAAAGATCATCACCTTGCCGTAACCCTCTGCGAGATTCGAAGGGACTCGAGAGTGTCCCTGGTACTCGAACTACGCACATCACTCGGTCCATCGTCGCCTTGATCAATCGTATCAGTTTATCCGGGAATCCGTATTCGTGCATAATCTGCCATAGCTGTTCTCGATCGATTGTATCATACGCCAATTTTTGTCTGTTTTCACGTGGAAAAGTAGTCGATTGTGCGTGGCGGTTTGTGTACACTGACCCATTGTCAGGTCACATCACCAACCATAGGTGACTCATAGACTCATACCATAGGGTACATCCCTACCCTTCTAACCAAAACTGCTTCCTGAGACAAACGTGGAGATGCAGCGATTCTCGGTCTTTATAACAACGTTTGTCTTACTAACATTCCTTCCCATCCTCGATGACCGTAAGGACGTGGCCAGCGCCGTTATTAACATTGCTATACCTGAGAGCTCTTGAACTGCGTACATTGAGAATAGTAAGCTAGTCCCACACAGATAAAAATAATGAGATTTACACGTCCTGTAAACTTCATTTTAATCATGTAAACTTAGTGTTATGATGGTTTACATGATATATCATGTAAATTTGTGTTATATGTCATGTAAACTCTCAGAGTTATGCTGAATTACATGACATGTAATGGAAGTTTACATGATATTTCATGAACTTTACATGATATGTCATGTAAACCTCTGTGATATCCCACGATCCAATCATGTGCATCATATGTTCCAATTTTACACTCTTTTTTCGATCTGTGCAAGCCCTATTCATTGGTATTTGGTGCAATTTCAATTGCTCCGATCAACCACGGAGTAGCAACTATGAATTTTGTGGTCATCTATGCTCATGCTCATGCTTATGCTCATATATAAATTGTAATATAACAAAAACAAGTATGTTTATACCGCATTCACTTCACCACTGAACTATCGCACTAGTTTTCATAATTTCGAAAACGTGAACTATAGCGCGCGATTGCATCAAATTAACTTGGTGTCTCCAGAGCACTTTTTGCAGGAAAACCGAGAGTAAAATCGGTTCACAAGACACAAAAAAATGCCATCGCATCGCTATCCACTGTGGAGCGAACTGTTCGTGCTGCTGTGGTTCGCAATCGTCCGACAGGAACACGAGCGAGAGGTTCGCATCATTCTGTACTGCGGTGCTTTTGTACTTCAGTGGTTAACGGCAAATATTTCTGTAATGAAATCAAATTTTGGTAAACTTTTTCGTTGATATGATTTATTGGAATGGTAGGTAGTTGTCCAATGTAATCATACAACACTAAATTAATTATCTTTAGGGACTAAGAAAGGCAACGAACCAAATGTGAGCAAACTGCTATCCGGCTTGTTAAACATTTGTTTTGTGTTGGTTCTTCGCTTCGGCAAACCGTGAACCGCTCTCGCTCTTTTTTGGTTCGCGAGCATGAATACAAAGTTTGTGTTCGATGTGAACCAAAAATCACGTCAAGCGAATGATGCTTTCCACCACTGCAGCATAGTTCAAAGAAATAGAAGACATCGAATTGGTTTCTTTATTGGCATTTTTATTTACGTATTCGCAGTTATGAAGACTAAGTGCGCAGTCCGGTGGTGAACTAAGTAAAAGTTCGATAATAACTTATATTTTGACATCGTGTCAAACGTCAAATTAGTGAACTCATGCACAGGTTCATTTCCTCACCCTCTGGTGCAGTTTTTGATGGAAATCGGAGACCCTTCGGACAAAAATGTTCCATAGTGAAGAAATTTATCATATATTCTAGACAAACCGAAGCAGCAAGGGATTTTTATAATCAAAGGTGCTCAGAATTTTATGAAACTTTTTTCACTCTCAAAATATTTCCACAGACTAGCACTAAGACATAACGCTTTTTTGAAAAATCATAACTGAAGAATGATGCATCATTGACATGTTTTTTTTTTGTGAAATTTTCTCAGCAATCAAAAAATGTAAAAAATTGAGAATTGTTTTTCAAAAAATATGTTCATTTGGGAGTAAAATCGGCTGGAAAAGTCGGAAAAACTATTTACAAAGTCCAGAAAAATACCTAAAATGCTTTTTTGGAAGAGAATTTTATAAGCTACTATCTGTTTTCAAACGACGTACTAATATGTTTGCATAATATGTTTTTTGACATACGGGTCCTTAGAGAAGACTCCCGCAATTTCACATTCCAGTGGTGCCAGGTCAACTATGATTTGGAAATATTTGTCTGGAAAAGTCTGGATCCTGTGGAAAATTTTACAAATTCAATTTTGTGTGCGGATTGCTAGAATCCAACGACAGGGAATTATTAGCATCTTAATCCTTTCCCTACTGGAGAAGATTGATGCAACTCTCCGACGGCAGCAACAAGGATTCGAAGCCGGGCGATCCTATATCACACTCCATGTCATCTTGTAGCAAATCAATGAATTCTAACAGTCTATCTACCTGCTGTTCATTGATTTCGAAAAAGCTTTCGATCGTTTCAATCATGAAAATATGTGGGGAGCCCTCAAGCGCAAAGGTGTTCCTGATAAAAATCAACGCCCTCATTGAAGCACAATACGGGGCATTTTCGTGCAGAGTACTGCACAACGGTGTCTTGTCCGATCCCATCTCGACGGTAGGTGCGAGTGATCGTGTACCAAATTGTGTATTGCTGTGGCAGCCCATGACCATTAGGCCTGTCCACCTTTTCAAAAATGTTCTCTGATTCTCAAGTCCACCCCCATATTTTGATTGGCATCCTAAAAGAAGTAACTGGTCAAAATTTCAGCCTAATCCATTGAAATTAAGAGATGCATCAAATCAATTTTGTGTTTTTCGACTATTTTTGAACTTCAAAAAATCATAACTACACTAAAACTTGTCAAAACTTAATTCTTTCGGCAGAAATTGGAAGCTATACTTGTTTGCTACAACGTCTCCAAACAACGTTTGCCAATAAAATTGAAGGGAACATGTGTAATTATCACATTTGTAATCAGAAAAACCTTAAAAAGTTGATATTTTGATAGATTTCGTTCTGGAACAGCCTAATATACGTAATAAGTTTGATATTTTAAAACGGCATCATATTCTCTCATGTTTTTTTTGGTTATTTGCTTTGCTTTGGTGTCAAACCAATGCTGTAGAAGTTGAGCAAAAATTACTAAAATACGTAAAAGCCAAATGTGGCCTAAAAACTACCTTTTTGGAAGAATGCACGCTGTGGCGCGAAATTGTACTGAACGTAGTAGCTTTGCTTCCTTGTAGTTTGCCTTGGCTACCCCCTAACACGGGTGATAACCACGGCATAAATATCACAAGGCAGGCTAGTAACCTATGTAAACATTGATTTTGGATGTAAACATGTGACGTCATTCTAATCGTCCTTCACATGATCAAATTGATGGGGGGTACTAGATCGCCTCTGAACGATTTGCATTACGTCATCTAAAAACTGTCAGATTTCCGGAAGGTATCGCCTTCTAAATGTTGTACACCGTGGGTGATAACAAACAAGCGTGATGACCGGTGTTGGCTATCATATCAGTGCTGACGCGATGCCACTTTTTGCGCGCCAAAGCGTGATTACACCCGAAAAGCTAGTTTTTAGGCCACATTTGGCTTTCACGAATTTTAGTAATTTTTGCTCAACTCCAACAGCATTGGTGACAAAAAAGCAAATAACCTAAAAACTTTGGAGAATATGATGCCGTTTTTAAAAATCCAACTTATTACGTATATTAGGGTGTTCCAGAACGAAATCTATCAAAAAATCAACTTTTTAAGGTTTTTCTGATTACAAATGTGATAATTACACATTTTCCTACAATTTTATTGGCATACATTGTTCAGAGAACTCGTAGCAAACAAGTATAGCTTTCAATTTGTACCGAAAGGATTAAATTTTGACAGTTTTAGTGTAGATATGATTTTTTGAAAAAAAAAATATTCGAAAAACACAAAATTGATTTGATGCATCTCTTAATTTCAATGGATTTGGCTGAAATTTTGACCAGCTACTTCTTTTAGGAAGCCAATCAAAATATGGGGGTGGACTTGAGAATCAGAGAACATTTTTGAAAAGGTGGACAGGCCTAATGACCATGGAGCCTAAATGACTTCGAACTGGTTGATAACGTTGCTCTCCTAGCTCAACGGCGCTCTGATACGCATAGCAAGCTCGATGATCTTGCCAATCGCTCCTCAGCGGCAGGTTTTACCATCAACGTCAACAAGACCAAATCGTTGGATGTAAACACGGTCAACCCTTCCAGCTTCACGGTAGCTGGGCAATCAGAGGAGAATGTTGAAAGCTTCCAATATCTTGGTAGCCAAATGGCGGCCGATGGTGGCACCTAGATCGACATTGGTGCACGGATCAAGAAGGCGAGGGCTGCTTTTGCGAGTTTAAGAAATGTATGGAATATCTACCAGATTAGTCGACGCACCAAAATCAGAATTTTTAACTCGAACGTGAAATCTGTGCTGCTATACGCCAGTGAAACCTGGTGTGTATCAATGGAGAACACTCAACGGCTGCACGTCTTCATCAATAGATGCCTGCGGTATATAATTCGTACATGGTAGCCTCACAATTGGATCTCCAACGTGGAGCTCCATCGTCGATGTCATCAAAAGCCGATAGCGAAATAAATTCGGGAGCGAAAGTGGAGGTGGGTCCACCACACTCTACGCAGGGGAGGAAACGAAATCTGCAAACAAGCGTTAGATTGGAACCCACCAGGACATCGCAGCAGAAGCAGACCAAGAGGCTCATAGCGGCACAGCCTCAACAACGACATCAAGCAAGTCGATGGCAGACAATCGCCCAGGAAGGAGATCTTTCAATTCGGCCCTCTGCACCACCGTGGGTGCCCAGGAATAAAAGGAAGTAAGTAGTATCAACTATCTTCGAAAGAATGTCAATTGCCATTTTTCGAAGGTAGGTTTTTTTAAACTGGTCTAGCCTCACAACCCAGTCAGCACACGATCGTATATGATGTTGAATAGGATGCAAAAGTGGAGGCGATATACGCCCTCTTTACACGCGGTTAAATGGAAGCATGTACGCATATGGCCTCCACTTTAGCATCTTATTCAACATCATATAGACTTTGTGTTAGCTGGGAAGTCTCTCATATACCATATTATCAGGTTAAGCTTCCGAAATGAGCTGTTGTAGGTGGTCAAATCTAGGTGAGTTGAAATGATATTTTTGCAATTTCTCATCGTAATTAGGCTGTTTTACCTCACGCAAATCTGACAGGAAAAGGCCTACTTTCCCACACCAAATTAACAGTGCTGTAATGGTTCATTACAGCACTGATTTGCGTTGCGTAATGAACCATTACAGCACTGTTTTCAGTTTTGGTCAACTGCTTGATGCTTTCTGGACGCAGTTTTGAAAAATTGCGACAACTGCACAATATAACATGTTATGTTCAGATTTTCTTAATTTATTTGTAATTTATTTATTTATTATTCATAACATCAACAGGCTTACTAGTGCCCCAATGATGTAAACTTAAAACTAAAAATAAACATCACCAATATTCATACAAAAACAAGAAATCAATAAAAAAAAAATTAGCTTGAACATTGGAAACACAAACATTAGGTACAAAACTTCTACTATTTAACTCTACCAAACCTAGCACACAACTACAATTATGACATAAAACAAGAGTAATTGTTATTGCAAATTAATAAAAATATATCTTATCACACAAGTTCGGGTCTCCACGTGCATCGTATTTTACGGAACTCGCGAAATTTAACGTTCTGAGGCCAAGTCGTTGATAACATTGCGCTTGATTTCCATTTACGATTCAAGACGACTTTAAAAGAGATGTAGTCCAGAGTGCTGCAGTCAACCCATCGTGGAACAAGTTTTCGTATATGTATGAACTCATTGTCGTGTGCGCCTAAACTACGAAAGACCATTCGTTGTATATCATCCTCCGTAACGCTTCCATCGATGTTGGTAAGTAGCAAGTCGAAACTCTCATCTTCACGTATTGAATCTGTCAACCGGTCCGAAGCATCAGGTAGTACATCTGATATTTCACGTGATCTGCTATTGCTATTCATTTGCCGCGATGAGTTTGGGGCATTTGGAGTTGAGTGTCGTATTCCAGCATCCACATTGAAAGCTTCATGTGAAGCAAGAACCAACCGCATGGATTCTACTTTGTTCTTCAACTCTTCGACGTCACGTTGAAGGGGGCATTTTGGCTCCGATACTGATTCGGCGATTAAACATTTTTTGTTTTCACTTCGTTCTTTTCTCCATTTAACGAATTCGACCACGCACTCATCACACAGCCACATATTGTTTTTGTTCGGCGGTGATACCGAAGCAAGCTCGACATGACTCAACCCGACACAAGCGGCATGGTGTACAGCAGCACACAACCCGTTGCAATAAATGTACGGGTGATCTTTTGTTATCACTGGTAGACGACACTTTTTGCAATCCATGGCGAGTTTGATCGAACTATATGTTTTCAATTATATCGTCAAAAATGATACACGATTTTCAATTTCAATTACGGATAAGCGCGGAAAGACGATGGCCGTATTTCTATAATATTTTAGAGAATTATCAACATCAATTTCATCGGAAAATTGAAAATGCAGTAAGCGGTATTAAAAACTGCGTCCGACAATTAAACATGGCTATGAACATCAGTGTGTAGTTTGATGAAAAAGTTCTGTTAAAAACTATCCTCACGGGTATATTATGAAATTGCAAAAAACGTAGTACGCAACTCGGTGCAGAACTCGATTTTTCCAGCACTCGTCGTAATTATCCAACTCGGCAAGCCTCGTTGGATAATTGTACGACTCGTGCTGAAAAAATCAATTTTTTGCAACTTGTTACATAAATAACTATTTTTTGTATGTCACTATCTTTATATCAGTGTTGCATATATTAGTTGGAAAATATAAAAAAAAAGAATACACATTTAGAGATCATTTGAGTATTGCTGCAAAAGCTTGCTTAATTGCTTACAAAACACGACTTAAATATCGATAGAGTTTATTTCATTTCAATCTATAAAAACCGATTTGGCCTTTCTGTGAAGCTCCGTCATGATCCGAAATCGAATACAATTTATAACCTCCACCCCCTTCTAGTTCCTTCATAGCCATTGGTCAGCCCAAACGTTTTCACCAATACAGCACCAACTGAGGACAGTCCAGCAAATCCAATGATCGTCCACTTCAGGCTACAGCACCCTTTCCACCCCACTATTAAATTCCATTCACTGTGGGTGCTATCCTTGCAGTGGCCATTCCGTTCCATGTCCATAAAAACACCCTCTTCTCGAACTAACCAATATCCAACAAAGCGAACACATCCACTAGCACACCAACAGCCACACACACATTCGGAAACTCGGCGAAACAGGGCCCAGATACTCTGCTCGGTTCTTCGCTCGTACAACACTTTTTGTGCACCGGTAAGCAGAAAGCGTCCAGCATTCGGTCGTTGAAATAGCCTCTCATCGTCCCCGGCCACGTCCTGACCAGCATCCTCCACCACCGGGCCTCCCCCATGATTCCGAGAAATTGGATGCTGCTGGTTGATACTTGATACGGACGCCACCATCCAGCCATCCAGCTAGCTAGCCAGTCAGCCGGCGGAACCACCAACGACGACGATGACGACGACCCACTTCAGAGTTCTCTCATCCGAACAACATTCCTCATCCCAACAGCCAGCGATAGAGTCGGTCGAGTACCGGCTGCTGACTGACTGCCTGGGTCGGGTCGAAGCGAACGAATTTACCCATTCCAGCGAAACCGAACCCAAACACACATACGAAGAGCTCAAAAGGACGACGACGTCGACAACGGCGACGGGGACGAAGCAAAAAAGGATCGTTCAAAGTTTTATGGCATACAGAGCAGCGCACAGCCAGCAGCCAGGGGTGCACAATCACACGTACATACACATACATGCACAACAGATGCGGCCACCACGGTCGAAGGATACGTTCACATACGACGACGACGTGGACGACCGGCAGCGTGCTGGCTGTCTCTATAGCTCTACATCCCTACAGCAGCAGCAGGGATGAAGGAATGAAAACAAAAAGGAAAATTATGAAAAATAAATTTTGTGGTAGGGGATGGAGGGATCTCGAGTCTACCTTATAGAGCTCCTGGCTAGGGAGGGGGAATGGTGTTCTGTTCCGTTCGTTAAAGACTGGACAACGGAAGCAGTGTTGCTGGAAATCAGAGAATGCAGTACCTGTGCCATGATCTGTGCTTAAAGATTTCTAATGCTTTGGAACGTGTATGTAAGTATTTACTTTAATGCTAGACAATGAAAACTTTTATAGCCAACTGAATGTTATCTTGGTTCGGATCCCAGAAAATTACATCAAGATTCTCGGAGGTTGATTCCGACAGCTCGGAAAATGAGCATATTATGGGGCGCCATGATCTTGAAGAAATGAACAAAAACGGAGAGGTTCAATGATACATATTACCCTTTTGTGGCATTTACCAAATTGGCTGGTATGCCAGAAACATACTGGAAAAACTTGTAATTAGAAGGTACGAAATATTGCTAATTGACAAATAGAGAGATAAAATTTGTGAAAAAAGTGCATTCTGGCGGGATTTGAACTCACGACTCCGTATTCGCTAAACCGGCGCTTTAACCAACTAAGTCACAGAACAAGTAACAATTCTGACGAATATAACGGAGAACTGTTTACAGAGAGTTTTGTGGCACCAACGTCGTGGTGATTGAAAGATCGCTCTTTCCTCATCGAGCAGTACACAAAGTGACTCATATCTGTGATGGCTTCAGAGAAAAGTAAAGCAACCACATCTGCATAAGCTGAAAATGTAGACTGAGCCTCCTTCGTACCCCATTTAACACAAGCTAGAACCTCCAAAACCCCCGAAAACGCATCCGAAATCCCCTGAAAATTCTCTGGAACTTCATGAAATGTCTCCAAAAACTCCGTGAAATACCCATGGACCCCCTGCACCACACCTGAGACCCTCTTTGACCTCTTAGGGGTGACTATAACCCTTGAACATTGAAATCCGCTGAAAATCCTCTCAAACTTCCTGAAAAATCACCGGAAACCCCCTGAAACCCCTTGGATAACCTATGATGCATCTGAGACCCTCCTAAGCCTAAAAAACGCCCTTGAAACACTCCATAAATCCCCTGAAAATTCTCTGAAATGTTCTGAAAGCATTCGAAAATTCTCTGATACTCCCTCGGACCCCTTGTAGCGCACCTGACATCTTCATAATCCCCAGAAAACCCTTGAAATCTCCTCGAACCTCCTGTAAAACATTTGAGACCCTTCAAAACCCCCTGAAAATGACAATTGAAACTCCTGTGAGACCCTGTATGGCTTAACTTCAATATTCTAACACTTTGTGGAAAAACCAGATTAATCCACCTAGTGGTGATAGTGCCTTTCTCGTCGAACATGTACTTATGATCTTTCCTTGGTTGGGACGGGATGATTTTGCTTCAGAATGTTGGCTTCATCCTTTTGGGGGAATCGAAAACACTAGTTTATCATTTTTTCCGACGTTTCGGTCCGTATGGGGCCTTTTCAAGGGTTCAATCGGTCAAGGTTTCCTAGTCAAGATGGCCTTGCCTAACTTAAAAATGTCATACGGAAGTTTTGGTATTTATTGAGTCCGATCGGTTTGAAACCGTCGTGATGTGGACAATCTCCTACCTATCGGGCAGTCTAGAATTCGGTCCCTGTTTTTGGCATCTTCTACTATGGCTTTGTTTAGCTAGTTTCTGTGCAAGGGCCATCACTCCGAAGCATGATCTTTCCTTCGACGTAATGTGAACTTTTCCTGAATCCTGAGAATACCTTATTTAGAAAAGCAATAATTTTAATAAAATTGAGAAACTTATTAATTGAACATATTCCGACGTTACGTTAAACGTATAGACAGAGCTGAAAAATATCAGAATTTTCAGTTGACTGCTTGAGCACCTTCACTATCACTGAAGACCGATCAACATCAAGACGATAATTACAAGCTAGGATATAACGTCTTTCACAATCACTTGTATGTGTGTGTGTGTTGTGTATGTATGTGTGTGTGTATGCATGTGTGTATGTATGTGTGTATGTGTGTGTACAAATAAACTCACATCAGTTTTTGGCAGTAAACCTCAACCGATTTTAATGACCGATGATTCATTCGACGCGGCATCTGGTCCCATTGTTTCCTATTGAAAATGGTTCGGATCGGTCCAGCCGTTCCGGAGTTATGGCCATTTAGGTGTTCCGGATCGGTACCCCTGGAAGGGGCTAGACATGAAAATGCACCAAACCCATGCATGCGACCCATCAAACCACGGAATTTACGATTATCTGATGAACGGTATGCAGGAAAATAATCTCAGACCATATCTGAACCGGTAGTGTTCCGGAACCGGTTCTGGGTGTCCCGCCGGAAGTGGCCAAATATCAAATTGAACATAACCCATGCATGCGACACATCAAACAACGGCATTTTCGATAATCTGGTAGTGTTCCGGAACCGGTTCCGGATGTTCCGCCGGAACCAGCCAAATATAAACGAGTACCAAACCGATACATGCGACACATCAAACAGCGGCATTTTCGATAATCTTATGAACGGTAAGCAGGAAAAAAATATCAGATCTGAACTGGTAGTGTTGGAACCGGTTCCGGATGTCCCACCGGAAGTGGTCAAATATAAAAGTGAATTAAACCCATGCATGCGACACGTCAAATCACGGTTTTTTCAATAACCTGATGGCCGGTTATTAGGGAAGTAAGCTCAGACCACATACGGGACAGCCGGTTGTATTCCGGAACCAGTTCCGGAAACCAAACCGTACCAAACCGATGCATGCCACTCATCAAACAGCGGCATTTTCGATAACCTGATGAACGGTTAGCAGGAAAACAGTATCAGACCATATCTGAACCGGTAGTTGTCCGGAACCGGTTCCGGGGGTCCCGACGGATATGGCCAAATATAAAAGAGTAGCAAATCCATGCATGCGATACAACAAATAACGGCTTTTCTGATTACCTGATGACTGGTTTTCAAGGAAATAGGTTAGGGCCACATTAGGGACAGCCGGTAGTGTCGCAAGCAGTTCCGGGTGTCCCTCCAAAAGCGGCCAAATATAAAATTGAACTGAACCTAAGTATGCGACACAGAAAAGCTCGTATGTTTTTGATAACCTTATGATCGTTAGCAAGCAGACAGGTTCAGACTGGTAAAAAAATGTTTTACGCATATGGTCAAATCTCAACCGTTACGTAGTAATTGAAGTTTACATGTTTTTGACTTTGCTTGCCTGAAACTGGCTATAACTTGAAAATGGTTAAACTTATACGAATTTGAAAGATTATTAAATTTGCTATCAAAAAAGATCTTGGAATCTATTGGTTTAGTTAGATAACTAAAGCAAAAAGCTCAAAAGTAGTGTTTTGCCTTTCTCGTACACTTAGTGTACTAGAAAACTATATGTTCACTCAAAAAACGATTTTTCGAAAAAAAAGGCTCGTAGGATGAAGTCGCATATACCAATCAACTCAGTTCAACGGTTTGAGATTATTTGTTGGGTTTAATCACCGTTAACAAAAAAGATATAGAATTGAGATTATGTCTGTATGTGTGTATGTATGTATGTATGTATGTATGTATGTGCGCAAAATAAGTTCACTCACTTCTAAGACTCTTCCCATTGGCCGATTTTTCGGAATTGTTTGCTATCAAAAATGGTCCAGATCGGCCAAGGCGTTCCGGAGTTATGGCCATTTCAGCGATCCGGACCAGCACCTGTAGAACTAGCCGTATATAAAACTGAACTAGCCCCATCATGCGATACATCAAACTGTGGCGATTTTTGTAACCTTTAGCATGGTTGACGAGTTTTGTGCGGAAATCAACACTGGAGACCAGAAACTGCACGATGTCGACCCAAAATTCAAGATGGCAGCCAAATGTTCAAGGAGGCGGCTCAAAATTCAAGATAGCGGCTGTTTAATAGAGATTTAGGCTCTTAAAGCATGCTAAATGGAAATATTTGATATGGGGAAGATGTCTGGACTCCTAAAATGGCGACTAGAATATCCAAGATGGCGGTCTAAAATCCAAAATGGTGTCTGCAAATTCAAGATGGCGTCTGTTTAATGAAGCTTTAGGCTCTAAAACCATGCAATATGAGTATATTTGGTATGAGGAAGGTGTGTGGAGTCCAAAAAGGCCGACCAGAATATCCAAGATGGCGATCTAAATTTTAAGATGGCGGCTTTTTACTGAAGTTTTAGGCTTTAAAACCATGCAATATTGGTATATTTGGTATGGGGAAGACTTCCACAGTCCAAAATGGCGATCAGGATCCAAGATGGCGATCTAAAATTCAAGATGGTGGCTCCGAATTCAAAATCGCGGCTGTTTAATGGAGTTTTAGGACCTGAAACAATGCATTATTGGTATATTTGGTATGAGAATATCCAAGATGGTGGTCCAAAATCCAAGATGGCGGCTCCAAATTCAAGATGGCAGCTGCTTAATGAAGTACATTTTTCGTAGGGAAGATGCCTGGACGCCAAAAATGGCGACCAGAACATCCAAGATGGCAATTTTAAATCCTAAATGGCGGCTTCAAATTCAAGATAGCGTCTTTTTCTTAAGAGTTTGAGGCTCAAACACTAAAAGTCAGGTTTACGATATGATTTCTGGTATCATGAAATGGATTTCTGTTAATTGTTTGAAAGTGCGATGTACATCAACATTTCGCTTGAGTTTTATGAAATTGGGTTTGGAAGGCACGAGAAAGGCGCCATCACCGCTAGGTGGATTAATTAGGGTTTTTATATATGGTCTCGGTTGTCATCGGTTGACTCGTGACCCGTCGATTGATGGCATGTTCCATCAACTTGTAAGAAACAGAGCTATGTTGGAGGCTGCTTCCATGTTGTCAAATCACCACTTTGCAACCCCTCATTAAACTTCAGTTTCTTTCGTGTTCAGAACTGCAGAAGATTGCTGATTCACTACAAACTATTCTGCCAACACTGCCCACGTCATATATCCCTTCTTTCTTCCAATTTTCTCGTTACATGTGTGCTCTAAATTGGTTCGAATACTGCCCGACTCCTTTCGAGTCTCATATCCTACTATTCTTGTTACAGCCCAGCTGCGCACACATGTATAGGTCGACTGGCATGTTTGTTCGCACATCATAAAAACGAACGGCGGACGACGGTCCCTGCTGCTGCTGGTCTGGTGGAAGGTAGGTAGTGGTCACACTATCCTTTACCGTTAAAACGAAATGCCAGTTGGAAGGGACCGTAAAAACCCCTCCATGTGAAACAGACAGAGAGGGAAAATGTGTCCCGTAAATTATTAATGCTTGTATTTGTGTGTGAAGGGACAGTCTCGGAATCGTCCCTAGTTGGTGGTTCTTGGCCACTGATGCCGACCGAGAGGGGCGCAATCAACGGTTGTGGTAGTGTTTCGGTTGAGTTGTATCCTTCCAATTGGAGTTATGATTTTTCATGCTATAATCCAATTTGAATATCGGAGAAAGGGCTCACTGCGACAAGGACCCGCACTACTGCCGGACTAATTAAATCTAATGACTCGACGATTTCGACACATTCGACAGCCACAACGGCGTACTGGAGGTCGACTCGAGGGTGGACTTTTTCCTAACGATTCTAACTTTGCATTCGAAGAATCGATTACATGACGGATAGGACTTTGTCTGGTGCTCAAACGACGATGCGAAGATGAGGTTTAATTTGCAATAATGATGTCAGCTGAATCCTTCCGACTCGATGTATAGTGTGATGTGTGAACGATGTATGTAGCGTAGCAGTACGGCGGCACATAAAAGGCATATGCTAATTTGGTTCGAGCTGAAAACATGTGATGACAGATGACTAGTAGGTTTCCGGATATGTATGGCGAAATGTATTTGTCAGATTGGTGACATAATTAATTGCCATGTTTCATTTGTCATGCCTTCCGTTGTTGGCTTTAAGTGGATTTTGGTGATACATAATGCATGGCCAAAATTTTAATCACAATCTAATGTCCATGATGATGACAATACATCTTCAGGCGTTTTATAATTGAGTTTCAATTTGGATAATTCTTTTTTTATTATTATTTCAGAACCTAAACTACATGATAACGGCCTTACAGCCACAGCTGTAAGGGCCTGTCCATAAACTACGTAGACTCATTTTTTGCCACCTCAGACCCCTCCCTCCCCCCTCGTAGACTTTTGTTCATACAAAAATTTCGAAATGTGTATGGAGCGTAGACTTTGGCCAGACCCCCCTGTCCCCCTACGAGTCTACGTAGTTTATGGACAGGCCCTAAGGGCGTGGGTATTCAGCAGTGACGGGTTCGAATCCCAGTCATTCCAAGAATTGATCCTAAAGGAAATTTCCTTGACTTTCTTGGAGTATCTCCGTGTCTGCCATACGAAAAACATATGCAAAATGACCATATACAGAGGAAGATGTCACTTGATAACTGTGAAAGTGCTTATAGAACACTATAACCCAAATAACAATTCAAAATCATTAATAAGCATACCAGTTGATTAAATGTTCTACAAAGGCACCGACAGTTGTACAAGAGTATATGTTGAACAAAATGGCGAATAAATGTTTCATGCAGTGGAAACAGCACGTTTGTTAATCATGTTTCTGCTCATTGAATAATCGTACAGAAAACAGTTGCTTAGGTATTCACATCAGTACCTAATCCGGGGTAACATTGATCAGAATTTTCTATCTTTCTTGAATAATTCTCTTGTTAAAGCAAACGTTACATGTTTTATATTTTTAAAACAAGTACTGCCCCTCTGAGCATGTGTTGAGCTACTCGAAAAAGTATTGTAAAACTTTAAAACATGTTTAAATAAGTTTTTTAATCTAATTTTTGATTGTGTTGATTTGGGGTAACATTGATCATGTCAGTGATCAATGTTCATTTCCCAAGTAACAATTATACTTTTGTGGCAATCCTGAAGTAATTTCTAAGATTGAATAATAAAACTTAGCTATAAAGCTCTTTGTTCTGAAAATTCGAGATAAAATAGGTATAAACTATCCATAAGACTAATCTGGCCCACTCTTCAGGAGATCTTCAAGACTGGTTTTGAAGACTGCTTTGAAACTAGTTGTATTTATGTACTAACACTGATGATTGGTTATAAGAACTTCATAAAACTTTAACAAGAATAGCTTGAAGCATGTTGATCTTTTAGCTGTCTTTCTCAAAAATGCTAATAGTGCATGATAAATGAAATCTTTTACCTCAGCATTATGCAGATGCGAACTAGTTTTGTTTCATGGATGAAATGTTAATTGAACTGCGAATTAATTTTCATCAAATTGAAATGGCTAATGCATCAAAATTGCCTGACAGATCATTGATGACAGGGAATCAAAATTTTCCGTGCCATACCCACTTTGTCATTGATATGCCACCCAAAACATACGAAAATAACAAAGCGCCTCAAAAATAATATCATTCATGAATATACGAAGACATAAATTTCCTGTAAACACAAAAGGCTACGCAACTTTTCCAATTCTTTCTAAACATGGCTGCCGTTCCAGGCGAACAAAAGTCATGCAGCCGCCATCAATTGTTATTACCTTTAATCCAAACCACCTCAAAACAATGATGGAACCAAGTCACCTTGCATGAAATCTACAGCATTTATTGAAGATTGTTTTTACTAGTGATGATCTTAAGGCAGATTTGTTCGTCTTAAATGAAACTTATTCGTTTTATTCAAGAGTAACAGCTTTTGACAATTGTTTGTTTACCTTTTTGGAGCTTGAAGGTTGTTTCTGTACATTTTGCTTCAGGAACTGCCTATTCTATTATAATTTCGTCTATTCAATAAGTGCATTTCTAAAACTTACTAGTACATATTACACTATTTAGCATACGCACGAGCAGAGATGGCATGCTCCTCAGTGCGAAACGTGAGAAGAGAAAACATACACTCTACACACGACTTTCAACGAGAGCGAGGGTGAACTACGCAACTTTTTTCACACACAAACCAGCCGCTCACTCTCTGGCATCCATCAGCGGCACACTCAAAATGAGTGCTCAAACAAATGATAGAACAAAGCATGTTTTTCAGTTTCTGCGTGCACATTTTGTGCGCACAGAAAATGTGCACACAAAAATTCGTTGAGTGCGCACTCAGTCGTGCTTCCAGTGCAATACTGTGTGTACCACAGGGAGTATGAAAGTACTATTACGCCGTCTAGTAGCAAATGCATCTGCTTGTCTAAGATATCACATAAATCATAGACAAATAGATATGTGACACTAACGAAATTTCAATGTCATATATCTCATGATCCTGATTACTTAGAGAGTTGGTGTCTTCGGCAAAGTTGTTTGGCTGGTCAAGGACTAACCGATAATAAAACTTAAGATTCAAAATTCCACCGCTAGGCGGTGCTAGTGAGTTAACAAATTTTATTTTTCATATATATCAGGAAAATTTTCAAAAAACTGCAACTAGCGCCGCCTAGCTGCAGAAACTTGAACCAAACGGTAATTATTCTGAAAGCCCATAATCTACTAAACAATATTGCCGAAGACACCATCTTTCTACAAAATCAGGATGCTGAGATATGCGAAATTTAATATTTGTTTGCTCTCTAGCGCCGCCTAGCGGTAGAATTTTGAATCTCAAGCCTTATTAGCGGTTAGTCCTTGACCAGCCAAACAACTTTGCCGAAGACACCAACTCTCTAAGTAATCAGGATCATGAGATATATGAGATTGAAATTTCGTTAGTGTCACATATCCATTTGTCTGTGATTTATGTGATATCTTAGACAAGCAGATGCAACACTGACAAAATTTCCATCCAATATATCTCAGGATCCTGATTACTTAGAGAGTTGGTTTCTTCGGCAAAGTAGTTCAGCTGGTCATGGGCTTTCACAATATGGGCCGTATGATTCGTGATTTCACCGCTAGGCGGCGCAAGAGAGCGTACAAATTTTACATTTCACATATCTCAGTACTCTGATTCTTTAGAATGATAGTGTCTTCGGCAAAATTGTTTGGTATATCAAGGGCTTTCAGAATAATTACCGTTTGGTTCAAGTTTCTGTAGCTAGGCGGCGCTAGTTGCAATTTTTTGCAAATTTTCCTGATATATATGAAAAACAAAATTTGCTAACTCACTAGCACCGCCTAGCGGTGGAATTTTGAATCTTAAGTTTTATTATCGGTTAGTCCTTGACCAGCCAAACAACTTTGCCGAAGACACCAACTCTCTAAGTAATCAGGATCATGAGATATATGAGATTGAAATTTCGTTGCAATTTTTTGCAAATTTTCCTGCTATATTTGAAAAACAAAATTTGTTAGCTCACTAGCACAGCCTTTTGGTGGAATTTGGAACCAAAATATCCATCAACTGTAAGTTCTTGACCAGCTTAATACGTATGCTTGTCTCTGATATCACAGGATTTGATACCCCTGGTTTTGGACTCACTGGCATGCTTTCGGTTCACCAAATGCTCAAACAACACTGACCCCTTTGAACACACTGCGTGTGCACTGAGTTCTGTTTTTTCAGCGTGCGCGCAGAAATTGCGCACTGGGATTATGATCTGCGGGCTCTCATTGCTCTCACGCAGCACTCTAATCACCCGCACAAAAACTCTGCGTGAGAGAAACTATGTACATTTTATTGTGCGTTTTTTCTCTTTCTCTTTTGTAAGAAAAATGAAAGTGAGAAGTTCAGTGAAAGATGAGCGTAAATGGGCACAGTTTCTGCGTGATATGCCATCCCTGCGCACGAGAAGAGTCACAGTAAGTACCCATTTTAGTTTCGATTCAAGCTGCTGTGGCCTGTGTGAGTAACTGGTTGAAGGTTGGACGACCTCAGCAAGCTACTCGCATTTTTGATTGGCTATAAAATGAATATTTCGTCGATATGATTACTTTTGAGCACCAAAACGGCAAAATTAACAGTGAGCAAAAATGTTTGAGTGTTTATATTTGCATAAAAAAGCCAATTTATTGCATAATTTATTATTTGAATTATTAAGATTTTATTACTCCGCTCAGTTCTTGTTCCAGACTAGTGGCTCTAGCTCAAGAATTGAAAGCTTTAAGAAGTTTTTAAAGGAGAATAACTCAGATGAATTGTACTTGAATAAACGAAGCATAAACTTTTAATAAAGTTTGTTGATGTAATGTGTTGAAAATAACTTCAAATACGTCTTAAAACTCATAATAAGATCAAATGCCTTAGGGAATCAAGTTGTTTTATGCGGAGTTTTCAAAATTAACTTGAAGAAAACTTAAAAACCGCATACGAACGGAGATTATTTTCACTTGATAAAAACAACTATAAATGTTTCATGAATTCTTCATGCTATGATAAAGCTTCCATAAAAATAAACAAATCTAAAAGGAATTTAAATTGCTACTTGGGTTTGTGTTGAAAATACCCTTACTTACTAAATTCGGGGTCGCTGATTTCGAATATGTTGTCCAAATTCTTACAAATTATGTACTTTTTAAGTTATTCTAGGATTAAAATCCTCTAAACCACGAATAACGCCTAAAGGTAGGCAATAGCTTAAGGAATTGATAGCCGACTTTTAATAAATCGTATATTTTACTGAAAAATAGCATTTTCATAAAAGTTTCGTTTATTGAATCCAACTCTAGGATATCATATTGAAGTAATACAGTGATTTCGAACTACATATTGTATCTAGTATTCACGCCAAGCATGAATGTTTGACAATGTATCTCATTGCGCTACGAAACACAGTTATGGAAAAATCGATTTAATTCAATGTTTATGAAATTCAATTTTCTTAAATTGCATGTCATTTAATAGCTAAATGATAGCAGATTACGATATACCATTCCATAACAGAAACTGATTCAATGTAAAATGCTTGTTTGAACATTTCATGAGGTGGGTCAAGCCGATCAATGTTACCCCGCTGATCAATGATACCCCGGATTACGGTATTTTATTCACTGAACAACCCAATTCTTCAGATGATTTCGCTAAAAACAACGGCGGTTGTTAGCTGTAGGTATTCCAACAGATCATTTACAACAAACCTTGGGCTGGTAATATAAGGTGAGACATTTTTGCAAGTAGGTGTATTGTATTTTTTACGAATAATCAGACTTTGGCGACGAAATTGAACTCGCCCTAATATGGTACTAACCTAACATTTATGACACATTTTCGCCTTCTTTTCCCGATTCAGGCGAAACCAGCTGATTTTGTTATGAAAACATAAACAGCTGGTAGCCGAGAACAATAAGGATGAACGTAAACATCGGTGAACCAGCTGGTTTTGCTGGGTAAACATGACCAGCTGGTGGACCGAGAACAAAAGACCCTAATGGTAAACATTGAGACGGCCGACGAAAACTGTCACATTATCGGGCGAGTTGCAAAAACCCTGCGACTGAGATTGACAGCGAAATCGAAAGCGAAATATGAGTACGACGAAATTTATCGCATCAAAGTCTAAGTCGAAAAAAATCGCAATACAATTCCATAAAAAATAGTAATCAATGAAATAAAAACAGGAAAACCAGTCATTTTTATTATTTTCAAAGGCAACACGGTCATAACAGATAAAAGCGTTTCAAATGTTCACTTTTTTCTAATAAGAAAACTTCAAAAAAGGATAACTTCTGTCATTCTCAGCATTTGATAGCATCGGCGTTGTGTCCAAGATTTCTGCCTGCTCCGAATCTTCAGAGGTGATGTTTGAGTTTCCAGTTACGCTTTGCCCTGGCAGTACACTCATTGCACAATTATGGGTCACACACAATTATTAGTCACTTTCTACTTGAATAGATAAATACTAACTAATTGCAAGCTTTTGTTAGCCATTATCATTTTTCGTTGATGAAATGATTTGTTTTGTGTCACTATACGTATCGCACACGGGCTTATACGTCAAAACATACCTATTTTCAGTCATTTTTTGTTCGGAGTAAAACCATCTGTCAAAGTAACGCTTCGATTGTGTACATCAGAAAGTGCGTGCGCTGTTTTCGTAAGCTTTGTAAAGGCGAGCTTTAGTGATTTTCGAGTGCGAAATGGTATCGTCACCAAAACAAAGGTATAATTTACGTTCATGTGACTGCAGCTAATTAAAGCTTATTTCAGACAAAATTTAAATGACTCATTGTGACAAGGGACACCGAAAATCACACAATGGATCATTGAAGCCGACTT
The DNA here is from genome assembly GCF_035046485.1 of Aedes albopictus. Taxonomy (NCBI): domain Eukaryota; kingdom Metazoa; phylum Arthropoda; class Insecta; order Diptera; family Culicidae; genus Aedes; species Aedes albopictus. Next base: position 132,581,783 of record NC_085138.1, read on the forward strand.
TTCCGCTACTCACCGCATCAAAACAAAAGAGCCACCGTATATGGACTGTAACACAGTGACAGCAGTCGAGTTACGTCAAACACACACGGCTACGGTGGCGCTATCTGTTCATTTCATAGCGGCCGTTTTAGTTATTTTAGTGATCCATTATGGGTCACTTTTTGTGCAGCATAATATTGACAGTTCTGCGTGTATGGGAATTGCATACTTTTAGGCGTTTATCAGTGGTTGTGTTGGAGATTTTGTCCCAATTTTGAAAAATTGATTTCAAATCGTGAAAACACGCTTCGTTAAGAGGTTTGAGACCAGTTTTAGATTCCATTATAGTTGATCTAGGGTTTTGTACCATTTGGGCAGGTGTTCCTATTTTCGGCACTTGCTGCTATAATTAAGTCAACTTCAAACCGATTGATTTGAATTTTTGTATAGAGTTAGATACTGTGCGTGCCTAACACTATACAAAAATTCAAATCAATCGGTTTGAAATTGAGTTATTTATAGCAGCAAGTGCCCAAAATAGGTACACCTGCCCAAATGGTACAAAACCCTATCTAGAATAAGTGACCATTCATTGAAAAAATAGACAAAACATTATTGTTGAGCCAATTCCTCTTGAGTGACCCATAATAGGCAACAAATTGACCCATAATTGTTACACAGCCGATTTTGACCCATAATTGTGGTTTTCATTATTCACCGACATTTCAGTAATTTTCACCGCCTAAAGTGAATTTTACAAGCAGATTTTTATATAAAACAATAAAAAGGAGTTTCAATGAAGAGAATATAAAATAAAAATAATGAAAGTGTTATTTTTGTATGAAAAACGATTCATATTATGAAATGATTGTTCCTTGAGTGACCCATAATTGTGCAATGAGTGTATTTAAGAGGCAGATTTTTGAAAGTTGTTTCGAGCGGATTTAAACACCAGGTGTCCAAAATATATGCTCAAGAGAATCCAAAATACATTGGAGTGCCCAAAGCAGTGAGAACAGATGCTTTAAAAATAAGTTTTTTCATCAAATTTTCATCCAGAAATTACCTACTGGTCTCTTTTAACGGACAGTGGAGGCTTTTACGATGATACTACATCATCATTATGTGTAACACCTGCTGAATCTGTTTGATTTTGACTTAAATTCAAACTTATGTCCTCTAGGGGTCCAAAATTCGACCGTTACCCTATACACTCAAACCTCCATTTAAGTAATGAGTCGGGGATACTTAAATGGATCCATTACGTAAATGGATTCATTACGTAAATGGATTCTGTTTTTGACTTAAATAGAGTTCATGCTTTTCCATTGCAGTTTCGTCAAAACATTTACAGTATTATCGAATTAAGCCAATAGACCGTTAGGCCGAAAACGTTATTAGGTCGAAACGGCCATTAGGCCGAAAAAGTTGTTAGGTCGAAGAGGTCATCAGGCCGATATATCGTTTGGTCGGAAAACGGTCGTGTGGCTGAAAAATATTGTAACATCAAAGTGTTTATTTGGCCGAATAGATCATTAGGTGTAATTGGTAATTGGGCCGAATAGGTCATTAAACCGAATAGGTCATTAGGCCGAATATGTCGTTAGGCCGAATAGGTCATTAGCCCGAATAGGTCATTAGGCCGAATAGGTCATTAGGCCGAATAGGTCATTAGGCCGAATAGGTCATTAGGCCGAATAGGTCATTAGGCCGAATAGGTCATTAGGCCGAATAGGTCATTAGGCCGAATAGGTCATTAGGCCGAATAGATCATTAGGCCGAATAGGTCATTAGGCCGAATAGGTCATTAGGCCGAATAGGTCATTAGGCCGAATAGGTCATTAGTAGGGACAATGGAAATTCGCGATTTCGCGGAAGCCGCGAAATACGCGAAATTGCGCCTTGATCGTGAAATTTTAAATATCCCGCGAAATGCTGCGAAATCTGGCAGATTTGAGAAACCTCCAACAAATTTGCATTGATTTTAAACTTTTAAGCAAAAATTGACTGTTAGCTTTTGACGGTGTAGAGTAATTTACGATTCCTTATCTGCATGATGAAAACTTTTCTTATCTGATTTTCATCAAACTTGTTACTTTTTCGATGAATTTATGATTGCTCTTCACAAAATTCAAACAAATTTTTCATTTGGTCTTCAAAATTGAAGTTTTCCTCAACAAAACGGTCAAAAATATGAGTCCGCGAAATTGCCGCGAAATTCACTATAGCAGTCCGCGAAATTTGAGAAATTTTGCCGCGAATTTCCATTGTCCCTAGTCATTAGGCCGAATAGGTCATTAGGCCGAATAGGTCATTAGGCCGAATAGGTCATTAGGCCGAATAGGTCATTAGGCCGAATAGGTCATTAGGCCGAATAGGTCATTAGGCCGAATAGGTCATTAGGCCGAATAGGTCATTAGGCCGAATAGGTCATTAGGCCGAATAGGTCATTAGGCCGAATAGGTCATTAGGCCGAATAGGTCATTAGGCCGAATAGGTCATTAGGCCGAATAGGTCATTAGGCCGAATAGGTCATTAGGCCGAATAGGTCATTAGGCCGAATAGGTCATTAGGCCGAATAGGTCATTAGGCCGAATAGGTCATTAGGGGTAATAGGTCATTAGGCCGAATAGGTAGTTAGGTTGAATAGGTCATTGGGCCGAAGGTGTCATTTGGCCGAAGGTGTCATTTGGCCGAATAAGTCATTAAGGCTGAATAGGTCATTAGGCCGAATAGGTCATTAGGCCGAATAGATCATTAGGCCGAATAGGTCATTAGGCCGAATAGGTAATTAGGCCGAATAGGTAATTAGGCCGAATAGTTAATTAGGCCGAATAGGTCATTAAGCCGAATAGGTCATTAGGGGTAATAGGTCATTAGGCCAAAAAGGTCATTAGGCCGAATAGGTCATTAGGCCGAATAGGTAATTAGGTTGAATAGGTCATTAGGCCGAAGGTGTCATTTGGCCAAAGGTGTCATTAAGGCTGAATAGGTCATTAGGCTAAATAGTCCATTAGGACGAATGGGTCATCAAAAAGTATGTACAAGAAACCTTGCTCGTCATACAGTCGAACCTCCATGAGTCGATGTTCCTTGACTCGATATCGACTCATGGAGGTAATTTTTTCCATACTGAAAAATAATTTCTGGGTTACTATGATAGTCCTTCCAAAATGCCTCTAAAAAGATTTCTGTTCCACTTCTCGATATTTCCATGAATCGTTGGTCCCTTCAATATCGACTCATGGAGGTTTTACTATATTTAGACCTTTTCGGCCTAAAGACCTTTTCGGCCTAAAGACCTTTTCGTCCTAAAGACCTTTTCGGCCTAAAGACCTTTTCGGCCTAAAGACCTTTTCGGCCTAAAGACCTTTTCGGCCTAAAGACCTTTTCGGCCTAAAGACCTTTTCGGCCTAAAGACCTTTTCGGCCTAAAGACCTTTTCGGCCTAAAGACCTTTTCGGCCTAAAGACCTTTTCGGCCTAAAGACCTTTTCGGCCTAAAGACCTTTTCGGCCTAAAGACCTTTTCGGCCTAAAGACCTTTTCGGCCTAAAGACCTTTTCGGCCTAAAGACCTTTTCGGCCTAAAGACCTTTTCGGCCTAAAGACCTTTTCGGCCTAAAGACCTTTTCGGCCTAAAGACCTTTTCGGCCTAAAGACCTTTTCGGCCTAAAGACCTTTTCGGCCTAAAGACCTTTTCGGCCTAAAGACCTTTTCGGCCTAAAGACCTTTTCGGCCTAAAGACCTTTTCGGCCTAAAGACCTTTTCGGCCTAAAGACCTTTTCGGCCTAAAGACCTTTTCGGCCTAAAGACCTTTTCGGCCTAAAGACCTTTTCGGCCTAAAGACCTTTTCGGCCTAAAGACCTTTTCGGCCTAAAGACCTTTTCGGCCTAAAGACCTTTTCGGCCTAAAGACCTTTTCGGCCTAAAGACCTTTTCGGCCTAAAGACCTTTTCGGCCTAAAGACCTTTTCGGCCTAAAGACCTTTTCGGCCTAAAGACCTTTTCGACCTAAAGACCTTTTCGGCCTAAAGACCTTTTCGGCCTAAAGACCTTTTCGGCCTAAAGACCTTTTCGGCCTAAAGACCTTTTCGGCCTAAAGACCTTTTCGGCCTAAAGACCTTTTCGGCCTAAAGACCTTTTCGGCCTAAAGACCTTTTCGGCCTAAAGACCTTTTCGGCCTAAAGACCTTTTCGGCCTAAAGACCTTTTCGGCCTAAAGACCTTTTCGGCCTAAAGACCTTTTCGGCCTAAAGACCTTTTCGGCCTAAAGACCTTTTCGGCCTAAAGACCTTTTCGGCCTAAAGACCTTTTCGGCCTAAAGACCTTTTCGGCCTAAAGACCTTTTCGGCCTAAAGACCTTTTCGGCCTAAAGACCTTTTCGGCCTAAAGACCTTTTCGGCCTAAAGACCTTTTCGGCCTAAAGACCTTTTCGGCCTAAAGACCTTTTCGGCCTAAAGACCTTTTCGGCCTAAAGACCTTTTCGGCCTAAAGACCTTTTCGGCCTAAAGACCTTTTCGGCCTAAAGACCTTTTCGGCCTAAAGACCTTTTCGGCCTAAAGACCTTTTCGGCCTAAAGACCTTTTCGGCCTAAAGACCTTTTCGGCCTAAAGACCTTTTCGGCCTAAAGACCTTTTCGGCCTAAAGACCTTTTCGGCCTAAAGACCTTTTCGGCCTAATGACCTTTTCGGCCTAAAGACCTTTTCGGCCTAAAGACCTTTTCGGCCTAATGACCTTTTCGGCCTAAAGACCTTTTCGGCCTAAAGACCTTTTCGGCCTAAAGACCTTTTCGGCCTAAAGACCTTTTCGGCCTAAAGACCTTTTCGGCCTAAAGACCTTTTCGGCCTAAAGACCTTTTCGGCCTAAAGACCTTTTCGGCCTAAAGACCTTTTCGGCCTAAAGACCTTTTCGGCCTAAAGACCTTTTCGGCCTAAAGACCTTTTCGGCCTAAAGACCTTTTCGGCCTAAAGACCTTTTCGGCCTAAAGACCTTTTCGGCCTAAAGACCTTTTCGGCCTAAAGACCTTTTCGGCCTAAAGACCTTTTCGGCCTAAAGACCTTTTCGGCCTAAAGACCTTTTCGGCCTAAAGACCTTTTCGGCCTAAAGACCTTTTCGGCCTTAAGACCTTTTCGGCCTAAAGACCTTTTCGGCCTAAAGACCTTTTCGGCCTAAAGACCTTTTCGGCCTAAAGACCTTTTCGGCCTAAAGACCTTTTCGGCCTAAAGACCTTTTCGGCCTAAAGACCTTTTCGGCCTAAAGACCTTTTCGGCCTAAAGACCTTTTCGGCCTAAAGACCTTTTCGGCCTAAAGACCTTTTCGGCCTAAAGACCTTTTCGGCCTAAAGACCTTTTCGGCCTAAAGACCTTTTCGGCCTAAAGACCTTTTCGGCCTAAAGACCTTTTCGGCCTAAAGACCTTTTCGGCCTAAAGACCTTTTCGGCCTAAAGACCTTTTCGGCCTAAAGACCTTTTCGGCCTAAAGACCTTTTCGGCCTAAAGACCTTTTCGGCCTAAAGACCTTTTCGGCCTAAAGACCTTTTCGGCCTAAAGACCTTTTCGGCCTAAAGACCTTTTCGGCCTAAAGACCTTTTCGGCCTAAAGACCTTTTCGGCCTAAAGACCTTTTCAGCCTAAAGACCTTTTCGGCCTAAAGACCTTTTCGGCCTAAAGACCTTTTCGGCCTGAAGACCTTTTGCAGTCTAACGATTTTTGCGGCCCAATGACGCATTCAGCCTAATGACCTATTCAGCCTATTGACCTGTTCGGCCTAATGACGTGTTCACCCTCATGACTGGGCTGAAAAGGTCCCTATTCGGCCCATTCAGCCTAATGACCTTCTCGAAGAACAGATGTTTTCGAAATCGTAGCATATTTACATTTGTTTTGCTGTGGATACAGTCAAATTCTATTTAAGTTGCGTTACTTAAATGAAGGGACTTTAATAGAATTTACTTTAATGGATTCGACTTAAATGGAGGTTTGAGTGTATATGCAATTTACCGAGCAATTGCTTCCTGTCCGAACTCGCTATGCTCGTCTAACCTTAAAAAAGGGATAACATGCATGGATTATTACAGGTCGGACTCGATTATCCGGAGACTCGATTATCCGGAGACTCGATTATCCGGAGTTCGATTATCCGGAATTTTAGACTCGATTATCCGGAGTATTTTTATTGCGATATTTTTTTTTTATTTCAATGATAAAATTTGACATAATTAAGTATTATAACATAGTGCTGATACGATTTTGGAAGCCCCCGATTCGTATTCCTCCGATTTAGTCGGCTCTTTGACCCGATTATGTTAGCCTCTTTTTACGAGAAAATTAAAATATTTTACACTCAGCACTAACATTTAACATTTCCAGTATTTTACAGTGTATCTCAAATTTAGTACATTTGATATTTTTTGGCGTCATATACAAATTACGGAACAAAAAAATCTCGCGTAATATTTGAAATGGGCCAAACAATTTTAAATCTCTTCTCAGTTAGAAAACGCTAAATGTTTCATCTGTTTTCAAAACATGCCGTGAATCATTCAGGAAATTTTCCAATAATGGTTGCTGGTATTTCTTCAGATAGTGTTTCTGAGATTTCTCCAAATTTTCCTTCAAAGGGAAATTTTTCAGAGATTTATTTCCTTTTGCTTGGTATTCCTCCAAGAATTCTTCCTGAGACTCCTTTGGGAATTTCTGCTGAGATTCCTCAAGCAATCTCTGCTGGAATTCCGCCAGATATTTTCCGAGGAGATTTTACGAAAAATTTTCCGGGCAATTCTTGTTGGGATTCTATCAGGATTTTATACTGGAATTCTTCCACGGATTTTTGTAGTTATACTCTAAATACCCACAGGTGGATCAACAGTTTTTTTTTCTAGGAATTATGTATAAGATTTTTATGGGGATTTCTCCTGATATTTCTTAAAGTTTTCTCTGGAATATTCTGTTGATATTCCACCAAAAGTCCTTGAGGATTTCTTTAGGTATTCATGAAGAAATTTCTCCTGGGATACTTTCAGGAATTTCTCCAGATATTTTTTTTTTCATTATTTTCTTCATGATTTTTTGCATGGATTTCTTCAGAAATTCTCCCGGATATTCCTCAGAACTCTTTTAGAGATTTCTCCAGAAAATTAGGCTTGTCCACTTTTTCAAAAATGTTCTCTGATTCTCAAGTCCACCCCCATATTTTGATTGGCATCCAAAAAAAAGTAACTGGTCAAAACTTCAGCCAAATCCATTGAAATTAAGAGGTCTAAAGCATGATTGGCCCCGAAAAGCTAGATTTAGTACACATTAGGCTTTCACGAATTTTAAAAATTTTCGCTCAACTCCTACATCATTGATGCCAAAGAAGCAAATAATCAGCAGGAGCAGTTATTTCTTTTTGGAAGCCAATCAAAATATGGGGGTGGACTTGAGAATCACAGAACTTTTTTTTAAAATTAGACTTGCCTATTCTACCTATATTCCTTCAGGAGTTCGATCAAAATGTTTGTTGGGTTGGTATCACTGCTCCCAGTATCGTGTGACACACGGAAGAGGCTGTTTCTAGATTAGAACACTCTGAACATTAACACTGAATTCATCATACAACAGCCCCATTCACTTCAAAAGTTTTTTTTTCTCGTCCCTCAACATTTTCTCCAATTTACACAAATCACACCCTTTTTCCTCAACCATGCCTTCTTTAGGAAACATCCATTAAGTACGTTACGCCAAAATTGGAAAATTTTTATACGGATTTTTCTGTGACGTACTTAATGGATGGCCCCTTACTGTTTATGTTTTGTTTCACGAATCCATAATCTTTTTATTTAGTTCAAAATTGACAGAAAAGTGCCCCGATCTTATCAACCTAAAACACTATAAGGATCTTACTGAATATAGCATACTAAGGGAATGTCCATAAATTACGTCACATTTAAGAGGGGCGGGGAGATGCAGCAAATTGTGCTGACCCATTAAACCTTCAGAAAACTTGTATAAAAAGTTTGACTAGGGGAAGCAGCAAAAAAAGTTTTTTTGACGTAATTTATGGACGATCCCTTATTCGAATTTCTGACTACGCCACTGCTTCATGAAAATAAAATAACAATAACATATATTTTCATACGTTTTTGAATTTTGATTTTATTTTTATATGTGATTCGATTATCCGGAAAATTCGATTATCCGGAGTGAAATAAAAATCGATACTCCGGATAATCGAGTCCGACCTGTATTATGCATTTTTAATTTGTTTATGAAACTTTTGTTATCTATTGCTGACTACATCCCTGTTTCTTCTCTGGAACTTCTGGAATTATTTTAAGCGAATAATCTTTTTCTTTATTTGTCGTTAATATTTAAGCCAAATTTATAACGGGCGTATCTACAATGATCGATTTCTCTTCGTCGATTTTCTCTTTTGTTAATAGCTTTGCCGGAAAAACACTTTTGGTAGTTTTTGTTGTTTTAAATGCTAGTCCTCGTCGTCCTTCACCGAAACACACCGAGAAATCGATCATTGTAGATACGCCTGTATGACACTAAACGCGAGAAAATCGACACTGATTCTTCATTAGGGCCTAACTGACATTTTCGATTTCTCTTCATCGAACCTCTCTTTGTGTTATTACAGAATGTGTATTGAGTTTTCCCAAAAAAAATTGATTGAAATGTTAAGGAGATGACTACATCTTGCTATAGAAACAAAAAGAATAATGATTTTGTTCGGTTTGATCAAGTTATTTGCGAAAGAGAGAGTCGACGAAGAGAAATCGATCAAGTCAGTTAGGCCCTTATGACAAATCATATTGAATTGGAGTTCTTGAGGAAAATACTTTGAAAGGGCCAAATTGAGCGTTTTATTTTATTTTGTTTTTTTTTTTTTGACCGTCCTATCTTAAAATTGGTCACCCTTATGACGAATTAAAAAATACAAGTTTAATGATTTTAGATGAATCATGTATCACCGCCATACCGCCAAGCGTTGAATAGCGCAAGAGCTCACGCCTGCAACGTAGGCAACCAGCTCTGCTCATCCAGGTGCGCAGCAATGCGAGCTTTTTTACCTTTTCGTACACCTTTACGGGTAGGACTTACCTGCCTTACCTGTTCAGTTCAGCCCAAGACGAAAGCATTCCACGGCATCACCGAGGGTAATCGACACACGCAAGAGGCTTCGAGCATGCGTGCGCAGCCAAAGTAAGGGGAACGGAACAAGCTTTTATTATTTTCCCTCTTTATGAAATATGGTAGGTAACGAGCATACGACGAGCATCATGCATACATTCAGGGTGAATCATTCGCGACAGAAGCGGAAGCGAATGAACAGTGGGGTTACCGGCAGACAAAGTTCGTAATAATTGTCATCAACTAATAAGATGAGATTGGGATTTTTTGTAAACATTTATATTTTATTTACTTCTTTTAAGTACGTTTTTATTATCGTTATACAATATAGGATTTTGTAGGTTTTTTTCTGATCTTTTTATTCTCGTTATTTCGCTATTCTTGCATTAAATACAGTAGTGGGATTTTTCATTTCGATTAAATATTTTGTGTTTGTGTGTTGTGATTTTTAGTTTTTCTTTTGTATAATAAGTATGCTCGTTTCATCGTGTGGATGTTTGTGTGAGTTTATGGGTTTGTCTATTCATTTGCGTTTGTCCGTGTATTGTTGAGAACATTGTATAATGCCTGTAATGTGCAATGATGGGATTTCGATTTCCGTCTCATCATTTGTCTTTTTCTAATGGGGATTTTTTATTGTTTGATGAGCTGGTTTTGTTTGTCTCTCCATTAAATAAATTACTAAGTTTTCCTTTGTTGTATTACTTGATTTTCCCATCGTATTTTGTTTATACTTACGATCGATTTGTACATTTACATAAATTCATAATGTTTAATAGGAATCTTCGTGTGATTTTTCATGTTTTTTTCGCCGCCTTAAAAGTTAAAATCAACTGTCGTGACTACATTTTCTCCAGATTTTTTTTTACATTCCGAGTTTCTATTACTTCACAAAGTTTGTCTTTCTCGCAAAATGAAGAGGTTCGGGAATGTCAAACTATTGAAACGGTTATCAATTGTGCTCTAGCAGTTCCGAGTGGAATTGATTTGTTTGTCTTTAGTTGGGATTAGAATGTACAATTTCGAGATCCTTAGACGTTTTCATGAACACTCCTCCTGTGCGGATAGGGAAAGTGTCTATGAACTACGTCGAAGAACTGGAACTAAACGATCCAATAAATAATCCAATAAAATTATTCTAAAAACGCAGAGAAAATAGATCAGTCTTAACTGTAATAACCTAGCACAGAGAAAAAGAACTTCGACTGCCAGCTGGAATATGATACAAAGATCCGGAAGATCACCAGTAATATATACAAACGGGAACGGGATGAAACATAACCTTCGAAACGTGTGTCTAAAGACGGCTCCTAACCTCAACAGAAATAGAGAAAAATAAAGCAAAGAACGCTAAAAAGAGATGAAAACAAACAAGTGAAAATGATTCCTTCTACTACTGCTACTGTTTGCAAGTTTTGGTGATTTCAATTAGCCTAAACAATTATCTTACACAAACAGAGGGGTTAGGGAACAAGGAAACGGAAACTTCTACAGAGATAAGGAAGAGTAGTTCCATTGAAAATTCCATTTTTGTTTTTTTTGTTCTGCTCAAATTTTGCACGAAAAATCCTCGTGCTCGAAACAGACAATATGCATAACTGTTTTTTTAAAGGATCTAATCAAGAATTCCTCAAAATTTACTAAAAAGTTCAAAAAAAGTTGCACTGTAAAAATATTTGTTTTTTTTTTCAATTATTTCAGAGAGAAAAACTAAAAATCAATTTTCTCATTAATGTTTTTTGGTGTTTTTCTTTTGTTATGTTGGATATTTTTAGCAGAGAACTTATTGCACAGTGGGTCAGAATGAGGAAATAGTTGACAAAAAATATATATTTTTTTCAGTCATCGAACCGATTTTATGGAAGTCTGCAAAGTTTGCCATTAAAAAGTTTGCCATTAAGAATAACATTCAAGCAAAATTTGTGCCAAAACAAAACAAATCTACATTCGAAATCGAATGGAACCTCTCGAGATAAAACTATCAACAAAAACATGACCGTTCGCTTCATTCGTCAACAATGCGAATAATCAAAATGGATTATTCTTCTGGGGGGTTTTCATATTTTCTTATCGATTTGAGGGTAATGCATTTACGCTCAAAATTTTCGAATCACTTTTTTTGTTTTGTTTGGGGGGTTGCATTTATTTGTGCCTTAAACCAAGGTTGGTATAGAATGTACATGTTGTCTCTTTCTCGTATAAAGGGAGGAATAATTTATCATTGTAATATATTATATAAACTAAAATTAAATGCCATTCTGTTCACTTACACAGCTAGTATGTACACGGGGTGTGGAGAAATAAAAATCATTTTGTCTAATAATTCTGCCTTCTCGCTGATTTTGTTTTTAACTTTGGTATTAATGCCTCTATTTTCGTCGTAAAACTATGTACTCTCGGTCGTTTTAAAATGGTATAGAAGCGGAAGTGTCTCCCGTTTGGCGTAACGGCCATCCGGCACCCTATGCCAAATGGGGGTACTCCCGTGTGGAACCCTGTCCCTACCGGAGGGCGCGATGCGGAAAAGCGGACACAGCTTAGGAGATCGCAGCGGCGCAGCGCCGAGGATCCCGTACGTTCCGTCCGGGTTTCCCTTCTAGTAGATTCTGGACATCATTCGATTGGGGGGCAACTCGTAGCCACTCCACGGGGGGTAAAGTCATGCGGTGGCCGCTTCCTCCTTGATGATCGGAGTGGCGGGATTGCTGTTGGAGGGTGTGCTGTTCCGGTCCTGGTGCTCCGCCAGGGAGCCCATGGGCGGCGGGACGGGCAGTGGCGGTAGCAGGATAGCGCCCGGGGGCGCATGGTTGGGCGAGACCGGGATCATCGGTCCTTGAGGTTGCTGTTGCTGCTGCTGCTGGAGTTGCTGTTGGAGGTGTTCGCGATGGTGATGCTGTTGGGCGGCGGCTGCCACGGCAGCGGCTTGTTGTTGCTGAGCCGCCGCAGCTGCTGCCATCTGTTGGGCTGCCAGTTGCTGTTGCGCTGCTAGTTGCTGCTGGTGGTGGAGCTGTTGCTGGTGTTGCAGGTGCTGGAGTTCCCGTTGTTGCTGCTGTTGTTGCAGCTTGCCTTGGTTGACGACGCACTTCCGCATGTGCTTCTCGAGGGTCGAGGGCACGCTGAAGGGCATTTCGCAGAACCGACACCGGTAGACGTCTTTGCCCAAGCGGCCGTGCGTTTTCATGTGCCGGGTGAGCTTGGAGCTCTGCGCGCAAGCGTAGGAACATAGTTCGCATTTGTAAGGCTTTTCTCCGGTGTGGCTCCGTCGGTGAACTGTCAGATTCGAGCAATTCTTGAACACCTTGCCGCAGTATTCGCACGTGTCGTTGCGGGACTTGTGCTCTTTTTTCATCATCGGATGCATGAGGCTACCGGAGCCGCGATCACGACCTGGTTTCATGTTTTCGAACAGCGATTCGTTCCGGTGCAGGCCGGGAATGTTCCACCAGCTGTCGCCACCTTCGAGTTTCATGCGCTTGGATGCTTCGAAGGGGTTCTCAAACGGGTTGAACAGAGGAACTTGTGGAAGTTGGGGATTGTGATGCTGCAGCATGTTCTTCGCTAGTTCCTCTTTGATCCGCAGCGCCGCCGGAAGTCCGTTCAACTTCTCGGCCAGGCCGGGGATGGCCATGGCGCTGTTGTTGTTATCTCGATCTTTACTGGTCAGCTGCAGCTTCAACGCGTTTCCCGACTCCTGTAGGGCTTGTTTGTAGGCTTCGGAATATTGGGCAATGTTGGACAGTCCGAACTTGTCCATCAGCTCCCCCACCAGGGAGGACTGCATGTGCACCTGCCCGTCCTTCTTGGCGTGGCTCTGGGTGCTGCTCATGCTGAGATCTTCGGCTTCCTCGCCCAGCTCTCCGTCTCGGTCGTCGTCATTATCGTCGTCGTCGATGTCCTCGGCGTCCATCAGCTCGTTGTCGGAGTCGTCCATGTCGGACTCCATGCTTCCCTGATTACTCATGCCGTCTTCGCTCGGAATTCCGTGCGTTTTCATGTGCTGCTTCAGCTTCGTGATGTCCTCGCAGCAATATTCGCAGCTGGTGCACTTGTAGGGAAGCTCATCGGTGTGCGTCCGACGGTGCACAAGCAGATTCGATTGAAAGCGAAACTTCTTGCCGCAGTACTCGCAGGAGTGCATCGCGTCGGTTAATTGGCTTTGCTTGTTCGGAGGGGTGGACGCCGACCGAGGGGTGTTGGTGATTGATCCGGACTCGAGCCCTCCCAGTTCGGTGTGCTTTTCGGGTGGGGTGAGACTTTGCGGTCGGGAGTTGTTGGTCAACGGGGTAGGGGGAAGCTGTGAGGGAGAGGGGCTGGCGAAAGAGGGGGAATGCTGCTTGCGGGGACTGGGAGAGTTGGAGGTGTTTTGATTAGTCCCTGGACTGGTGGTACCCGCGAGCTGCCGCAAGCGCTGTGAGTAAAAATCCATATGGGGTTCGAGAACCAAACCTTGGGTACCACCTGGTAGCGAGATGCTCCCTGATGAGGGAGGTCGCTCTGTTGTCGGATTGCCGCCGCCGCCGACGCCGCCACCGGCATTAAACTGTTGATTGTGGGTTTTCAGTTGGTTGGCCGCCGCGACTGCAGCCGCTGCAAGATTGAGACCATGGCTGCGAAACTGCTCGGACATGAGATGTTCCATGCGAAAGTCATGGTGACCGCGGCCGCCAAAGAGGGGACTGTGCGGGTGGTGGTTCAACGGCATTCGCAGCAGGTTGAACGGGTTCGGATGCATCTCCGGAGGCGGAAGCAGCGGGTGATGTCTCAAACCCGGCGGTGGAAGACTTTGCGAATCACGTGGTGGTTGTTGTTGTTGTTGCTGTTGCTGCTGCTGGGGTAGTTGCAGCTGGTTCTGCAGCAGATTGATTCCACTGCCTCGAGAGCTATTGCCACTGGAGGAGTTGTTGTTGCTGGAACAGTTTGAACTACCGCTAAGGTTATTCATGGAATGGGATTTACCGCTTTGGGCCAAGGTTTCCGGCTCGTCGTTGTGTGCCGGAGTGTCATCATCGTTATCGAGCTCCGGAACGCGGCTCGATTCGACCTCGGCCGGTTCGTCATGCTCGTCAGCTTCGTCTATATCGCCACAGTCCTCGCCGTCATCGTCATCGAGCAGCGATACCACCTCGTAGATTTTCACCCGGTGGGCATGCTGGACATGTTGCACCAGCCGCCACGCCGAATGGTATTTGGTTTTGCACGTGCTGCAAACGTAGTTACTGGGTTCTGTAATGAGAAGAGAGAGAGAAAGGAATTGTCTAGATTATTTTGGCAATAGTAAGAAATCAAAGCTTGTTTTTCTCAGAGATGGCGCCACCACATTAAAAGTAAAATCACTTTTCTTGTATGGACAAATCGTTGGCTTACACTCGTTCCGCATCGCAGCGATTTGTGCCTTGGGGTAAAAAGTTGCAAATTAGAAACAAAATCATTATCCCTACGCGTTTCTTCTGGATTCATTGCAGTAACTGAGAATTGATTACATCACCATACAAATTTCAAGTTGTTTACTTCTTTTTTTCTGACTGGCATTTTCCACCCGTGTTGCGCATGATGTTTCGAGTGGATAGGTGCCAGGCGGCGCCGCTGTATACGTGAAAAACACATGGAATACGAGCGCCGTCTATGATTCCGTAGCGCAAACTTTTCTGCTTGTTTACACTGTTATCACGTTTACCGCATTTATCAGAAAAGCGCCACTACCGGCACTTTAGCATAAGCGCAGCTGCTTACTTCCTATTCACGATTGCCATGACGTATAAATAGTCATAGCAGAGAGTTAAAATATCGAAAATTTGTTTTGAAAATTGATATTCCCCTTGTCTCTCGTGTGTCATTCTATTCAATATTTGGCAATCCACGCACCAACGTGAACCTCTGCCAAACATTTCTTTCCCAAACACACTGACATCCGCATGAACTTGCGCAGACGCAGTGATACATACATAAGGTAAGCAGGCGACTTATATAATCACTTCCTCCCCCATCTCCTTAACCCTTATGTAGCCGGCAGGGTACCCGGGTACCCAGCACCCATTTAAAATACACGGTGTAGAAAAAAGCATAACGGTTAATGACCTGCATTTTGACGTATCATGCGTCATTCTCGCCACAACATAGAAGATCATCGACATTCACACACTCAAGATGATTGCTTGGGTAAAAGTTATAGACACAATTCCACATGCACATAACCTCTACTTGTCCACTCGATCAGTATGTGAGATTTAATCCTCTGAGCTTTCGTCAGAAATCAATTTTTAAAGTAATTCTACAATCTACAAACTTCCCGGTATGCCTTGGCGTTCGATTTTGTCCCGAAAAAAAAAAAACATTTCAGGAATTGCACGCATCAAAAAACGGTTCATCAAAGTGAGATAAATATTTATGCTCCCTCCATATCAGAGGAGAAGGAGGGACATTCCCATTCGAATGCAGGGCTGATTGAAAAATGCAGCTGCATCCAGTCGGAATTCCACCGCGTTTGGTGTACCAGATTCATCCCCTTTGGTCAGACAGGGAACTGAAAATCGGTGATCATCAGAGAAGGAGGCCCAGTCAGCAACGGGTGCAGAGAATTGGCAACCCAATGATATTTACATAATTTCGCGCAATGTCCTGTTTATATGCGAGCCATCGTCACGGATGCAACTTCGTTCCCCGGATTCTCGGTGCAGCGAACACACACATCAGTCCACCACCTCTGGGCACCCAGAGTCGAGAATGGGAAATATTTATGCAATACGTATGATGATGGCCTTTAATCGCGCGATTCGGATTTTGGTTTTCTCTTTGATGAAAATTAATTAAATATTTTTATTTTCACCACAACGGGGAAAACCGGTTCTTGTTGTTGATGAAAAACGGATGTTTGCACGGTGTCGATTCGGTTTAATGTAACTGTTCTGGAAGGCAGTGCTGAAAATGTCATTTCAATATATCTAGATTCAATCACCTACAGCTCATTTCAGAAGCTGAACTTGAAAATATTGTCTACGAAAAACTTGTGCGGCTAGACCACTTGAACAAGAAAGTCACGGAAAACCCACTCTATCCACAATATTGAAAATTAATGTCATCGAGTTTTTGAGAAATGCCAATTGATATTCATCATGAATATCAATTGACATTATAAAAAAACTACATTGACCTTAAATATTATAGAGAGAGCAGTTTTTCCATGGCCTTCTTATAGAACTGGTCTAGCCACACAAATGTTTCATATACTATGCTTTCAGATTCAGCTTCTGAAATTTGCTGTAGGTGATTGAATCTTGATATGTCGAAATTACATTTTCAGCGCTGTTGGAAGGTCAAAACGGTCGAAAGTGTTTAAATGATGAAATGTCACTAGGGCTGGCATCCCTGCGGAGGGCTGCCAAAACGACTGATGATTCGTTGTTTTAAAAATTTACCTCGGAAAACGCGTCTTCACAGATAAGTAGTTAAGATTTTTCTTCTATCGATACAAAGAGACAAACAACGTGGCTCATAATCCACACGTGGTCCTTACTTTCCCCAACGCCAGAGCTCTACAACACGGATGACGAGCAACATGGACGCACGGACAAGCGCCGGACTAGCCCAGGCGCAGTAAACGACCCGAGCAGAAGTATACTCTGATATACCTATTTGAATACAAATGAGGACAACCTTCCGGCCACGATTGGAGAATGAGACTGCATGTAGGCACTAGGTACTAGGTAGCCACTACTGCCATCAGGGGCCCACCACAGAATGGTGCTTCCATCACACTTGATGGCTCGTCGAGGGTTTTACATGAGAACAGAAAGGAAAGAGAAAAAAAACTGTAGAATATAAATGTCCGCATATTTATATGAGATCCGCAAGAGACACCACCGCCACGTAAAGACGAGCGCGCCAGATGGTGTCCTTTCTCTCCGTCGTCGTCGTTGTCCGACGTTGGCGATGCGATGATGGTGGACCAGCCAGCATGGTTCTCGCCAAGAAATGAACGTATGCGGTTCTGCTGTTTTCTGTTTAGGATTTTTATGTTCCAACGCGGGGCATCTCGGACGGTTCTCACCATGGACAAGCAGACGCGTGGTGCTTCATGAAAACTACAACGCCCAATGCTAAGGAACAACAGCATTGTTTACCGCTAGATGGCAGTAAGACGATTCTTGTAAACGACGTTATTTTTCCGGTAGAGCCAGAGTAAATTTAAGTAAACTAACATTTTGAAATGATGTTTCTAGTTTAAGCAGTTTCAAACGATATTTGGGACGCCCTGAATCTGGTTTTCAAGCGTCGTAATCGCGATTCAATGCAATTGAAACATTTTTGTTCGACGCCTCATATCCATATTCAAACGGCATGTTATGTTCGTGTTTGTGGCGTCGTGATCTAATACTAAAACCAATTGACGCTCGTTCAGGCCTTACTGGGTGACGGTCATCTGGCAGTGAGTGTCATAATTCCTGCGTCGGAGCGACGGTAACATGCGTTAGGGCTACTTCTTCGTATTGAGATTTTCAAAGATTGACAATCTCGAAGTAGAAAATGGCGGATATTGACAAAGAATTCGCGGGATTTGGGAAGAATCGATGCAATTCGGTACATATGTGAAGATCTTTTGACTATTATTGTCACTTTCAGAAGTATTGCCTGGTTTCCGAGAGAAAAAAAAAACTTTTGGCGAACGTGACTATGGTAAGTAGTGGGGTTTGCAAGTACAGTGAAATACATTTCTTGATGTCGATCACATTAGCCATTTCCAAGTATTTTTTTGTAACCAACCACAGAATTGGAAAGCTCTGACACATTATCCAATTGCAATGATTTTCTGGATAAGTAGTTTCTCTGGAAAACGATACTTAATTCTGAGGCCATAATAATCAGAACAACTATAGAATCAATTGTACGCATTTGAAAGGGTTCGACCGAGTTTTTTCCGCGATTTCCCCATTAAGTCATTTAACGACTCGTCCAGAAATTCATCCTATAACTTCTCCAGGAAATCTACATGATTTCTTCTGAAATTCTTTCAAATTCTGATGTCTTCTGAAATTCTTTCAAATTCTTGTAAGAACTTTCCAAAATTTCTTCCGTGATTTTTTTTTTTCAAATATTAGGGATAGTCTACAGAAAGTTTCGAAAGATTTTCTAAATAATTCCTAGGGTCGTTCCTGGAATATATTTTTGGAAATAATTCACATTGCAGGGATTTGAAAAAAAAAACAATTGAAAAATCTCTAAAATATCTTTTGAAAAATACAATAACAAAAAAATGTTGGAGGAATTTTGGATGAAGTCCTATAGAAATAGTTAACCCTCTAATACCCAACCCCGCCTTTAGACGGGGTATAGTTTGAGCATTTTTGCAATTTTTGTTTCGTGGAAAATCCACTTTTTTATATTTTTGGCTGATATTGAGGACTGTTTTGTACATGTCAAAATAGTTTTTGGTGTATTTTAAAACGTATTCACATTTTCTAAAAATCATTGAAAAATTGATGTTTTAGTCACCTCTTAGAAGTCATTGTTTATTTTGTATTGAATCGCTACAATTAACATATTTTAAATTTTTCCCAAATCATTCTACCCTAGTTTAATAGTTTAAGGGAATCGAATACACTCCTAAATTATTTTCCTTAAAATTACACGGAAAATAAAATTTTCTATGAAAAAAGAAATAAATTAAAATATTTCAACAATAATCATAAAATTTCAAAATGTTTTTATCTCAAAAAATCCGTACCCCAAATAGGTTTCCAGGAAAAATATAAAAGTATGGGGATGTTCAAAAATAAAAATTAGAAAAATCAAAAACTGAAATTCACAAAATCGAGAATTAAAAAGAATCACCTTCCAAAACATGTTTAAATCGATTTTAGATGACGAAAAATGATATTTAGATCAAAATAAAAAATTTGGGTATTAGAGGGTTAAAGAAAATCTTAAAAGTATTATTAGAAGAGGAATGTTGTAAGTGTCGTGAGAAGTGTTTCTAGTGTAGTTCTTTGAAGAATCTGATCTGATCTGGGGGAGTCCCATGAAGAATTTCTTATGGAAATTTTTGGTGAATTTCTTTTCCTTGGTTAGATTTTCTGAAAATTAGCTTGGAAGATTTTCTGAAACAGACCTTATAAAAATTTTTGGAGAAATGTTTAAAAAAGTTCTTAGTGGATTTTTTTTCATTAATTACTGATTAAATTGAATGAATTTTCGGAGGAATTTTTGGAGAAATTATCGGGAAAACTTTTGGACCATACTGATTGAACTATATGAGAAACTCTGTTGAGTTATTATAGACGATGCCATGTTGAAAATAATTGAAAAAATCCAAGAGGAGTCCAGAGGAAATTTCATGAACTTCTAGAAAAATCATTGACTTTCTAGAGAAATCTGTAAAGAGTTCCTGGTTGATATTTTGTCTGAATACGTTTCGAAATCCCAGGAATAGTCATTTGGAGTAATATTTAGAGAAATTCTTGAAGGGGCCTTTCTATAAACTACGTAGACTTTTAGGGGTTTAGAGGGGAGCGCTTTGGTCAAAGCCTATGGACTATACACATTTCCAAAATTGTATATGCACAAAAATCTATGAGTAGAAAGAAGCGTATTCTGATATAGCCAAAAATGAGTCTATGTAGTTTATAGACTGCGCCATGGAATTTGATTAGGTTTCCCGAATTAAACTTTCAAAGAGTTTCCAGATAAATTTCAGAAAAAAATTCTTGTATTTTCCAAGGACGGATTTCTTGAAACTCTTGGAAATTCTTGGAAGAACTGTTTGAGCAATCCATAAAGGTATTCTACCAAAGATCTTCTGGAGCCTGACTGTTTTGAAATAGTTCTTCGAATTTGTTCGAATTTCTGAAAGAGTCTTTTGAAGATTAAAAAAAGTATGGAGAAATCCTTAAGGCATGGAAAAAATCTAAAAAAAAAGTATGTAAAAGAAATACAAGAATCATAAATCCCTGAACAAGTCACTGGAGTAGTTCTTGAAAGAAATTCTCCAGACATTCTCCAGGACTTCTCCATTACTTCTTTTGAAAATTTTCATAATAATTCCTCCAAGAACTCCTTTGTAAGATATTCCTACGATTTTTCCAGGATTCCTACGACATTTTTCGAGGATTCTCCAAAACTTCATTCCGGAAATATGGCAATTCTCAAAAGGGTTCGTGCTGGGATTTTTTGTTTGTTCGTCCAGAAAATCTTCTAGAAATTTCTTATAAAATTCTTCCAAAGATTCTTTCAGAGGTTATTTTAAAGATTTCTCTAGAAATTCATCCAAAGTTTTGTAAAGGAGTGCTTTCAAGGATTCTTCCAAAAATTCACCCATGCATTCTTTCTGAAATATTTCGGCGATTTTTTCTCAAAATGCCATCCAGGATTCCTCCAGGTATTCTAACTAAGATTAAATCAGTAATTTTTTCAAGCATTTCTCCGGTAATTCCCAAATGAATTCATAATATAAATTTTACAATTCTTTTAGAGGAGCTCTCCTTAAGACACCTCCTGGGATTTTTCCTATGGTTTGTCCCACAAATTTTCACAAGAATTCTTCCAAGCATTCCTCCAGAAATTCACTCTGTTTGGTCTTCAGTCACTTCATCTAAATGAGGAGGCAGTTGTGCAATCTCGACGGAAAAACCGACCAAGTTACAACCACTTTTTTTTGGCCACGATGGGGCTGAAAGAGTTTATCAAAGATTTTCTAAAGAATTCCTGGCGGAATATATAAAAGAATGTTGGAAAGAATTCTTTAAAAAAAATCCGTGAAGGAAGCTAAGCAGAAATCCCTGAAAAAGTCACTGGACCAATTCTTGAGAGAACCCTTGGGAGAAATACTGAAAAAAATCTCCAGGTACTTCCCAAGGATTTCTCCAAGACTTGTTTTAAGAATTTTTCTAGGAACTCCTCCACGCTCTAAGATTGTTTCAGAATTTCTACGATATTTTTCAAGGATTAAAAACAAAGTTTACCGAAAGAATGGTAACTCTCAAAGGGGTAGAATTTTTCCGTTGTTCATCCAGAAGATCTTCTAAATACATTTTTTGAATTTTCTCAAAGATTTTTCCAGGATTCCTCCATAAACTCTTCCTTGCATTCTTTTAGAAGTTCTTCCAAAGATTTTTCAAGAAATTCTATTACGGGTTCCTACAGATATTCTAAGCAAATTCCTGGATGAAATATAGGAATAATTTCTAAAAGAATCTATGGAATAAAACTTGGAGGTATCTTGAGAAGTTTCCCTAGGAGGGATGGACAGAGCTGTAAAAACAACTCTTTATGGAGTGAGAGTAATTTACAGTAACCGCTTGGAGAGCTGCCTTCATAGCTCTCTTTTATGGCTTTAGTGTGCCTGTTGCTACCTTTACCTAACTCGACGAAATTTAAAATAAAACTACAAGGAAAAAGTTCTACACACACTGTTCCTTTTCTTCTATCTCAGAAGCAAAGGAATGTAACTTTTTGCAAGTGAGTAATCCCATCCCTGGTTTCTAATGTAATTCTTTAAATAATTTCTAAGAGAGTCCTGTAGAAGGTTTCTCGAATTTCTGGAAATAGCCTGAGAAGATTTTCTGGAGCAGACCTTTTTTAGGGTTCTTGAGTATTTCGAAAGAAGTTAAGAATTCTTGTTGGAACAGTTCGAAAATTATTGACGTTATAAAGAAACTATTGGGAACTTTTGAAACATTCCTTGAAGTAATTACCAAAGAAACCCGTGAAGTGAGTTTGAAATGATGCCATGTGCAAAATTTTCGGGAAAAATCGGGAAGATTTTATAGAAAAGTCCTCGAAAAAAAAACCGGATTTCAAAAAAACTTTTTCGAGGATTTTGTGGAGAAATCTTTGTAGGATTATCTAGAGGAATCCCTGGAGAACTTTCTAGAAAAATAATTAGAAGATTTCTGTATGATATTTGAGAGGTGACAAATCCTATGGGGTGGGCTAAACACTTTTTCCCGGAAAACTTCTTGGAAAAATTCCTGGAGGAATCATTGGAGGTGTTCTAGGAAAAATCCTCTGTAGGGTGGATAACGGATCATCGAATAAGTTCTAGGGAAAATTCCTGAATTTTAATAATTATTAACAAAACTCTTATTTCTAAAAAAAATCCTGGAGAAATTTTTTTAAAGGAATTCAAGAATGAGGTTAATCCCTTTGAATTCCTGGAGGACTTTTTGGTAAAAAAAATCTGCAGAAATCTTGGATAGTGCTCTAGGAAAACTCCTCTGCAGGCAGGATGAATTATAATTATTTAAAAAAAACTGAAGCAGTCCTCTGAAGATTTTCCTACTTATTCCTGGAGAAATGTTTGAAAGCAGTATTCCCAAAAAAGCTCGCCGAAAAATCCAAGAAAAAACTCCAGGAAAAACATGATGGTAAACCGATTGATGTTTTGATAGTAAACCATTAAACTTTTTGAAGATGCTCCGGAGGACTTCTTGGAAAAAAATCTGCAGAAAATCTTGGAGGTGTTCTAGGAACAATCATGTGGAGACTAGAGCAAGGATTATTGAATAAGTTCTTGTAAGAGTTTCTGAATTGTAACTATTATTAGAAAAAAAACTTAGAAGAGTTTCTGAAATAATTTTTGAAGCAGTTCTTTGATTCTAAAGTTTTTTTGAATTAATGTTTGCACGAATTCTGGAAATAGTTCCTACAAAAAGTTCGCAAATGCCTCTATGAAGAAATTCCTAGAAAAGTATAAGGTTGCCCAGATTAGCCCTTTGAAGAAGTCCCGGAGGACTTCTTGGAAAAAATCTTCATAGGTCCTTGGAGGTGCTCTTGGAAAAATCCTTTGGAGGCTGGATGATTGGATAAGTTCTTGGAAGAATTCTTTAATTGTGATAATTGTTAGAAAAAATCGTAGAAGAATTCCTGAAACAATTTCTGAAACATTCCTTTGAAGATTTTCGAAAGAATTACTGGAGGAATGTTTGAAAGAATTTTGGAAATAGTGCATATAAAAAGTTCGCAAATGAATTCAAGAAGCGATTCCTGGAAAAGTAGATTGTTGCTCGGATTATTCTTTTGAAAGTGTCCCGCAGGACTTCTTTGAAACATTTTGAGAAATGTTTAGAGATGTTCTTGAAAAAATCCTCTGGAAACTGAATGAAGGTATTGGTATTGGCTATATTTTTGAGAAAATTTGTAATAATTGTTAGACCAATCGTTAAATTGCAAGTTTTAAAATTATTTAAAGATATCTTGAAATAATTTCTTAAGCAGTCCTTTGAGGATTTCTACTATATTTCCTAAGGATTCTCCAAAAAATGCACTGGAAGAATGGTAATTCTCAAACAAGTACGTGATAGAATTTTTCAATTGTTCATCCAGAAAGTCGCCTTAACGATTCATTTGGAAGAGATTCCATAGATTCCTCAAGGATTTTTCCAAAAAATCCTCCAAAAAGTCTTCTATGTATTCTTTCAGAGTTTCTTCCAAAGATTTTTATAGAAATTCCATAATGTATTCCTCCAGGAATTCTATCTAAGATTAAAATTAGTGTTCGTCCCAGCAATTTATCGGTAATTTTCAAAAGAATTGATAATATAATTTTTAAAGTATTCTTCTAGGTACTTTCCCTAAGATACCTCCAGAGTTTTCCCTACGCTTTCTTTAAAAAAATCCATCAGGAATTCTTCCGAGGATTTTTCAATAACAGCATTCTATTTAACTATTTATTCTATGACACATTTTTTTTATTCTTAAGGTCTTGTTATTGACTTTAATTTGCAGCTATTTCAGTCACCCAATGTATTAAACGTTACCGATTCATTTTACCATTGTCTGTGCCCTTTTTCAAGGAAGAACTCTTCTGTACAAATGTTTAATTAGTCATGTTATATTTCAGTTTGAGATTTATATTAATTAACCGCCAGTAGATACTACTCTAGTATCGCCAGCCCAACCACACTTACACAAGGAACTACTAAAATAGCTGCTTTATGACACAAATGACTCAAATTGAGGATAACGTCTCTCTGAAGCCGGCCCACTGATATCTGAGATAGCAGTTTGGGACTAACAAGCATCTTCAGTGTATGAGTGTTGACGATATGCGAGAATAATGCCTGCTACGTTACATTGCAGAAGGGAAAGAAAGTGTATATTGCAAACGCTTACCCACGGCATGCACAAGTTCATGTTGGAAAGATTTTGCGTTTGTTTTGACTTGTGGCTGACTGCTCACGTTTATGCGTGGATACCAGGCGAAAGGTGATAGACTGTATGTTGATTACTCGGAAGATGATACGGCACAGTTCGCTGGTTGCATAGCTCGTAGGTGTTATATGATAGATTGATACAGTGCTATGGGAGTTACAAGCTTCTTCAACCCGTTTCTGGTTCTAGCGATAGCCACGAACAGAGAAAAAAGAAACAGTAGATAGAAAGAGAGATTGATCTCAGGACCTTCTGCATTCGAAACAGAAACGATAACCACTAGTTCACTAGCCAGTCTAAGTATTGTCTGAGTCCGTAAAATTTGGATAATACAAAAGTTTGAAAAGCTTTTTTTATGTGAAAAATGTAGGACATTACAAATTCTCAACACATAGTCAGCCGCAAGAAAGTAGCAGAGTGCAATGTCTGTTTGTCCGTGCCTTCACTTTTCACAAAAAAAAACCTGTGAAAATTGGCTGACTCTTTTTTTATTAAAAAAAAGACGAAAAACTGCCCATATTCTACCGTCACCGTCTACGGCCCACTTTAGGGAAATTTAATAGCTTTCCAGTAGTGGCAGCCTGTGGCAGCGGTTGTGGCGTGTCCAATCGACCGGATATAATGGAGGTGTCAATAGACAAAGTGACAGAATCGAGAGCAACGACTACGACGCGACGTCCAGCAGCATCTAACCTAACCCGACGACAGGACAGAACCGAAGCTGCTGGAGGAGGAGGAGGAGGGTTAAAGATGATCAATGGTTGTAATCACATCCGATGTGTGCGCTCTGATAGATGGGAACGATTGGAGTTTTTTTTCGCCTATCCTCTGCTTCTTTAAAGCCGTCAGGCTATTTATCGATGGAGGGCCAAGCGCAAGGAAAACGAAACATTTATTTTATTGTCCTGACAAGGCCAATAAAAGCGCTGGCTGGCAGGAATAGATCGGCCAGCAGAAAGGAGGAGAAAAAGTTTTCAGTAAGAGAGAGAGTTACACGGGATAGATTTCATTCCGAGCACGTTTTACGCAGGATTGAAACATGTGGTGAATAGATTATGCGGTTTCGGTATCGGAAGGGGCACTTTTTCAAACCGTAAAGGCCATACGGCCCAGGCAGAGGACACTACAGCACACTACAGTCAGTCGGATGATCGGCCGGTGGTAGCTTCTGTTGGTTTTAATTTGCCGAAGGAAAATTGAAAAATTTTCACTTCATTTTCCACGGTCCACAGATAATGACCCATGTGGAAATAATGGGCTCCGGGACAAGGGGACACACCTACAACTGCCAATCCCTAATTGAATTATCGCCGCCAGAACAGCGCGTGAAGTTTCAAAGTTGAAACGC
The DNA here is from genome assembly GCF_035046485.1 of Aedes albopictus. NCBI lineage: Eukaryota > Metazoa > Arthropoda > Insecta > Diptera > Culicidae > Aedes > Aedes albopictus. The sequence continues at coordinate 132,607,364 of NC_085138.1, forward strand.
CCACGTTTGCAATTGTAACGCGTAGGTGTAACGCAGCGTTACGATGGAAGGCGACGACGCGCGAACGCATAAACTCTGTGACAATTAATCATTGCTCGCTGGATTCGCTCGCACCGTGTCGTCGAGTCGTCGGATGATAATTTTCCGTAAAACACGGTCCGAAGCGCGAACCACGTTCCCGTCGATTCACACCCGCCCGCATTCTCCAAGCGGGGAGTTCCTCTCGAACAATAATGATAGTGTCTCCGCGCGCGCAGCGAACGCGAACGTGTGTCCAACCGTGTGGGCTCAAAGAGTAAGACATAAACACAGCCCGTCTAACCTCTAATTACGACAGGGCAGATCCCGAAGGTATGTGTAGGTACGTGGCCCGTTTACAATAAGACGAGGCCCGTGGAGTTGACCGTTCTCCGACGCACCACACGTTTCCATATAAGGGGCTGTCCATAAACCACGTGGTCATTTTTTTGGGACTTTTCAACCCCCCCCCCCGTGGTCATATGTCCATACAATTTTTTTTATTTGTCCATACAAAATGGTCATTGGCCGAACCCCCCCCCCCCCCTCATGACCACGTGGTTTATGGACAGCCCCTAACCCCTCGGGAGAGGGTGGGTGACAGTTCAGAACACAGAACAGACGCAGATCGGTAATTTTCTGTGGGCATTGTTCTCGCCTCTTCACCGCAACCCGTCCGTGCTGCCAGCCTGGCATCATCCTCCGCCGCGCCGAGCTGTCATCGAGTGGGACAGGAACGGACCAACCCATCTTAACAACGGAGACGACGTCTTCGCGTCGTCGTCGTCGTCGGCCGATGATGTTTCAATATCGACGTGATCTTTCGCCTTTTCCGCCAGGGAGTGGCCGGCCAGCAGCATTTCGATTGCAAAGATTACTCTCCGCGGGGAAAGATCGAACGGAGCCGGAGGAATCTCCGTCTGCGAGACGGAAAAGAGGCGAGTCCGTTCGCAGAATACCGATCATCTCGGTGATGCTGCGCCGCGGCCGCCGCCGCAGCAGTCGAGATTAATGAGAAAACTGCAATATTGTTATTATGCAAGTGATTTCGCCCACGCGCGCGAGCGCGCCCAGCCTGAATCGCAAGAGAACGCGCGCGCGCAGCACTCGTTCGACCGTGTGGCCAAGATCGTGCGCCGTCTCATTCATTAAAAATGCATTTTAAATTAATTTCTATATTGTTTAGCACTCGTATCGTCTCAGAGACGAAGATTGTGCAAAAATTTTAGCGAGTAATTCATCTAGCAGTAATAGGAGGCAATCAGTGAAGTACTAGATTGAAAGTAGTGAGCTGGATTTTTGTATGGTGAGATAATCGATTCTCCATTTCTGCAATGAAATGGTGCAAACAGCGTAGGTCATATGATTTATTGCCTAATTTGATGCTGATTGAGCAAAAGTTTGGATAACTGTGTTGTTGTATTATTTATTTCTTGCAACTTCAACAACACAGTTACCCAAGCTTTTGCTCAAACAGCATCAAATTAGACAAGAAATCATATAACCCACGCTGTTTGCACCATTTCATTGCAGAAATGGAGAATCAATCATCTCACCATACTAAAATCCAGCTCACTACTTTCAATCTAGTACTTCACTGATTGCCTCCTATTGGCTTCTTTAACTATGTTCAGATAATTCGATATTCTGAATCTGCATGTCAAACTGAGCCGAAATCCTAATTTTCATGAATTTTGGAGCCTGGGAACCTATTTAAAAATCAATATGAAGTTTGTATGGGAGCGATTTGTCGAATCACCCCTCGTCTCAGTTTGTACTGGGCGGAGCTGTCAAACCGTTGTCCAGCTGTCAAAAGGTGATTTCAAAAAATCTCTGTGAAATTGATTTTAGGTACCAAAATAAGGTTCTAAAAATCTGAAAAAATCATAGTGACTCAGAAAAAGGTGCTCTTTCGTATAAAAAAAATCAATACATTTTTCAAAATTTAAAAACCCAATTGGGTGGAATCAGTTTCTATCAATTCTCGCATATTTATATAGTCCATTTTACGAGCCGATTTCATGAATGAATTTTGTCAGGAGGTAGCGTCCAATAACCCGTGAAAATCAATATCATCATCAACATTGTTGTCACTTCGTAAAATGGCTCATTGACACAAGCAGTACTGGTCCAGCAGGGGTGCCAGGAAATTTTTTTTCGAATGTCATCAAAAAGCATACATGATACCCCGGTCAAAAATGTGATACGAGTGTAATATTCGTATCACAGTAGGACAAAAACATATTTTGGACACAGCAACGCGCCAATATTTTTTGGACACTTACGGCAAAAACAAATGGAAGTGTCCAAAATATATAGGCGTAACGCTGTGTCCAAAATACGTTGCTTCCCCTACACCTAGGCAACACTATGGACTGTAGTCAATCATTTTTTACCTCTATCGTCTGTATTGAACCATTTTATCGCATCTTAGAAAATATATAATGACTTTGTTTTTACATATCAGTTTTGCTCAAACTTGATCAGTGTTGCCACCTGAGGTCACAAGTGAACACATGATAGCCCATGGCCAATACTCAAACTTTTCTGAATTCATGGAGAAGTTCAACTAGCTTGAAGTATTTTTTTATTTTGACGGAAGTAAGTACAGAGATTTTCTTGCGCCCTATTTCGTTTAGTTCGAATACCGTCTACCCCCGTTGCTTTGGCCGCATCTGATCTGAACACTTTTCAATTTGACCCCCGCTAATCTGCACATCGTTCAAGCTAAAAATAGTTCAAACGTCATTCTGCTCATGGAACAGGGTGAAACGGAACGTAGAATCAAAACAAAACAGCAAATAAGGTTACCAATGTTTTTTAAGCACATGGAGTTACCAGAAGTTTAAAACCAGTAGTTTAAAAATTAACCCGTTGGTTTACATGAGATGTCGTTCAAACCAACAAGGTAGATGATATTTGAAACTATTTCAGGACAAACAGTGAAATTGTGACCAAGAAAAGTGTCGACGAGTTTCTAGGGAAACTTTGTCACTTTAAAGAATTGTAACTTTTTGACTTTAAAGAATTGTAACAATGTTTTGATGTTCGAGGGTAATGTTGAGAGGACCCATAGGAGAATCGCCGTTGGAATTATAAACGAAACTCTTAGAGGAAGTTCTGGCGGAAATCCTAGAAAAGTATTTGAGAAACTTCTGAAAAAAAAAATTCAATAATTTGAAGGAACGGATGAAAAACTATTTGACAATTCTTTTTAAACTAGGATTTTTGAAAAAAAAACTTGACTAAATATAGTAAGAAAAAAAAACAGAGACGTAGTCCTATGTCAAAAACTGAGTTTCAAAAGCAATTACTGAAGGATTTTTTTAAGAATTTTTGAAAGAAGAACTAAAGGAATTTCTGGAAGAATTGATGAAATAATTTCTGCCTCTTTGGAGTGTTTAGCGGAAATGGTGTGATGAGATCGAATCCCACTCCCGAGAAACTCCCAAAAATGTGAGTTCTTTCCTCGTTAATAAATATAAAAAATCCTGCACTAGTGTTGTGCTATTGAGATAGGCAACCACTATGGAAGAATTTTTGGAAAATACACTAGAATTCCTGCAACAATTGGTGCTGAAATTTGTAGACAAAACCTTGGAGCAACTACTGAAGGAATTTCAGGAAGAACACCTGAAGCAATTCATGGCAAACATCAGTGGGAGTTTGAAAGGGAACTTCCGACGACAAGTTTTGAATGAATTCCTGTAGTACGTCCTGGAGAACTCCGGAAGAAAACTCCTTCTGAAAAAACAATTCTCGGAATTACAGTAGAAACTGAAGAATTATTTTTGAGAAACTTTTCAAGTAATTTCAGGAGTTACTTCAGCAGAATCTTCAGAATGAACCACAGAAGAATTTTGAAGGGATGCACTGGAATTCCTGGTAGAACTGTTGATGGAATTTGAAGGGGAAATCCTGGATTAAATACTGAAGTCATTTCAGGCAGAATACCTGAAGGTATGCATGGCAAACATCATCGGTAGGAGTTTCAAGGGGAACTGCTGTAGACAGTTTTGAACAAATTTCTGTAATAAATCCTAGAAAACTCCGGAAGCAACTCTTGGAAGGAGCTCCTGCCGGAATTTCTGAAGCAACTAGTTTAGGAATTGCTGAGAAATCTTAAGATTTTTTTTGAGAAACTGTTTAAGGAATTTTCAAAAAAAAATGATTAAGAAAGATATCTACGAGAACTTCTGAAGGACTTTAAGAATAAAATATTGAACGAGTACATGGAGAAGCTGCGAAAGAAATTCATGGAGTTACTTCAGTAGGTTTTCAGAGTGAACTATGGAAGTTTTTTTAGGGATGTCCTGAAATTTCTGAGAGAACTGTCGAAGGAATTTATAGTGGGAATTTTCAGGCAGAAAACCCGAAAGAATCAATAGCAAACATCAGTGTGAGTTTGAAGGGGAACTGCTCTCGACTGTTTTGAACAAATTCCTGTAAAAATCCTACAGAACTTTGGAAGTAGCTCCTGGAGAAAAGTTTGAAGAAATTTTCGGAAGGAACTTCTGGAAAAACTACTCCAGGAATTACTAGATTTTTTTTTGAAAAACTGTTTAATCAATTGCAGGAGAGCTTATAGAAAAATTTTTTTACGAAAACTACTGAAGGATTTTCAGAATAAACTATTGTACGACTTCATGGAGGAAGGAATTCACGGAGTTGCTTCAGCGAGATTTTTAGAGTGAACTATGGAAGAATTTTTGAGGGTTGCACTGGAATTTCTGACAGATCTGTCGAAGGAATTTATAGAGAAAATCCTAAAGCAACTTCTGAGGGAGTTTGAAGAAGAACACCTGAAGAATGCATGCCAAACATCAATGGAAGTTGGAAATATGAAGGATTTTTAAGAATAACTGGAAGAACTGCTGAAGAGCTCCTAGAAAAAAAAAACCTGTAGTGTTTACTGAAGAATTTCCATGAAAAACATCTGAAGGAATTCCATGAAAACATCGAAAACTTCAGAAGAGGTTTGGAAGGAAACTGCTGACGACATTTTTGCAAAAAATCCTAAAATAAATCCTGAAGTAACTCCATTTCTGGAGAGATGCTTTTGAAGAAACTCCAGAAGAAATTCATAGAGTTACTTTGAAACGAATTCCAGAGAGAATTATGAAAGTATCTTTAGATGAATTTCTGCAATTTATAGAAGAAATGTTGATGGAATTCACAGAAGATTCCCAGGAGTAACTAGTGAAGCAATACTACGAAGAAAATATGACGGATTTTTTTTTGCGAACTTCAGAAGTAGTTTGAATGGGTACTGCTGACGACATTTTTCCAGAGTGAATTATGGATGAATCTTTAGAAGAATTACTACAATTTATTGAATGTTGATGGAATTCTTGGAAGAATTCTTGGAATAACTACTGAAGTAATACCAGGAAAACGTATGAAGGAATGCATCACAAACTTCAGAAGGAGTTTGGAGGAGTACTGCTGACGATATTTATGAACAAACTCATTAAGCAGAAGTCTTAGAGTAAATTATGAAGGATTTTAGAAACTGTACTGGAATTACTGGAAGAACTGTTGAAGAATGACTAGAAAACACTCTGGAGTATTTACTGAAGGAATTCCAGGCTGAACATCTGAAGGAATTCATGGCAAACTGCTGACGACTTTTTTGAACGAAATCATAAAATAAATCCAGGAAAACTCCTGAAGCAATTTCCGAAGCAATCTCAGAGTAAATTATGTAGGATTTTCAAGAGATTGTACTACAAGTACTTAAAGAACTGTTTGAGAATTCCTATAAGAAACCCGTTCTTGGAATATTTACTGAAGGAATTCATAGTTATCTTCAGAAGAAGTGTGAAGGGAAACTTCTGACATTTTTAAATGAATTCCAAAAATAAATCCTGAAGTAACTCCAGAAGGAATTCTTAAAGGAACTCATAGAGTTCCTTCAGAGGGAATTCACGAGTGAATTATTGAAGAATCTGTGGAGGAATAGTTGTAATTTGAAAACTATTGATGGAATTTCTAGAAGAATCCCTGGAGTAGCTACTGAAGCAATACCAGAAACAACATATGAAACAGTTCATGATGAACTTCAGAAGGAGTTCAGAGTACAGTCACTATATATACAGCCTGGTGAATAGAACTATTGGAGCCAATTCCGTCGGAGCCAAATGAACTTGGCAGTTCGATAGAGCTTTAATATACGAGGGGCATAACAGTAATGATAATAAATCAGTGTTTTGAAAACACAAAGGCTGTTGAAAGCTTGAACTTTTCCTAGTGTTGTCAGTATTTTTGGTTAGATATTCTAGTTGCCAGTTTTCAGGAGCTTTTATTTGAAAGACTGTAACTACAGTGACTGTATTTTGGATGGGGACTTCTGACAAATTTTTTGTACAAATTTCTGAAACAAATCCTAGAGAATTCCTAACACAACTTCCGAAGGAGCTTTTGAAAGAATTTGAGGTGCAATACTTGGGAGGAATTACTCGAGAAGCTTCTGAGAGAATCACTGAGACTGAGGAACTCTTTTCTCGTTTATTTGAAGACTCCCGTTAGAATAGAGACTATCTCGAGAAACTGCCATAAGAAATTTCCCGAATAATTAGCGAAGCAATTCATGTACAAACTGTTTGAGGATTTCCAAGCGGAATAACTGAGCAAATTCCTGCAGCTCATTCCAAATAAAACTCTAGATGAACTATTAATCTTGAAATATTTTTGGGACGAAATTCTAAAAAAAAGCTCCTGAAGAAACTACCGAAAGAACTCGTGTTGGAATTCCTAAAGAAAATGCTGAAAATGTTCCACGGCTACTACTGAACAACCTTTGAAAGAATTTCTAGGATATTTTAAATTACCAGAAAGCACAATCAAAGCAATATCCTACGAGTTGCTTAAGACGTTGTGAAATTTCGCAAATTAAGCTTTTCTAAAGATTTTCTTCTGTGATCTCTAGCGGCATTCTTGGAAAACTTCCTTTAAAATTTGAACAAATTCGTCGGGATGTTTCTAAAGTTCATTTAGCGAAGTAATTCATGGACAACCGGTTTCACGATTTCCCAAAGAATGACTCAGAAAATTCCAGAAGCTCATCCGAAATAAGATTCTATGTACATGAACTACTTGACAAATTCCTCGAAGAACTCCTGAAATAGTTTCGGAACGAATTTCTTGGAGAAACTACTGAACAAACTCATACAGAAATTCCTGGAGAAAGTATTGAAGGTGTTCCCCGACAATTCCTGAAAGAGTTTAAAAAAACTATGAAGGAATTCATGGTGGAATAACAAAAAGAATTTTCGAATGAGTTCTGAAAAAGCTTTTTAGAAAGCCATGTTTGGAAGAGCTGTTGAAAATGCTTCCTAGAAGAACATCTAAAGCATTTTATAGCGAAACTTTGAAAGGAGTTATTGAGAGAACCTGTAGATTTGTTCTGACACAATTCCTAAAAACCCTGGAAGAACTCCTGAAGTCGAAGTAACATCTGGAGGAACTTTTGAAGGAATTGCTTGGTGAACTTGCCAAGTTTTTCCTGGAGGTACTGCTGAAGGAATTTTGTAGAGTATTCACTGAAGGATTTACTGAACACAACCTTCAAGACGTACTGGGAAAACTTTTGGTGGACATTTTCGTGTTAACGGAAATGGTTGCTTTAGACTGTGGGAACTTTAGCTGGGAAACGTGATATTCTCGGCCTTTGCAGTCTTAAAGAGCAGCGAGAAACGATATTCTCTCTACATCCGACGGTTTCGGTAATATATTTTACCTTTTTCAAGGATTAGAGGTTACGTTCTCTTGTACATGTATAGTAATGCTCTACATCGGATAGTCTAGGTACATGGTTATCGAGATGGCGAACGTTGCGGTGCATGTGTCGCGAAATTTTTGCTAGCTACTGTATCGTGGGAGGCTTTTTGCTATAAAAATCTAGCTTTTTGGCTCGCGTTCTATGCTATAATCGCACTGTTTTATCGCCTACGCTTTTGACCTAAACAGTTTGCGGCTGTTTTCGCTAACTTTTTCGTGTTATATTGAAGGAAGAATCTCTTAGGAGATTCATGGATCTCCAAGAGAGCTTTCTAGGACATTTTAAATGGCGAATTCACCAGAGAGCACAGTAAAAGCAAAATCCTACAAGTTGCTAATGACGTAGTGAATTTGCGTACCCGGAGTTTTTAAACAGATTTCCTGGTGGAGACGTTGAGAAATTCTTAGATAAATGGTAATATATCACCAAATTTACGGTCTTACGCTAATCTAGGAAAGGAATGATTTTTTATTCGTTACCTCTACATCTCCATGGTCGTCTCAGTAAGTAATAAGGTTTTTGTAAGTATGGTAGGGAAAGACCTAGGGTACGAACTATGACGCGAAATGCACTCGTCAAACATGAGAACAAACTCCGGTCCGGATGTTAACTCAGATGTAACAACCCTTCCGCATCGCTCAGCTGCAAAATAGTAACACAAAAAACACTCGTCCCTGACATTCCCGTCGACGGTGACGGGTGATATATGCTGAAAAAATGTCACTCTATCGCTCATCGGTGCACGCCGTTTCGTGAGTATCTGTCACTGACTGTCGCATACCTACGAGGAGCCGTGACCTCGCGCACGAGAGAGGCAGTTGATCAAACGATCAATAAAAACGATAAGATGTTTTTTTCCGGACTATCTGCCCTAAAAAGGTCAAATCCAGCTCAGGATAAAAAAGGATGAGCATGTGCTGTGCGCATCCTGCTTCTGTTGTTTACGCACGCGGTGTCCTTTTTTTTGTTGGCCAAGGTGATCTCTGCCCGGTGCGGTGCGCGGTGGCATGTGCTACTCGGAAAATTATTATTACGACAACGACCATTAAAAACCGGGGGGTTTCCTTCGGGTATGTAAATTGACTCACCATCAAAAGCATGGCAGGCAAGGGAAAGTGTTTCCCGGATCGTGTGTTGAGCACGAGGCAAGTCACGCAATGTGCGATCAAACTAGTTTTTTTTTCTGTCGGGTATCCTTTCGATTCGGAACCCGAGGAGAATTGAATTTGGTAAACACAGAGAATTGAAAAAAAAATCAATTCATTCGATTTCATCGGAAGGATGATGATACTTGAATCGAATTCGAATCGTAACGCGCTCATCGCAGCTCAGCAGGATCTCCCGAGTTCGGAATCGATAAATCAATCCCGAGTGTTTGTGGGAGCGATAACGATCTGATTGTGATCCTTTTTTCCACTGGTGTCGTCCTCGTCGCGTCGCCGATGATCACTTTTCTCGGAACCTATTGTGTGCTGGTGGGCGATAAAAGGGTAATCATTTTTCTACTCCTTCCCTATTATCAACTGGGATCAGCACCACCGCTAACCGGTTCGATTCGAGAGGACACGACGAGGAGGAAGGATGTGGAAGGAAATTTATAACGATGGGTCAGTTTGCTGCTTGCAACTAACTTCAAGAGACCCCGGGGCGTAACCCTCTGGGATGACGGTATTTGACAGCAGCGACAATCTGAGCAAATCGAATGCAGGATCTTTTGTTTGGATTGTGCTTGGTCATCTACTTCTTCCAATGAACTCGATGGTTGAGCGTGGGAAAACTGAAACTTTGGAATTGGACGATCAGTTCTGGGACAGGTGCAAATTTATTGTAATGGTGTTCAAATCTACCATTTCTGAAAAATCAGTAGAATGATTCAGCCAAACCAGTCTAGAAATTTGAGAGAAATGTTTTAATTGATCATTTAAGCTCCAACATATTCTTTAAGGATTAATTTTAGCCATCTACCCACTAACTACAGGGGTTTCACACAAGGAAATCCGGCGAGAACCTTCCTTAACATTTACTTCGTCATTTGCGCTAGTTTTCGTCACAACAGATGGAAAATAGTCAATCGTAACAGATGTAGACTATCGATAACCAGCCTCTTTAGCACTGGAAAATAATTACACTGAATTTTACGTTTCGATTATTTTCAATTTTCAATCTCGTTTTGCGTATGACGAAGGCAACCGTACCAAAGCAGCAGCTAGCCGAATTGTTCTTCATCACCGTTCAATTTTCACTTCGTCAGATTCACTTGTTGAACTAACCTTCAATTCACACTCCACAAAAGCTCTATGGTAACGGATTTCACTACTGCAGAATGCAGCAAAAGCTGTTCAATTAATCAAATCAATTGCATTTTCTTGTCGGTAAAATGTAAACTACAAGAATGCAAGCAAATGTGTGCGTGGTTTTTCTACATACGAAACATCGTATTTGTTACCGTTTGTAACAGTAAGTCTGTGTATTTGTGTTAATTTGTGTATTCTATTTGTAAAAAAAATATGTATTGCATGTCTCCGGATTATTTATTCATAAATTTAAATTAGCCTAATGCCATAAAAATACCCCTACACTTATTCACACAAACTCACCACACTGCAATAAAAAGCACCAATAGAGTAGTTATAGTTCAGTGGAAAAAGAGAAACTAAAGGGAAAAAGGGAAAAAGAGAAGATGACTATCGAATGATAGAGGGATCAGGCAGCGTTGAAAGAATGACTCGACCTATTTCTCGAGAGGACCTCATTTGAAACAGTCGTTTGAAACTCTGGAAAAGTTAAGTGCAAAAGTTAATTTGAAGTGAAAGTTCAGCAAAAACCTTCTAAAGCAATACGTATTAGAATCAGGTATGAAAAGAAAAGAAAAAGAAAAAAGTGAAGAGTGGAAGATTTTTAGAAAGCTAAGGTTGCATTTTTCTAAATAGGACCCGTTAGTTCTTGCCTAAAACCCGCTCCTTGTCCGGCATTACGGATAGATCCGGTGACCCGGAGCTCCCGGACGTGCTAAAGTGGACCTTTGGGCTCGGTTGAAGTACCCGATAGTTTGCTGAGAGCCCCACCATCGTGAAGGTCGAAAACGCGAGGTCTTCGGAAACCTAACCTCGCCGGTCCTCAAACCAACGGGGAAGCCAAGTTTGAAGTTGTTTCGGACCCCACGGAGTACTGCCGATACTTACGTGGTCTCCCTTACGCTCGTCAACCGTCGTTGTCGCTGGTCCCACCCCCAGTACGAGACGAGTTCCCACCAAGCACTCCCGCCAATTCTCCAGGAGTTCCCGGCCGGCCATAGGTATTTATAGATAAGAAATACACTGCACACCTACACCCACACAGACCTGTAATTGCTAGGTTAATAAATCTTTAAAGTGTAATTCATTAGCTTTTTCCAATACACCCACATATCCGAGGTCTGATTAGCCGACTAGATTCCACTCCAGCCGACCTTGAGACCAGAGAGGTGCTCCAGATCGCGCTAGCCAGGAAAAGAGGTTGTTGTAGAACCCGGCCTCACACGACAAGCCGTTGCTCTGCCAAGCTTGCCGAGGTCTTTTGTCCTGGTAGCATATTTTACAACCACATAGAAAGATTTTTTCTTTGCACTGTGATGGCGTATTATGATTTGTTGGGCAAAAATATTAATTGGCAAATTTGGTCGTTATTCTAAAGCTACATCCATGTAAATTTAAAACTTACTGCTTAATCGTACACACGATTTGATTTGGATTGTGAAATATTTAACCGATTTCGACTATTCAAATACCTACGGTCAAACCATATTTTTGACTAGCCTGTGTAACATAGTATCACGAAGAAGGTGTGCCGGGAATTAAATTCAAGTTGTGCCCGAAATATACGCGGACTAGACGGGAAAAAGAATTAGAGGTACAATTATTTTATCTTATTATTTTGTGAAGATTGTAGTTCTTTCACAATATTTACATGATAAGGAAGCATTAGGCCATGAGGCATTAGAAGAGGTGCAAGAACAATTTTGATCATTATTGGTCGGTGCTTAGATAGACGGGAAATAGATAAAAACCCTATAACCAAAAAGGAACTCTTCTGTCTTCAGGAATGATTGATTTCAGCAACACGATTCTCGTGACAAAAACTCAATCGAAAAACCACAAAAAAAAATCCCACACGTTGTTACGACGACGGTGGTGGTCACCATCCGGACAATCCGGGTAAGATCACGTACGACCCATTTCGATCCGGAGACACAGAGTTTTTACGACCAAGTCCGGTCGGTTGGTCGGTCGAGAATTAGTCCTATTCAAATTTGCATCCTTCTGATTCTGAACGCCACTCTGAGAGAGGACCCTTGCCACCGCTTATTCATCTTCTTTGTTTGCTAAGGATGCTGGCCGCTCCGTGCCATTTCTGTCTAATCCGATGGAAACCTTCTTAGCCATCATCATCAGCCCTGCCACGCCGCCGGTTCGTTCGTCCGAACCCTGTGGTGGAGGTCGGCTAGCGAAATATGACCAACCGTCATCATCACCATCGCCCATCGTCGATTTTTATTACGGTGCGTGTGCGATGGTGTCCCATTATTATCGAGGCTTACGGATCTCGAACCGGAAGGGTCCACCACCGGTGAATATATAAACAAATGCTTTCCAAGAACCAGGCGCAGCAGAGAGGGACACTTTGGTGTTCTATGTCCCTTTGTGTCGGTCGCCTCAAGAAAAGGGATGAATTTTAACCGATTCGGACATCTCCTCTGCGCGCGCGAAGGCCTTCACGGATGGGACCTAGAAATTTATGCCTTCCAAGAGTGAAATACTAAACAAGCAGTCGTGTCCGAACTTTCCCTCTAAACATACATACGCAGGTAGGTACCTGGTCTTAAAATTTGATTCGTGTGTGGCACGGGACAATCACACTTCCTCGCCCATCCACATCCACCATCAAGAGGAAGATCCTTTTAATTCGAGAAGAACACACAAAAAATCCCGAGATAATTAACATATAAGCACGAGCGCTGCACCGACCGCCACCACCGTCATACCCCTTTCCCGGAATCCAGAAGTGCGCCGCTTCCTTTTCATCCGTTCTTCTGCTGGTCCGGGTCCTTTGATACGCTTCGCATCTGATCCGCGCATTTACGCGTTGTTCTTCGTTCAGCGTGTAGGCAAGCATAAGCATTGCTCGTTACCAGCACCATCATCGACTTCAACGAGTGGTGCGGAGTAACGGCTACACTCTCCCTTTCGTCGTACACCTTTCCGACGTGCAGTAGGACCGCGCGCACCCCGAGTGAAAGATAAACTCAAAACTAGGACTTTTACGTTTTGTTTTGATCAGCTATGTAAAGCGGTGTTCGAGGCGACCAGCTGAGGCATTGCGCCGATTGGTCAGAGGACAGTCGGTATCAAAGATTGCATCACTGGAAAAGACACCTCGTTCCATGACCAACGAGGCGACTAGTTGGTTTATTCAAGCCGGTCCGTGAACGTTCGGACGATCGGTAGCCCACAAGCAGGTCATCGAGACAATTGACATCGCCACAGCCTTCTGATGATCAAGAAGGTATCAAGGCGTTCAGTCCAAGGCTTTCGGCAATTCGCGAGACGATCGGTGTCAATGCTATCACCTTTGACACCGGTGCCGAAACAGCAACTCTATCAACCAACGAGATGATCGACCCCAACGAGGCGTTGGAGGTGATAATCTCCAACGAATCATTCCTTTGGTCAATAAGTGACTTGTCAGAGACTCCCGCTGATCAGTGAACGAACCATACCACACATTGTAAACTTGACGACCTGAGATATTGAAGAAACACACGAACCGAGTAGAGTACTCACCGCTACTGCGTGCGAAGAGCCCATCATGAGTGAGACTCGGTTTCGGAGTCTCCTCAGAAGTGTTGGAACTATCGCACAGCGGAACAGCACAACAGCGCCAGCAGCGGGACGAGAAAGGAATCTTTCCGGACCGGAGTAAAAATAAAACACCTGCGTACGGTTTGACGATCACGAACGAATAACTTTGTTCAATGTTTACATTTCCAAATGTAAACAATAACATTGTTCGACAACACTCAACAGGACCATGGTGTATCCATTAACATCGAAGTTGTCTTCTTTACGAGGGGTATTCGAATGCACGCATTGCAAATTCTTAACCAGAAGGAGGCCTTTGACAAGCGCAACGTGACATCAACCCAGCCACCAATAAAATTTCAAGCAAGCGAGTGCCTAGTTGGTCGGAAGAATCCACTTATCCGCAAGCGGTAATGGCGGCGGCGGGCACAACCAACCGGATCGGATTTTGACGTTTCTTGGGGGAAAGTCAAAACAGTTTCATTCTCCTCCTTACCCCTTCACCCACCGTTTGGTGGCGCCAACCGATTGCGATCCCCAAGAAACGTCAAAATTCGAATCGGTTATTTGTGCCCGCCGCCGCCATTACCGCTCGCGGATAAGTGGATAGAAATACACTAGAACTCCAATGGCGCTGTAGTCACTTTTCGTATTTAAATAAATTTATAACTTTAATTGTAATAATTGATTGTTTTTAAATGTCCAGCTGATAGAGGATCTTTTGTTTTGGTAAACAAAACTTATTTGACACTTCAAGTACCGCTACTGACGCTGTAAGGGCGTGGCAAACTAGATGTTAGTCACACGAATAGTCGCGACATTGGACTTCTGTGGCTAGTTATTCTACTGTCGGAAGCCTCTATAATCAATCGGCATCAACTTGAGTCCATCCCAGAGGAACTTTTCCACTAGCCCAATCAGCCGAATGTGACATTCAAGGGCTAACCGAAGACCTGTCATCAGAAAACATTTGCATTGACACAGCTTCCAAGCCTGTTCTGCGTGCAAATGTCAAGTTGCATAGCGATACCTTCCTAGACATCCCAACCAGATAGCGAGAATTCTCCAGAAACAATGAGGAAGTCACCTCAAGAAGAATGAGCATTCAGAGCCCGCTCACGCGGTGAACTGCCCTAGAAACAATGTGTTCAAACAGCGATATTCGAGCGATTTTGACAAGGTAGGGTATTGTACCATTTGGGCAGGTGTTATTATTTTGGGCACTTGCCGCTACAACTAAGTCAATTTCAAACCGATTGATTTGAATTTTTGTACAGAGTTTGATACTGTGCGTGCCTAACTCTATACAAAAATCCAAATCAAAATGGGTTTGAAATTGGGTTGTTTAGTGAAAAAAATATTCCTATTTTCTATAGCCTGATCGAAAGAGCTCATTTTACTGAGTATAACGTGATTTTATTAGATTTCAATACCTTTGTTGTTTGTTTGTTTGTTTATTTTCGACACTTTACACCAGAGGTGCATTCATGTCGTTTCAATACCTTTGTTTTGATGGTAAAATTAACAAAAGAGTTTCAATTTTCGTGGATAGAATGACAGTTCAATCGATAAAATGACAGTTCGACCCGAACAAAAAAATTTCCCCATACAAACTTAAAATTCATTTTAAAAATAGTTTAAAGACTCCAAAAATTATGAAATTTTGGATTTCGACTGATTTTTGGGCGGAGAATCCGATTATGAAATAATCCGGATACCCCTAAAGAACCCAATTGACTTAGTTATAGCGGCAAGTGCCCAAAATAGGTACACCTGCCCAAATGGTACAAGACCCTATTGCTGCCATCAGTCCAGAGAAGATAACTGACATTCAATACCTCTGATTTGACAATCGACGCAAGTGCTTCCTGCTCATCAGACGTTCAATTGCCTCACTTTTCTCTATGAGAGTAAATCATCACACAATCACCAAGAGCCCAGCGAACGAATACTCAACACCGTTGACCAGACGCGCCAAATTGGGCAAATAAATGGGAGGGGGGGCCAAAGCCTGATTTTTCTGATTTTTTGTATGGAAAAATCGAAAAATCGTCAAATATTGGGGGGGAGGGGGTGGGCAAAACCATGCTTGCCCCCCCCCCCCCCCCCCCTCCATTAAGTTGGCGCCTATGCCGTCGACGATGATGATGACAGCTGCAAGATCGATGAACGCATTTATCCCTCAAGTGAATGACTCGTGAGTGCTACCAGTAATGCGTAATGAAACGTTCTGGATGCTTTCCGGGGTGCTTTAAGGACAAACGTCTTGAAATTCCGCTTCAACAGTGCATCAGAACTTCAGACGCACAAATCTGAAGAAGCAAGCTTCATAGAACAGATCATTGTATTATTGCATTCTTGCTCACTTGTAATAGGCTTAAAGTAAGACGATCAGTTCCGCTGGTTTTGTTTACGAAGAGATTTGGGCGCTTGAAATCGTGAGAAGGTGCCAAAGTCGGCCATTGTGGCGGCCATATTGGGAGTCTAGCAAGTCTGTCCTTAAAGGGCAGGTAATAAATATCAATAAATTACCAGAGTTCGGCAAGTAATTAGGGATCTTTATGCAAACTCTACCGGATCATCCAAACCATGAGAAGCTACCCGAGCAGATGAGAATAGCAAGTTAATAACTACGAAATCACATAACCTGTTTTTATATCTTGTTTTATTATTATTAAATTATCAAAGCATAGCTTTTCCATAACAAATTTTGTTATACAAGCTCATTTTGTTATAATCAAGCTATTGATATACATTAACTAAATTACATTTAAATAACAAGTTTTGTTGAAGTACAAGTTTAGTTATTGTTGTACTATTGATCAACCTATCAACAATAGCACAACAGTAACAAGTTTTGAAATCACAGCAACAATTCGACAATTATGACCTGTCCCTTTGTGTTGTTCCATTTTTGTATTCAGTTAAAAAGGAAATTCCTGGACGACTCCTTTTAAGAATTCCTTTAATAATTTTCGGAAAAGCACTTGGAAATTCTGGAGGAACCTTTCGATAAATCCCTGGAGAAGTCTTCAAGAAAACTACTGGCGCAATTTTCTTAGAAATTCCGAAGTTAATTCTTCTGAGCAATTATTTGGATTTTTAACAGAATCTTTTGAAAAATTCCTGGAGAATCCTTCGAAAAAACTCATGGTGAAATCCTCAAACAAATTTTCAGAAAATCTTAAGATGAACTTCAGGACCAATGATCACCGGGAATTCTGAAGTAACCCTTGAAGGGATTCTATGCAGGATTCTGGAGGAATTTCTGGAGGAGTCTTTGAAAATCCATGAAAGATTCCGTCAAAGAACTCTCGGAGAAAAAATGGCAAAAAATTCTGGTGAAAGTCCTAGAGGAATCATCAGAGGAAGCTCAGGAGAAATTATAGGAAAATTTTTGAAGGAATTCTTGTGGAATCTAGGAGGAATATTCGACATAATTCTTGAATCCAGGAAAAAATCGGAGGAATTAAAACAATCTTTCCAGGAAAATTGTAATAATCTGCACAATATTTCCAATATCCCAAAAATTTTCTGCACAACTGTTGAGCATTCTAAAAATTCTTCAGTTTCTATGCTGAAAAAAAAACAAGGGTCACACGTGTTTCGAAAACAATTAAAGTATAACAGTTTATAAATTACAGGGGGAAATCGAAGCTCGTCGTATTTGATAATATAGAAATGACTAAAGTTCGAATATCTTGACTTCAAATCTCTTAGAATGAATTAAAAGCTGAATATAGTATTTTTCGATCATTTTAAAATATTTCTTACGTCAGAGTGATGAACCTCATGTTATTGGCGGGTTTGTGAGACAAAGCGAATACATAATTTTATATAATAGGTATTATAACTTATTTAGTAACGAGTTTGGTATCATAGCAAATTCTGCTCTCCGATTATTATCAATAACATATTAATATCAAAATTTGTTATTGAAATATTTTCCGAATTCACTGTTATTAAGTTGTTATTGAAACTAACAAAACAAGTTATTGAAATGGTTTTCCAGGAACATTTTTTTTGTTATGGAATTTGTTATTTTGCCGCTTATGACAGACAAGTTTATAACACAATATGTTATGGTAATAACTTAAAAATAATCGATTTTATTATTCAGTTATTTTGCTCAAATAACACAGCTCCTTATGCTGTTGTTATTCCCTTCTGCTCGTGTAGAGTAAGCTGTGAGCAATAACCAGTAAAGAGTGAGCGGTAGTGAGCAGGAAGTAACTTAAATTTTACTAACAAATATCAAGAAATTACCAAAGATAGGCATAACTATACCGAATTATGAGAAATTGAAGTGAGTTGTGAGCAGTAACCAGTGAAGAGTATTTGATAGTGAGGAATTAAAAGTAGTGAGAAATGATTACAGAGTATTGAGCAGGGAAGGGTGAGGAGTAAAAAGTGAGCAGTACAAAGTGAGAAGTGAGCAATGAAGATTGAGCAGTGAGAAGCAGAGATGTCAGATTATTTTTATAAAAAATCTGTATCAATACAGATTTTTCTGTATCGCCGTATTTGAAGGTATAACAGACACCGAGAGCCCTAGATTTCAATAGAAACTAACAAAAATGTACTACTTTTTGAAGGTTTTTAATTGTTAATGGTATTTATTTTTCTAAAACATGTGTAAAAATGTACAAATTTTCATAAATTATTTAAAAATTAAGCAGCAATTTATAAAGTTTTCATTGAATTTATTGAAAAGAACCTCAAGTTTTATGCTTTCTGCAGAAGTCTGTATCACATTTTAAAAATCTGTATTTTTCTGTACTCTGTATCTTGTCTGTATAGAAGGTGAAAAATCTATAAAATACAGAAAAATCTGTATATCTGGCATCTCTGGTGAGAAGTGACCAGTACGAAGTGAGGAGTGACAAATAACGAGTGAGGAGTTAGGAATGAACAGTAAATAATAGTAAGCAGTGTAGAGTGAAAAGTAAGGAGTATGAAGCAGCAAGGAGCATTTATATGGTAAACTGTGAGTGAGGTCTCGAGCTTTGCGCTTGAGTCCTTCCGTAAAGTTTTGCACAGTACCTTCGATCGCTTGCCAAGAAGTTTTTACCTCTTTTTAGTCAAAATCAATCTTATTGAGCAGTGAAGTGTGTAGAGTAAGCATGTGACGAGTAAGAAGAGAATAGCCTAGAGTGAGAAGCGAGGTGCTGGAAGAAAGAAGCAAGGAGTGACCAGTGAAGAGTGAGAAGTGAACTATAAGGAGAGATCAGTGAAGTAATAAGCAGTGCTGAAAATGTCATTTGGCGCTGTCCATAAACTACGTAGACTCAGTTTGGGCCATTTCAGACCCCCCCCTCCCCAAGCCCCTCCCCCTTCGTAGATTTTTGTTCATATAAAATTTCCGAAATTTGGCTGGAGCGTAGACTTTGGCCAGACCTCCCCGTCCCCCCTAAGAGTCTACGTAGTTTATGGACAGGCTCTTTCGATATATTTAAATTAGACCACCTTCAGCTCATTTCAGAAGCTGAACCTAAGAATTTGGTATATGAAAAACTTGTGCGTCTAGTCCTACAGGAATGTCACGAAAACCGCTCTTTTCCGAATATTTAAGGTGAATTTCATCGACAACTTTCGAAAAATGCCAATTGATATTCACTATGACTATCAATTGACATTTTTTAAAGGTAGCCCGTGACATTTACCTTAAATATTCGAAAAAGAGCGGATTTTTCGTCACTTTCTAGAACTGATCTGGCCGCCCAAGTTTTTCATATACTATATTCTCAGGTTTAGCTTCTACACTGAGATGTAGATGATTGAATTTAGATATGTCGAAATGACATTTTCAGCACTGGTAATACGTAATGAAAGGTAAGTAATGAAGAGTGGGTAATGAGCGGTGAAAGTAGAGGGATAAAGAGTGAGGACTGAGGAGTTACAAAAAAGTGGCAGAGTCTGCTTTGTGAATTCATACATTGAAAATAAAGAACGAGGAGAATGAAGCAGTGAGTTGTGAGTAGTTCATTAGCAGTGACCAGTAAGAGAGAGAAATGAGAGGTGAAAAGAGAGGAATGAGAAGCGAGTAGTGTGGAGTTGGTAGTGAGCAGCTAGGGCTGAGTAGTGTAGAGTGAGCAGTTGAGAATTAGCAGTTGGGAATGAGCAGAGAGGAGTGTGGAGCAGAGTGAGCATTGAAAAGTTAAAAACAATGAGTGAGAAAAGAAAAGTGAAGGGTGAGATTGAAGAGTTGGAAATTAATTGTAAGGAATGAGAAATGAAAAACAGGAGTGAGATATGGGAACATATCGGTCGGTCCAGGAACTTTTCGTGAGGGGAGTTTCTTTGACTTCCATAGGACACATTCAAAATGTTCATTGGCAGAGGAAGCACTTGATTAATAACTGTGGAAATGTTCGAAGAATACAGCTCATAGCTGAAAAGCAGGCTTAGTCCCAGTGAGGACGTTACGCCAAGAAGAAATCCGCTGGGACTAGCAGAAATGTCAAAATCGACAGATAAACAAAATTTATGATTCTAAACGCCTCATAAAGCACATGATTGGATTCGCCAATCATTTTGTTATCGAACTCCACTCGGGACACTCTCGCGGTGGCCCGCCGAGTATGAATGAATAATAAATCGAAAGAGGCAAAAACGGCGCATCCGCCGGGTCTGCCACACGCACCGAGGCGATGATCCCCGTCCGTCGTAATGCTGGATCCGCGTAACTGACTGGATGAGGCAGTCAGATGCAAACAGCGGCAATCAAGGTGGGAATGTTTGTTGTACCTACTCCACTCCAAGCAGCAAGCTGTCAAAGTGCGCGCGTGGTACACGTCGTCCGTTTTGTAGGTTAGTCGGCCTACTACGCGACCCGCTGCCGCTGATCAACATCCTTGCTCCCGGCATCGCGCGCACCACCGGCACGCTTTGTTTTCAGGTTGGTGAGTTCGTTTCTTGTCTTTTTTTCATGATTCGGTGCTGCCGCCGGCGCACGGCGATAACTTTTTTTGTTCGATTCTAATAAAATCGAAATTTATTTGGGATCGCGGGCGATGACGGGTGCGTAGTTTCACTTTCACGGTAGCAGCAGCGGGTTGCCAGGACTCGCGGCACAAAAGGGGTTAAAGGGTTCAGGTCCGCTTTTTTCATCCAGAATGAGCCCGGATAATCAGTTGAATATCAGCTGGTGCATTCATCGGGAAAGCGTATTCAACGGCAAGAGCAGATGCTGCCTCTCTCTCTCGCGGTGGTGGTCGCCACCCCCTGCCTGTTTAGTGAGTGTGCTTGGCACGTACCTTCCTACCTACATTCGAACGAAGGGGTTAATCATATTCAAATGCCAACGGAAAAGTATGGAGTTTTGCCAGAAACCGTCGCGTCGCGTCGCCCGTCGCGTCGCAGCACCGATCCGAAGCTGCTGCAGAAGCAGCACTCTTCTGTAAGATGATATTTTGATTGGTTCGAGTGCAGTTGAGGTCTAATCCTTTCCGATGCCACTATCGGCACACCGAGGAACCACAGGAGGACATAACAATGCCAGAGGCATCGCTAGGGTTCTCTGTTAGGGGGTGATTAATGCATGTCCAGAATCTACAGGATTCTGGCAACTGTGGTCAATAGTTTCCTTGGCGCTTCTAACAAAATATGTGCATTCTGACGGCATACAATACTGAAGATTGTACTCAGAACACTTCTCTATAACATCTTCCAGGGTGTCTGTACAAGTTCTCCCAGGATTATTTTCAGAGGTTTCTTGGAGATAGTAATCTCTGTCAGATGTTAGTTCAGAAATTTCTATAAGAGTTCCTCGAAATTCCATTAGGAGCGTATCCAGAAATTCCTTCTGTAGTGGCTTCATGAAGTCCATTCACTCAGGGATTTCTTCCTGAATTTCAAACAGTGAGCATGAGCGCAACTAGATTCTGAAGGTTCTTTGTCGGGAGTTCGCAACCCTAGCTACGCCAACGAGCAAAACACGCCATATCAAGACAATATCAATTACACTTGCGCTGCTTCGGCTCTTTGTCAATCAGAAACAATATCTTCCGCTGCTGGTTCAGCGGGAGTTGACAACGAGGCCTGCCTGCACAGCACACCAACCAACCGAGCAGAAGAAAAAGGATTATCCCCGGTATTGGCCCGGTCCGTCTGAAGGATTGCCAGTAGGTAGCAAATAAGAGTCCACAAATGTCAGGAACAGTTGTGTTGTGTCGCCCCAGCTTTGGTTATGACGACGTATGACGTCACGCAAAACAGCAGCGATGGGGTGCACTGGACGCGGACTCTCGGAACTCTTCGGATCGGAGGAGACACATCCAATATTGACATTTTAATTCACCTCGTTCTACTTTCCATCTCCACTCCGTCCTCTTCGCAGACCAGCGAACCCCTTTGTCTGATAAGCCGGCGAGATAATAACCTCTTTCTCTGTAGCAGTCTAGGACGACTGTGGTTTGGTGTCACCGCCGTGCCGTCGAAGACGGACCAAGCCATGTGACTTCTAAAACTTCCCGGGCGAGGAAAAAGGATTGAACGAGTTTCCTCATCCCACCGTACTGTGACTGTGTGCCCGCGTTCGTTGGTTGCAATCCATACGTGAACCGTCCAACTCCACTCCACGACGTCCTGCAACCAGCCAGCCGAAGAAAGAAGGGGATAAGAAGCTCTTTCTGTCGCAGAAGGAAAATCTATTATTTGCAGGAATGGAATTTCACATAAAAGCAATTGTAGAGTGTGTACTAGTCGCTTCGAAGTCGCAGGTTCGAAGCAGCAGACGGAGATGAGTGGACCCGAACCGACACGGAGGCGAGCGCGACGGCGGCTTATGGTGGTTTTGCTCCTGCAGTGACAAAATGTATTGGTCGAGACAGGATATAAAGTATCGTTTGCTTCCCGCTGCACGGAACGGACGGACGGACGCAACGGACCGACGATCGTCGTCGTACGGTAGTACAATTCTGTGAGATGCATCCGGTTGCATTCCACTTCTGGACTATGTTCGTTCTTCGTCCGTCGTTGGTCGTGTGAAACTGACGGTGGCGCTGCTTGGTTGTTGTGGTGACCGTCCGGAGCCAAAGATGTGCGAGAACAGATGTTCTTGTCACGTTTTTCGGGTGAACCGGATGCTTCACGTGAAAACCGTTTTGGGCATTGGTTAGGATGAAAGTTGTGGACATCTCGTTAGCCGGAATGTTTCGATTATGTGCGGTAGATCTTCGAAAGTGTGTACTTAGCTCTGAAAATTATTAAAATGGTTAATTTCAAGAATTTCAATAAGTTAACGTCATCACAAATGGTCAAAATAATCAGACGTATTTGAAAAAGCTATAGATTGTGTTCCACGTACAAGTTTCATGACAACATTTTCGTAAACCTGGGGAAAATTTTCAGAGCCCAACTCAGTGCCGCAAGTACCAATAGTGGGGTCATAGAGTCAGACATCTGTATGATTTGTGATGTTTGCTGAAAAATGAGCCCGGCAGATGAATCGGAACGTCATTCGTCGCGAATACCCGTTATTCTGCAGTTAGGATTTCTAACAACGTAAATTCTTCACCTACGGACGGTTGATTAATAATCGATCCAGCAGTGAAGTAATCAAGTGATTCTCCAAAGGAATCGTAAGTACTACTTACGCCCAAAGAGCTGTTGGTAAGCCAAATTCAAACTCGACGTAGCATCGAACTTAAAATTTTGAAAATTCTTCTTCACATTTTGAATTTAGCAGATATATGAAAAACAGTTGGGAACGTGTTCTGAAATATTTTCAGCTTAACCGTTATGTGTCCGACAAACTTTTTGCTTTTTTCTACACCGTGCTTTTTAAATGGGCGCTGGGTACCCGGGTACCCTGTCGGCCACATAAGGGTTAATACCAGATACCAAATCTGTCCCCAAATCTGTGCACTCTGCATTGTCGAGTGGAAAAAAATCTCCCATATATCTTCCCTGAGCAATGTTGAAAAACAGACGAAACCACAAAGAAGAAAAACCAAACCAACTAAACCAAACAAAACATATGGCTTGAACTGCAGCCAACGGAAAACCCATAACGCCGCTCGGAAAGGCTCTTCCTTTCCCCACTAGCCAGAGGGAAAGTGGGAAAACTCTTCCCGTGGTCGTCGTCGTGACCACAGCAACAGCAGCAGCAGCGCAGCGGTTGAGATAGTTTCCAAAGAAATAAAATGGCAATAAAACCCGTCTGATTAGCCCATTCTTATACTGAGCCGGCTGGTCCATCCAGTTCTGCACTGCACATATAACCCTTTTTGATGATGCTGCTCTGCCAGCCACTCGGTTCCTGCGGGTGGTAACCGGTCGTAAAAATCTTCAAGTCGACACATTTAAAACAAATTCGCAGCAAATATCAAACGTCGTAAAGCCAAACACCCACATATGACAGGGAAAGGGGCGCGCGAAAGGACCGGTCGGTCGGGGTCACTTTTCTTCCGCGACGGAAACGGGAAACGGGTGTTTCCGCCTTTCGCTGTGTGGTGCAGCATCCGCCGCAACCACATGTGAGCGAGAGAGAAAAGGCCATTATAATGTGCAACGGACGACCGGCATTTGCATAAATGACGACGATGCTGGCTGCGCTTTGCTGCCCGTTCAAGCTTATTCACAAATATTCATGCCATCCCATTAAGACCGCTCCGGTCGACTACCACCACGCATTCCAACAAGCAGTTAGGTATTAAAGTCGTCCACTTTAGGCCAACAGCGGACGGACGGACAGTCAGCCAGTCAACCACCACCAGCGCATGCATGCAGTCTCAAAGTGAGGTTATACTTCGTGTCCAGATTCTTGGTGGATCGTGACGGTTTGAATAGCCACTCGGTAACAATGCGAGGTTTTGATTCCGGCCACCGACAACAACAGACTCCGTCACAGACATACGGACGTTTACTCTATGTGAAACCTCTCCTCTTGACAGGATTCCCCTCAGAATTTAAGGAAAATTCTTTTGAACATCCAGAGATGATTCTCCTCAGAATCAAGAGAGGATTTTCGACATAATCCTGAGAGGATTCTAAAAAGAAAAATTCTTAAGTTCAGAGGATTTAGGACAGAATCCTGAGAGGATTCTCCTCAGAATCCTGAGAGGATTCTCCTCAGAATCCTGAGAGGATTCTCCTCAGAATCCTGAGAGGATTCTCCTCAGAATCCTGAGAGGATTCTCCTCAGAATCCTGAGAGGATTCTCCTCAGAATCCTGAGAGGATTCTCCTCAGAATCCTGAGAGGATTCTCCTCAGAATCCTGAGAGGATTCTCCTCAGAATCCTGAGAGGATTCTCGCCAGAATCCTGAGAGGATTCTCGCCAGAATCCTGAGAGGATTCTCGCCAGAATCCTGAGAGAATTATGCTCAGAATGCTGAGAGGATTCTGCTCAGAATCTTGAGAGAATTCTCGTCAGAATCCTGAGAGGATTCTCGTCAGAATCCTGAGAGGATTCTCGTCAGAATCATGAGAAGCTTCTCGTCAGAATCCTAAGAGGATTCTAGTCAGAATCCTGAGAGGATTCTCCTCAGAATCCTGAGGGGATTCTCATCAGAATCCTGAGGGGATTCTCATCAGAATCCTGAGGGGATTCTCATCAGAATCCTGAGAAGATTCTGCTGAGAATTCAGAGAGGATTCTGCTGAGAATCCTGAGAAGATTCTGCTGAGAACCCTGAGAGGATTATGCTGGGAATCCTGAGAGGATTCTGCTGAGACTCCTGGGAGGATTCTGCTGAGAATCCTGGGAGGATTCTGCTGAGAATCCTGGGAGGATTTTGCTGAGAATCCTGGGAGGATTCTGCTGAGAATCCAGAGAGGATCCTGAGAGGATTCTCGACAGATTCCTGAGAGGATTCTCGACAGAATCCTGAGAGGATTCTCGACAGAATCCTGAGAGGATTCTCGACAGAATCCTGAGAGGATTCTCGACAGAATCCTGAGAGGATTCTCGACAGAATCCTGAGAGGATTCTCGACAGAATCCTGAGAGGATTCTCGTCAGAATCTAAAGAGGATTCTCGTCAGAATCCAGAGAGGATTCTCGTCAGAATCCTGAGAGGATTCTCGTCAGAATCCTGAGAGGATTCTCGTCAGAATCCTGAGAGGATTCTCGTCAGAATCCTGAGAGGTTTCTCGTCAGAATCCTGAGAGGATTCTCGTCAGAATCCTGAGAGGATTCTCGTCAGAATCCTGAGAGGATTCTCGTCAGAATCCTGAGAGGATTATTCTCGTCAGAATCCTGAGAGGATTCTCGACAGAATCCTGAGAGGATTCTCGACAGAATCCTGAGAGGATTCTCGACAGAATCCTGAGAGGATTCTCGACAGAATCCTGAGAGGATTCTTTCCAGAATCCTGAGAGGATTCTTTCCAGAATCCTGAGAGGATTCTTTCCAGAATCCTGAGAGGATTCTTTCCAGAATCCTGAGAGGATTCTTTTCAGAATCCTGAGAGGATTCTTTCCAGAATCCTGAGAGGATTCTTTCCAGAATCCTGAGAGGATTCTTTCCAGAATCCTGAGAGGATTCTTTCCAGAATACTGAGAGGATTCTTTCCAGAATACTGAGAGGATTCTTTCCAGAATCCTGAGAGGATTCTTTCCAGAATCCTGAGAGGATTCTTTCCAGAATCCTGGGAGGATTCTTTCCAGAATCCTGGGAGGATTCTTTCCAGAATCCTGGGAGGATTCTTTCCAGAATCCTGGGAGGATCCTTTCCAGAATCCTGGGAGGATCCTTTCCAGAATCCTGGGAGGATCCTTTCCAGAATCCTGAGAGGATTCTTTCCAGAATCCTGAGAGGATTCTTCCAAGAGGATTTTTCCCAGAATCCTGAGAGGATTCTTCCAAGAATTCTGAGAGGATTCTTCCCAGAATCATGAGAGGATTCTTCCCAGAATCCGAGAAGGATTCTTCCCAGAATCCGGGAAGGATTCTTCTCAGAATCCGGAGAGGATTCTTCCCAGAATCCGGAGAGGATTCTTCCCAGAATCCGGAGAGGATTCTTCCCAGAATCCGGAGAGGATTCTTCCCAGAATCCGGAGAGGATTCTTCCCAGAATCCGGAGAGGATTCATTCCAGAATCCAGAGAGGATTCTTCCCAGAATCCGGAGAGGATTCTTCCCAGAATCCGGAGAGGATTCTTCCCAGAATCCGGAGAGGATTCTTCCCAGAATCCGGAGAGGATTCTTCCCAGAATCCGGAGAGGATTCTTCCCAGAATCCGGAGAGGATTCATTCCAGAATGCAGAGAGGATTCTTCCCAGAATCCTGAGAGGAATCTTCCCAGAATCCTGAGAGGATTATTCCCAGAATCCAGAGAGGATTTTTCCCAGAATCCGGAGAGGATTCATTCCAGAATCCCGAGAGGATTCTTCCCAGAATCCGGAGAGGATTCTTCCCAGAATCCGGAGAGGATTCTTCCCAGAATCCGGAGAGGATTCTTCCCAGAATCCGGAGAGGATTCTTCCCAGAATCCGGAGAGGATTCTTCCCAGAATCCGGAGAGGATTCTTCCCAGAATCCGGAGAGGATTCTTCCCAGAATCCTGAGAGGATTCTTCCAAGAGGATTCTTCCCAGAATCCTGAGAGGATTTTTCCAAGAGTTCTGAGAGGATTCTTCCCAGAATCATGAGAGGATTTTTCCCAGAATCCGGGAAGGATTCTTCCCAGAATCCGGGAAGGATTCTTCCCAGAATCCGGGAAGGATTCTTCCCAGAATCCGGAGAGGATTCTTCCCAGAATCCGGAGAGGATTCTTCCCAGAATCCGGAGAGGATTCTTCCCAGAATCCGGAGAGGATTCTTCCCAGAATCCGGAGAGGATTCTTCCCAGAATCCGGAGAGGATTCTTCCCAGAATCCGGAGAGGATTCTTCCCAGAATCCGGAGAGGATTCTTCCCAGAATCCGGAGAGGATTCTTCCCAGAATCCGGAGAGGATTCATTCCAGAATCCAGAGAGGATTCTTCCCAGAATCCTGAGAGGGTTCTTCCCAGAATCCGGAGAGGATTCTTCCCAGAATCCGGAGAGGATTCATTCCAGAATCCAGAGGGGATTCTTCCCAGAATCCTGAGAGGAATCTTCCCAGAATCCTGAGAGGAATCTTCCCAGAATCCTGAGAGGATTATTCCCAGAATCCTGAGAGGATTCTTCCCAGAATCCTGAGAGGATTCTTCCCAGAATCCTGAGAGGATTCTTCTTAGAATCCGGAGAGGATTCTTCCCAGAATCCGGAGAAGATTCTTCCCAGAATCCGGAGAGGATTCTTCCCAGAATCCGGAGAGGATTCTTCCCAGAATCCGGAAAGGATTCTTCCCAGAATCCGGAGAGGATTCTTCCCAGAATCCGGAGAGGATTCTTCCCAGAATCCGGAGAGGATTCTTCCCAGAATCCGGAGAGGATTCTTCCCAGAATCCGGAGAGGATTCTTCCCAGAATCCGGAGAGGATTCATCCCAGAATCCGGAGAGGATTCTTCCCAGAATCCGGAGAGGATTCTTCCCAGAATCCGGAGAGGATGCTTCCCAGAATCCGGAGAGGATTCTTCCCAGAATCCGGAGAGGATTCTTCCCAGAATCCGGGAAGGATTCTTCCCAGAATCCGGGAAGGATTCTTCCCAGAATCCGGGAAGTATTCTTCCCAAAATCCAGAGAGGATTCTTCCCAGAATCCGGAAAGGATTCTTCCCAGAATCCGGAAAGGATTCTTCCCAGAATCCGGAGAGGATTCTTCCCAGAATCCGGAGAGGATTCTTCCCAGAATCCGGAGAGGATTCTTCCCAGAATCCGGAGAGGATTCTTCCCAGAATCCGGAGAGGATTCTTCCCAGAATCCGGAGAGGATTCTTCCCAGAATCCGGAGAGGATTCTCCCCAGAATCCGGAGAGGATTCTCCCCAGAATCCGGAGAGGATTCTCCCCAGAATCCGGAGAGGATTATTCCCAGAATCCAGAGAGGATTTTTCCCAGAATCCTGAGAGGATTTTTCCCAGAATCCTGAGAGGATTTTTCCCAGAATCCTGAGAGGATTCTTCTTAGAATCCGGAGAGGATTCTTCCCAGAATCCGGAGAAGATTCTTCCCAGAATCCGGAGAGGATTCTTCCCAGAATCCGGAGAGGATTCTTCCCAGAATCCGGAGAGGATTCTTCCCAGAATCCGGAGAGGATTCTTCCCAGAATCCGGAGAGGATTCTTCCCAGAATCCGGAGAGGATTCATTCCAGAATCCAGAGGGGATTCTTCCCAGAATCCTGAGAGGAATCTTCCCAGAATCCTGAGAGGAATCTTCCCAGAATCCTGAGAGGATTATTCCCAGAATCCTGAGAGGATTCTTCCCAGAATCCTGAGAGGATGCTTCCCAGAATCCTGAGAGGATTCTTCTTAGAATCCGGAGAGGATTCTTCCCAGAATCCGGAGAGGATTCTTCCCAGAATCCTGAGAGGAATCTTCCCAGAATCCGGAGAGGATTCATTCCAGAATCCAGAGGGGATTCTTCCCAGAATCCTGAGAGGAATCTTCCCAGAATCCTGAGAGGAATCTTCCCAGAATCCTGAGAGGATTATTCCCAGAATCCTGAGAGGATTCTTCCCAGAATCCTGAGAGGATTCTTCCCAGAATCCTGAGAGGATTCTTCCCAGAATCCTGAGAGGATTCTTCTTAGAATCCGGAGAGGATTCTTCCCAGAATCCGGAGAAGATTCTTCCCAGAATCCGGAGAGGATTCTTCCCAGAATCCGGAGAGGATTCTTCCCAGAATCCGGAGAGGATTCTTCCCAGAATCCGGAGAGGATTCTTCCCAGAATCCGGAGAGGATTCTTCCCAGAATCCGGAGAGGATTCTTCCCAGAATCCGGAGAGGATTCTTCCCAGAATCCGGAGAGGATGCTTCCCAGAATCCGGAGAGGATTCTTCCCAGAATCCGGAGAGGATTCTTCCCAGAATCCGGAGAGGATTCTTCCCAGAATCCGGAGAGGATTCTTCCCAGAATCCGGAGAGGATTCTTCCCAGAATCCGGAGAGGATTCTTCCCAGAATCCGGAGAGGATTCTTCCCAGAATCCGGGAAGGATTCTTCCCAGAATCCGGGAAGGATTCTTCCCAGAATCCGGGAAGGATTCTTCCCAGAATCCGGGAAGGATTCTTCCCAGAATCCGGGAAGGATTCTTCCCAGAATCCAGGAAGGATTCTTCCCAGAATCCAGAGAGGATTCTTCCCAGAATCCGGAGAGGATTCTTCCCAGAATCCGGAGAGGATTCTTCCCAGAATCCGGAGAGGATTCTTCCCAGAATCCGGAGAGGATTCTTCCCAGAATCCGGAGAGGATTCTTCCCAGAATCCGGAGAGGATTCTCCCCAGAATCCGGAGAGGATTCTCCCCAGAATCCGGAGAGGATTATTCCCAGAATCCAGAGAGGATTTTTCCCAGAATCCTGAGAGGATTTTTCCCAGAATCCTGAGAGGATTTTTCCCAGAATCCTGAGAGGATTCTTCTTAGAATCCGGAGAGGATTCTTCCCAGAATCCGGAGAAGATTCTTCCCAGAATCCGGAGAGGATTCTTCCCAGAATCCGGAGAGGATTCTTCCCAGAATCCGGAGAGGATTCTTCCCAGAATCCGGAGAGGATTCATTCCAGAATCCAGAGGGGATTCTTCCCAGAATCCTGAGAGGAATCTTCCCAGAATCCTGAGAGGAATCTTCCCAGAATCCTGAGAGGATTATTCCCAGAATCCTGAGAGGATTCTTCCCAGAATCCTGAGAGGATTCTTCCCAGAATCCTGAGAGGATTCTTCTTAGAATCCGGAGAGGATTCTTCCCAGAATCCGGAGAAGATTCTTCCCAGAATCCGGAGAGGATTCTTCCCAGAATCCGGAGAGGATTCTTCCCAGAATCCGGAGAGGATTCTTCCCAGAATCCGGAGAGGATTCTTCCCAGAATCCGGAGAGGATTCTTCCCAGAATCCGGAGAGGATTCTTCCCAGAATCCGGAGAGGATTCTTCCCAGAATCCGGAGAGGATGCTTCCCAGAATCCGGAGAGGATTCTTCCCAGAATCCGGAGAGGATTCTTCCCAGAATCCGGAGAGGATTCTTCCCAGAATCCGGAGAGGATTCTTCCCAGAATCCGGGAAGGATTCTTCCCAGAATCCGGGAAGGATTCTTCCCAGAATCCGGGAAGGATTCTTCCCAGAATCCGGGAAGGATTCTTCCCAGAATCCAGAGAGGATTCTTCCCAGAATCCGGAAAGGATTCTTCCCAGAATCCGGAGAGGATTCTTCCCAGAATCCGGAGAGGATTCTTCCCAGAATCCGGAGAGGATTCTTCCCAGAATCCGGAGAGGATTCTCCCCAGAATCCGGAGAGGATTCACCCCAGAATCCGGAGAGGATTATTCCCAGAATCCAGAGAGGATTTTTCCCAGAATCCTGAGAGGATTTTTCCCAGAATCCTGAGAGGATTTTTCCCAGAATCCTGAGAGGATTCTTCCAAGAATCCGAAGAGGATTCATTCCAGAATCCAGAGAGGATTCTTCCCAGAATCCTGAGAGGAGTCTTCCAAGAATAGTGAGATGACTCTTAACAGAATCCTGAGAGGATTCTTAACAGAGTCTTGCGAGGGTTATTCCTCAAAAAAAATGTTTTTCGGCTGCAAAAGTAAACAGTGACTGTTTGTGCGGTTAGATTTGGAACAATTATTGCTGGAAGTTTGTTTTCGGTGCAGATAGTAAACATTGAGCGTATTTACCAGCGTATTTAAAAACCAGCATCCGTTGTCCGTTTGCCTATACCGATGCCACAGAGAGAACTAAAAAGCCAGTGTATGCCCGCAACAAAAGGTGCCCGGGTTGGCATTTTTCGGGCCGGACGACATCGCAACGGGAAGACATCGTCATAATCGTTGGTTTCCTATCCCCCTTCCGAATTCGTCGTCGTCGTCGTTGTCGTCGATCTCAATAGTCCAGTCGTCGTCACAGTCATCATCACCGTCATCATCATCACACACGACACAATGGACCCTCCTGACCGGGAGGACACGGTGGATTTTCCAAATCGCCGAATATTATTTGTAAACTCTGGCGGTTTTTTTTTTCTTTCTCTCCTGCCTGCCCGTTCCACTACGGATGAAGAGGGTATTAACACCAATTTACGCAATGGGGGAGAGCCGTACAAAATTCCAAGTTGTTTGTCCGTCAAGGGACAGCGGGAGAGTGGGATGAGGGAAAACACTGCGGGACAAAGCCCGCTGAATGCAACTGCAGCGCCGAGTTTGATTTGATGGACATCTGTGAATGGAAGGGGTTAAACGTATACGACGGACAGCTAGCAGCAGGGCAGTTTGGATCGGAACGGAAAGTATTCAGGCGCAAGAGCATTAAGTCACCGGCCGGCGGGAATTGAAAGGCTCTTACGCAGTAGGACAATACAATGAGTGTTATGGATTTAATCTATTCATTACAATTTTTCGTCGGATTCTCTGGTGGTGAGATGTGTTGGGAGAGATTGAACAGTGGTGGACAATGATTCTGAGGAAGTGGTCTCTGTGCGAGTATACAATTCAGTTCACTGCAGGAAGTCTCGTGGATAGTGAGACGCAGTAGAGTAGCTAAGAGCTACACTCCACGTCCATCCATGTCGTGTCCATTTCGACATCTTATCCAAATCTTTACAATTTAGCAAAGCGGTTAGGATCTGAACCACCTTTTTCGACCACCACTGCACTGCATGAATGTCCAGCTTGGCATCAATAGCTGTTCGCCCAGTTGCATGCTCAAATGTAGGTCGGGCGTACCGATGTTGATGGACATCATCCAGGCGGTGCTACTGGACACAGACTACGGAAGCAGCCCACATCACATGAATAATTAATTAGCAGTAATTGATATTTTTATCCATTCTAACCCAGCAGTTAATCTCGCACAATTGACGTCGTCGTCCGAGTGGACATCGCCGCTCTCCTCTTAGGTGATGTTTCGCAACACAAAAAAATCCATTCACTCAACCCTTTCAATTTCGCACATGTTCTGTTCGTTCCTCGGGGGAAGCCGGGCCAGAACCAGCACCGGTCAAAACATGTAAACACACTGGGTTTAATCGTTTCAGCTGGACATCATCCAACAACAAAACGAAAGGTTGTCGGAAGAATGTGCCGAGAAGTGGCCGAGGGAAGGGGGAAGATTGCAATTTAAATGAATGAATGAGTGGCTGCACTTACCGCCGTTGTTGCTGTTGCTGGTGGTGTTGGATTCGGCGTCTGCCAGTTCCGTGGTGGTAGCGGTGGAGGTGGTACGGGGTTTTTTCGGTGCGGGTTCATCCGACGACGTCGCCGCCGGTAAGCTTCCGTCACCGCAGTCTCCCTCCCGATCCGGATCGGGCTGTTCCTGTTTGATTTCGATTGAGGATGTGGACGCCGTTGCACCTGCCAACGAAGGATCGGTTACGGTGGCGGCCAGCAGCGGATTATTACTTTGCTGGCCTTCGGTGTCCTCGACGGCGGCGGTGGCGGTGGCGCTACTGCTGGAACTGCTGCCCAGTGGGCTTGTTCTGGACGGGCAGCGGGAGGTGGAGGCGTTCTCGGATTCTGGCAGGGGAGAAAACAACGGGAATTTAGCGTTAAATGGTGCCAAATCTTGAAAGGATCCTAATCTAGATCCTCACCTTCGTTGAGCCGCTTGGGCGTACTGGAGGCACCGTCACGCAGCAGCTCGGCCGGACTAGTGGGCGGTGGCGTGTGCACCCGGGACCCGCTGGGTTTCCGCGCCGAGATCGGAGCTGAGATCGAGGGCCGTCGCGAGTTGGCCAACGTGAGGGGTCGCCCGTCATCTGAGTCCCTGTCACCGGCCGTGGCTGTGAAGGGAGAAATTAATAAGAATAAAAAAAATGTGGAAATGTTAAACAGGGAAGGAACTCCAACTCGCGACGAAGGAAGCACATGGTGACATTCCACCGCGTACACGCGACACGGACACACATACCTTGCGAGTAGCACTGGCCGTAATTTTCCTTGTTGCACTGGAGCACTTTGTGCTGGATGAATCGCACAATGTCGGAGAGAGCGAACGTTTTCTGACAGGACCCGCATGTTAGGATATCTTGAGTGCCTTCAGATTCTCCGGTGTCTGAATCTGAAAAGGGAAAAGAAGGGTACAAGAATTAAAAATTATTATCTCATCACAGCTAATTTAATGAATTTAATTAGATTTCTGCCACTGGTTTCAACACTGCTACACTGAGTTGGTTGGTTGGATGGACGGTATGTACCCTACAACAAAGTCTTCGGAAAACGATGCGAATGATGGCGGCTGGGACGGCCGCCAGATGAATGGCGGTTAGGGTGGGGTATACTTTTGAAAAGATTTCTAAAACAAAAAAGAAAATGCCCGGCAAATTATATTGAACAGGATCTCACAATACAAATTCTATAAGGATTATCCACAGAATTCTAATTGAACTGTCCACAGACTTCAAAGGAAATTCTCTCCACAGAACCCTTAGAGAAATACCCACAGATCCTGAGAGGATTCTCCACAGAATCCTGAAAGGATTCTGCACAGAATCCTTAGAGCATTCTCCATTCTGCACAGAATCCTGAGAGAATTCTCCACAGAATCCTGCTGAAAAAATTCTCCACTGAATCCTGAGAGGACTCTCCACAGAATCCTGAGAGAAATCTCCAAAGAATCCCGAGAGGATACTCCACAAAATCCTCTCTGGATTCTCCAACAAATCCTGAGAAAATTCTCCGCAGAATTCTGAGAGGATTCTTCACAGAATTCTGAGAGGATTCTCCACCAAATACTGAGAGGATTCTCCACAGAATCCTGAGAGGATTTTCCACAGAATCCTGAGAGTATTCTCGACAGAATCATGAGAGGATTCTCGACAGAATTCTGAGAGGATTCTTGACAGAATCCTGAGAGGATTCTCCACAGAATCCTGAGAGGATTCTCCACAGAATCCTGAGAGGATTCTCCACAGAATCCTGAGAGGATTCTCCACAGAATCCGGAGAGGATTCTCCACAGAATCCTGAGAGGATTCTCCACAGAATCCGGAGAGGATTCTCCACAGAATCCGGAGAGGATTCTCCACAGAATCCGGAGAGGATTCTCCACAGAATCCGGAGAGGATTCTCCACAGAATCCGGAGAGGATTCTCCACAGAATCCGGAGAGGATTCTCCACAGAATCCGGAGAGGATTCTCCACAGAATCCGGAGAGGATTCTCCACAGAATCCGGAGAGGATTCTCCACAGAATCCGGAGAGGATTCTCCACAGAATCCGGAGAGGATTCTCCACAGAATCCGGAGAGGATTCTCCACAGAATCCGGAGAGGATTCTCCACAGAATCCGGAGAGGATTCTCCACAGAATCCGGAGAGGATTCTCCACAGAATCCGGAGAGGATTCTCCACAGAATCCGGAGAGGATTCTCCACAGAATCCGGAGAGGATTCTCCACAGAATCCGGAGAGGATTCTCCACAGAATCCGGAGAGGATTCTCCACAGAATCCGGAGAGGATTCTCCACAGAATCCGGAGAGGAATCTCCACAGAATCCGGAGAGGATTCTCCACAGAATCCGGAGAAGATTCTCCACAGAATCCGGAGAGGATTCTCCACAGAATCCGGAGAGGATTCTCCACAGAATCCGGAGAGGATTCTCCACAGAATCCGGAGAGGATTCTCCACAGAATCCGGAGAGGATTCTCCACAGAATCCGGAGAGGATTCTCCACAGAATCCGGAGAGGATTCTCCACAAAATCCGGAGAGGATTCTCCACAGAATACGGAGAGGATTCTCCACAGAATCCGGAGAGGATTCTCCACAGAATACGGAGAGGATTCTCTACAGAATCCGGAGAGGATTCTCCACAGAATCCGGAAAGGATTCTTCACAGAATCCGGAGAGGATTCTCTACAGAATCCGGAGAGGATTCTCCACAGAATCCGCAGAGGATTCTCCACAGAATCCGGAGAGGATTCTCCACAGAATCCGGAGAGGATTCTCCACAGAATCCGGAGAGGATTCTCCACAGAATCCGGAGAGGTTTCTCCACAGAATCCGGAGAGGATTCTCCACAGAATCCGGAGAGGAATCTACACAGAATCCGGAGAGGATTCTCCACAGAATCCGGAGAGGATTCTCCACAGAATCCGGAGAGGATTCTCCACAGAATCCGGAGAGGATTCTCCACAGAATCCGGAGAGGATTCTCCACAGAATCCGGAGAGGATTCTCCACAGAATCCGGAGAGGATTCTCCACAGAATCCGGAGAGGATTCTCCACAGAATCCGGAGAGGATTCTCCACAGAATCCGGAGAGGAATCTCCACAGAATCCGGAGAGGATTCTCCACAGAATCCGGAGAGGATTCTCCACATAATCCGGAAAGGATTCTCCACAGAATCCGGAGAGGATTCTCCACAGGATCCGGAAAGGATTCTCCACAGAATCCTGAGAGGGTTCTCCACAGAATCCTGAGAGGATTCTCCACAGAATCCTGAGAGGATTCTCCACAGAATCCTTAGAGGATTCTCCACAGAATCCTTAGAGGATTCTCCACAGAATCCTGAGAGGATTCTCCGCAGAATCCTGAGAGGATTCTCCACAGAACCCTGAGAGGGTTCTCCACAGAATCCTGAGAAGATTCTCCACAGAATCCTGAGAAGATTCTCCACAGAATCCTGAGATGATTCTCCGCAGAATCCTGAGAGGATTTTCCACAGAATCCTGAGAGGATTTTCCACAGAATCCTGAGAGGATTCTCCACAGAATCCTGATAGGATTCTCCACAGAGTCCTGAGAGGATTCTCCACGGAATCCTGATAGGATTCTCCACAGAATCCTGAGAGGATTCTCGTCAGAATCCTGAGAGGATTCGTCATCAAAATACTGAGAGGATTC
Source organism: Aedes albopictus (assembly GCF_035046485.1). Classification (NCBI taxonomy): domain Eukaryota; kingdom Metazoa; phylum Arthropoda; class Insecta; order Diptera; family Culicidae; genus Aedes; species Aedes albopictus. Next base: position 132,643,830 of record NC_085138.1, read on the forward strand.
ACTCCAGAACCCTGAGAGGATTCTCTTCAGAATCTTGAGAGGATTCTCCTCAGAATCCTGAGGAGATTATCTCCAAAATCCTGAAAGGATTCTCTTTAGAACCTTGTGCGGATTCTCGTTAGAATCCTGAGTGTTGATTCAAAAATACTCCCAGAAAATTCGTCGCACCCTAACGCCGATAAAACGGGAGTGAATTCCGGTCGGGAGTCGGCTTTATCTGGTGGGCGCCTCCCCCATGTTTAATTAAATGGAATGGGCGCGAGCTCGGAATTCTTTTCCGCGACTACGATGGATTGTGTCCACGGTGGACTTCGCGCGCTGAAAGCTGCCTGCAAGTCAAGTTCCAGCTTTTATTTTTACGAGCTACAAGAATAATAACAATTGGCCGTTAGTGTCAGAAAGTGAAGGAATTCCGGTTGACACTGGAACCGGGAAATTCCGGGCATTTGGCAGCAGGACACAATAGAGACGAGCTTTGTTATACTAAAAGGAAAGGGGTGGGGGGGACTCCGGGGTCAAATGGATGATACCACAGTAACGTGACAGCACGAAAGGAGGAAGAGAAGGGGGGGGCAATAAAAGTTTGTGCGAAAACACTTTCTCGCACAAAACTTATTTATATCGAGAGTTATAAATTGCGCTATTTTCATTTTTCGGAATTAATATAATAAATTCTGTCCCGTTCCGAAGATACTCCGGACCGGAGCGGACCACAGAGCGGCGAACCCAACTCATTTACCCCCTCCATCGAAACGAAACGAACGAACGGGGGTAGTTTTATCCTTTGCTCGGTCTCTCCGAAGGACAAATAAGTTCGATTTTATCTCCCTTCAAGAGCAGAGCTGGTGGCAGGAAAAAGGCAAAGTTAGGGGGTACGAGGGGACAGGATAACACTATATCTATTGGAAGATGTGTAATTAATGTTTCTTGAAAAGTTTGGGATCTTCTTGCAAAGGAGGGAGAAGGGGTGCCAAGGATGCGGGCAGTATACCACAAAGGAAGAAGCCAGCAGCTAAGTTCTAACGGCGAAAGTGGCGGAAATAAAATTGAAATAAAAATCACTGCCAGCGCCAGAAAAGTCTTCTCCACCAGCACCACCGACCACCACACGCCATCCCAATCCACTCGGGAGAGTCATTAAAGAGCGGGGTGTCGTCGTCTTTGGTCGCAGTCGTCGTAAATTAGGGGGGAGGGGGTCGAGATCAATCTACCGAATCCTGGGACAAGTACCAGAAGCTGTTGTAATACGGTAGCTCATTGCTGACAGTAATGTCTGTCGTGAATGAGAGACACTATGGGATCTTCAAAAGTTATCCTGAAATATGTTGGAATCGACTATTTTTAGATTTTTATGGCATTATTAATGCTTGCAGAACGTTGGCGATGCAATATGCAATATGTGGCTTATCAGATTAATATAGTAAGGTAAATTTGTAGAAATTTCAGCCAACGAATATTTAACAGATTTTTGCTTATTTTCAGTGCTTTAGAAAGATCAAAATATTAAGAAAACGGTGCTTCATTGTTTTAGAAAGTGGTACCCTTACTCTACCTAATACCACACAAAATGCTACTATACTGACGACAACTGACAGATTCGTTAGAACTTTTAAGAGGAAATCAGTACATTTCTGAGTTGGTCTCATATAACATGTCATTTGACCATTCGTCGCTAAAAATCCCACTAATTGTTTCACCACTTTTTCCCCACATCTATCCCAGTGTGCACCACATTGCCGGTTACGCGATGCAATGTGAAGTGACCTATTTGCCCCCGAACCGAATAAAAGATATGTATCTCGAGATGAACACGTTCACGTACCAAAACGCTGCAACAACCGGAACCCGACTGGCGAGGCGGCGGCGGAGGTTGAGATTGGGAGGACATTAGTTTCACTGCGCTGCCATCGCATCGGTCCTCATGGTAAGGGATTCGATTTTTACGACCATTCATTCCTTCGGAAGAGGATCGAAACAATTAATATGGTAATTTGGGCCACTTTGCCACACGCACTACTCCGACCGAGGATGCTGACTGCATACAATCTATGGAATTGCGGGGACCCCGAACCGAAACATAATCAATAAATTGTTTGACGAGCGTGTTGGGCTCACGGTTCGTGGTCGGTCGGTCGGTCGGTCTGTCGGGCAAGGATAAATTCATAAATTTCGACACGAATTGATGGGTTTGTGAAGTCGATTGGTGTAACCCGCCCCAGGCCAAATGACGATGGATGAGGATAAAGATAAATTTTATTGGTCATTTAGGAAAGGCTAAGATCCGGGGGCTAAGATGGTAGTTTTGATGTGACGAATAGTGCGCGATAAAAATGGGGTTCTATGAGTAATTAGCAGAGATGGAAAAGTGTACTTCATAGGATGGGTTTCAGATCAGAAAGGAGAATCCTGCCAGAGTTCAGACGAAGATTCTTCCAAATTATCCAAAATCCTCCAAAGAATCTGATTAGAGGATTCTAGTAAGAATTCTTCTGATAAGAACCTCTCAGGATTCTGATCAGAATCCTCTCAGGATTCTGACGAGAATCCTCTCAGGATTCTGACGAGAATCCTCTCAGGATTCTGACGAGAATCCTCTCAGGATTCTGACGAGAATCCTCTCAGGATTCTGACGAGAATCCTCTCAGGATTCTGACGAGAATCCTCTCAGGATTCTGACGAGAATCCTCTCAGGATTCTGACGAGAATCCTCTCAGGATTCTGACGAGAATCCTTTCAGGATTCTGACGAGAATCCTTTCAGGATTCTGACGAGAATCCTCTCAGGATTCTGACGAGAATCCTCTCAGAATTCTGACGAGAATCCTCTAAGGATTATGACGAGAATCCACTCAGGATTATGACGAGAATCCTCTCAGGATTCTGACGAGAATCCTCTCAGGATTCTGACGAGAATCCTCTCAGGATTCTGACGAGAATCCTCTCAGGATTCTGACGAGAATCCTCTCAGGATTCTGACGAGAATCCTCTCAGGATTCTGACAAGAATCCTCTCAGGATTCTGACGAGAATCCTCTCAGGATTCTGACGAGAATCCTCTCAGGATTCTGACGAGAATCCTCTCAGGATTCTGACGAGAATCCTCTCAGGATTCTGACGAGAATCCTCTCAGGATTCTGACGAGAATACTCTCAGGATTCTGACGAGAATCCTCTCAGGATTCTGACGAGAATCCTCTCAGGATTCTGACGAGAATCCTCTCAGGATTCTGACGAGAATCCTCTCAGGATTCTGACGAGAATCCTCTCAGGATTCTGACGAGAATCCTCTCAGGATTCTGACGAGAATCCTCTCAGGATTCTGACGAGAATCCTCTCAGGATTCTGACGAGAATCCTCTCAGGATTCTGACGAGAATCCTCTCAGGATTCTGACGAGAATCCTCTCAGGATTCTGACGAGAATCCTCTCAGGATTCTGACGAGAATCCTCTCAGGATTCTGACGAGAATCCTCTCAGGATTCTGACGAGAATCCTTTCAGGATTCTGACGAGAATCCTCTCAGGATTCTGACGAGAATCCTCTCAGAATTCTGACGAGAATCCTCTAAGGATTATGACGAGAATCCACTCAGGATTATGACGAGAATCCTCTCAGGATTCTGACGAGAATCCTCTCAGGATTCTGACGAGAATCCTCTCAGGATTCTGACGAGAATCCTCTCAGGATTCTGACGAGAATCCTCTCAGGATTCTGACGAGAATCCTCTCAGGATTCTGACGAGAATCCTCTCAGGATTCTGACGAGAATCCTCTCAGGATTCTGACGAGAATCCTCTCAGGATTCTGACGAGAATCCTCTCAGGATTCTGACGAGAATACTCTCAGGATTCTGACGAGAATCCTCTCAGGATTCTGACGAGAATCCTCTCAGGATTCTGACGAGAATCCTCTCAGGATTCTGACGAGAATCCTCTCAGGATTCTGACGAGAATCCTCTCAGGATTCTGACGAGAATCCTCTCAGGATTCTGACGAGAATCCTCTCAGGATTCTGACGAGAATCCTGTCAGAATTCTGACGAGAATCCTCTCAGGATTCTAACGAGAATCCTCTCAGGATTCTGACGAGAATCCTCTCAGGATTCTGACGAGAATCCTCTCAGGATTCTGACGAGAATCCTCTCAGGATTCTGACGAGAATCCTCTCAGGATTCTGACGAGAATCCTCTCAGGATTCTGACGAGAATCCTCTCAGGATTCTGACGAGAATCCTCTCAGGATTCTGACGAGAATCCTCTCAGGATTCTGACGAGAATCCTCTCAGGATTCTGACCAGAATCCTCGCAGGATTCTGACCAGAAACCTCTCAGGATTCTGACGAGAATCCTCGCAGGATTCTGACCAGAACCCTCGCAGGATTCTGATCAGAATCCTCGCAGGAATCTGACCAGAATCCTCGCAGGATTCTGACCAGAATCCTCGCAGGATTCTGACCAGAATCCTCGCAGGATTCTGACCAGAATCCTCGCAGGATTCTGACCAGAATCCTCGCAGGATTCTGACCAGAATCCTCGCAGGATTCTGACCAGAATCCTCGCAGGATTCTGACCAGAATCCTCGCAGGATTCTGACCAGAATCCTCGCAGGATTCTGACCAGAATCCTCGCAGGATTCTGACCAGAATCCTCGCAGGATTCTGACCAGAATCCTCGCAGGATTCTGACCAGAATCCTCGCAGGATTCTGACCAGAATCCTCGCAGGATTCTGACCAGAATCCTCGCAGGATTCTGACCAGAATCCTCGCAGGATTCTGACCAGAATCCTCGCAGGATTCTGACCAGAATCCTCGCAGGATTCTGACCAGAATCCTCGCAGGATTCTGACCAGAATCCTCGCAGGATTCTGACGAGAATCCTCGCAGGACTCTGACGAGAATCCTCACAGGATTCTGATGAGAATCCTCTCAGGATTCTGCGGAGAATCCTCTCAGGATTCTGCGGAGAATCCTCTCAGGATTCTGCGGAGAATCCTCTCAGGATTCTGCGGAGAATCCTCTCAGGATTCTGACGAGAATCCTCTCAGGATTCTGACGAGAATCCTCTCAGGATTCTGACGAGAGTCCTCTCAGGATTCTGACGAGAATCCTCTCAGGATTCTGATGAGAATCCTCTCAGGATTCTGACGAGAATCCTCTCAGGATTCTGATGAGAATCCTCTCAGGATTCTGACGAGAATCCTCTCAGGATTCTGATGAGAATCCTCTCAGGATTCTGATGAGAATCCTCTCAGGATTCTGCGGAGAATCCTCTCAGGATTCTGACGAGAATCCTCTAAGGATTCTGACGAGAATCCTCTCAGGATTCTGCGGAGAATCCTCTCAGGATTCTGCGGAGAATCCTCTCAGGATTCTGCGGAGAATCCTCTCAGGATTCTGCGGAGAATCCTCTCAGGATTCTGCGGAGAATCCTCTCAGGATTCTGCGGAGAATCCTCTCAGGATTCTGACGAGAATCCTCTCAGGATTCTGACGAGAATCCTCTCAGGATTATGACGAGAATCCTCTCAGGATTCTGACGAGAATCCTCTCAGGATTCAGACGAGAATCCTCTCAGGATTCTGACGAGAATCCTCTCAGGATTCTGACGAGAATCCTCTCAGGATTCTGACGAGAATCCTCTCAGAATTCTGACGAGAATCCTCTCAGGATTCTGACGAGAATCCTTTCAGGATTCCGAGAATAATCCTCTCAGGATTCTGAGCAGAATCCTCTCAGGATTCTGAGCAGAATCGTCTCAAGATTTTGAGCAGATTTCAACGAGAATTCTCACTGGATTTTGAGGAGAAACCGCTCAAGAATACTATCAGGATTTTGAGGATTCTGAAGAGAAACCTGTCAGGATCCTGAGGAAACTACTGTCAGGATTCTGAGAATCATATCAGGATTCTGAAGAGAATTCTCTCAGGACTCTGAGGACAAACCTGTCAGGATCTTGAGAAGAAACCTGTCAGGATCCTGAGAAGAATACTCTCAGAATTCTGAGGAGAATACTGTCAGGATTCTGAGGATAATACTGCCAGGATTCCGAGGAGGATCCTCTCAGGATTCTGAGGAGAAACCTGTCAGAATCTTGAAGAGAAACCTGTCGTGATGCTGAGGAGAATCCTATCAGGATTCTGACGAGAATCCTTTCAGGATTCTGATTAAAATCCTTTCAGGATTCTGAGCAAATTCTGAGGAGAACCCTAGCGGCATTTTAGGAGAATCCTCTCACGATTCTGAGGGGAATCCTCCCAGGATTTTGACATGAGTTCTAAAAAAATCCTCTCTGGATTCTGTCAAGAATCCTTTCAGCATTCTGACGAGAATTCTGTTGTGAATCTAACTGTGGATGACAATGGATTTTGGCAAAAATGCTGTTGGGATTTTGACAAGTTGCTTTCTGACATTTTAAGGAAAATTATTTAGGGATTTTTCTTATCTCTTTATTTGACAGGCCCAGTCGAAAGCTTCACGGGGCCAATGAAACTTTTTTTAATTTTTAAAAGACTAATTAATAGAATTACTGCCTTATCCTTAACTCGCTTACAAACAAACAAACCGAACTGTAACTACAGAAATGCATTGCTACAATTTAGTACAATAAAGGGCACACATCCTAAATCGACATTCTCCCACATGTCTCCTGTCATCAATAGTGGCAGCTGATTTTCTTCCATATTGGGTACTGCCTCCTGAACAACTGTCAATTCCTATCTGTATCCGTGGACAATACACGACTGATGATTGACCGATTCGGATTCCGTTGTGCTCTACATCCTGTGCCTTCCCACACGCTCACCACACAAACGAAACTGCCAGTCGCATTTGCTCCGGTTATCGAATTATGAACCGAAATATTGAACCCCTCATTTCGAACAATGGCATGGATGCAGTTGCCATGACTGCTGCACCTATGCACCGAAATAATTACTAAGCCACCACAGGAGAAACCAGGAGTGCGTCGTCCGTTATTCACCACCCGTCCCGTTCTCGTCCTCGTCCCCAGGATCCGAACATAATGGCTAAATCCAATTTGATTCAACCACAGTTTTAGAGGAAAAAACTATCCTCGGTTGAATTGGCACTGTAAATCCATTAGAATTTCGCCGCAACAACCGTGCTATCATTATCCTGCTGACACAAAAAAGCTGCAGCTTCCATCCCGCAAATCGCTGTCAAAAACTGCATTAGAGAGCTGGGTTTTTGTGGCCAATGAATTTTCCGGTGAAATGCTTTCCCGCACTACCTTCTGCACACGGACGACGGTGGCGCGTTGTTTAAAATCCCAAACTCTCCGAATGTGAATGGAGAACGGATCACTCTCCATACCGAACGATATGTTGGAAACCAACATTATCGGTTGGCTGTCGGTTTCGTCCGCTCCGCACACACTGCTTCACCCCCTTTCGTTCGGTCGATCCTCATACATAGTGGAAGGCCGATGCGGCTCCCGTATTGGCTACCGGACCGTCCACTTCTCCGACTTCTCCTTCCGATTTTATCTGTTTGCTTTAGTTTTTAAATTTTCGTCGATACACCGTGTTCGTTTCGTTGTTCGCCGTCTGTCCGTCTCGTCTGTTCGGGTTTCTCACACGCACGCAGCAGCACACCCCATTCACTCGGTTCGTCAGGGTCGGGGAAGCGAACGGCCTTGTCGGATATTGGTCACTCGGTCCGAAAATCGACGGTGGACGCCCATTTTTCTCTCGAATTCTCTTTTGGCTACCACCGCACCGCTGTCTTCGTCGGATCATGTTGTTGCTGTTGTTGTTGGGTTGTCTTGTTTGTCCGGTTCTGTAGTGGTCGTCTCCTCGCGTGTTTTCTTCAATTGGTTCACATGTGTGTGCTGTGCACGTTTCCTTTGTATCCTTTTGCTGATGTGTGTCCGTTAGTATGGGACAGACATCAAATTCTCGCTCCAGTCGACTTTTTTGATTCCATTTAGGTCCCATATGAACTGTGCAAAATTTCAGCGCAATTGGTGAAACTATAATTTAGCGCAAGCGGTTCAAAGTTTTCATAGGATTTACTATGAGAAAAGTTGTACTTTCAATCAAAAAATCCCAGAGGTCGCCCTTTGTCTTTTTAATTCAAATCGATCAACGTTTCTTGTAGAAAAATCATTTGTGAAACTTTCCTTCGAAGACCACAAAACGATTGGATGCTTGTGGAAAAAGTTATTGATTTATTACCGATTAGTGATCCAACGAACGGCTTTTTGTTTTGTTTTATTAGCAGCACTGAAGCTGCTGCCTTGGTTGCTGCTGTTTCTGGGGGTGGTGATGCCTCCCGCCACCCCATGCAACAACGGCAGCAGCAGTGCTGCTGATAAAACAAAACAAAAAGCCGTTCGTTGGATCACTAATCGGTAATAAATTAATAACTTTTTCCACAAGCATCCAATCGTTTTGCGGTCTTCGAAGGAAAGTTTCACAAATGATTTTTCTACAAGAAACATTGATCGATTTGAATTAAGGAGGCAAAGGGCGACCTCTGGGATTTTTTGATTGAAAGTGTAACTTTTCCCATAGTAAATCCTATGAAAACTTTGAACCGCTTGCGCTAAATTATAGTTTCACCGATAGCGCTGAAATTTTGTACAGTTCATATGGGACCTAAATGGGATCTAAAAAGTCGACTGGAGCGAGGATTTATTTTTTCCATACAAGCGTGTCCCATACTAGTGTCCGTCTGTCGAACTGGTTGCGTACTGGACGCACGAAGATTGCCGAAGCGCTGACCAGTGGTCAGCCTGAATCGGTTCGGAAGTGGAAGGGGTTGACACTTCGGACTAGGGACGAATGCGTGCCTTCTATCCCTCTTTCCGACAGAGTTGTTCGACACTTGATTGAAGATTTATATCCCGGAGGGCATACGGCGACGATCCAGGTCCGTTTCCCGGACAGGAAATTGATGTGTGTTCAATAATTAAATTTAATTAATTTGTGACACGAGCGAACGGACAGTGCCAATCCGGCTCCAGGGGTTACCCGGGCTTTGCGCTCTGTCACCGAGCAAGGAAATTACAGAACTCATGGGCCGATGTGTAAATATCACGCAAAAGAGCCTAATCCCCCACTCGCATAGCTTCAGGGGATTATTTGCTCTAGTTATATATGTTTTAATACATCATCCCCCTCATCGGAACCGACTTTCGGCTGCTGACGACGGCGAGGTATGAATTTCCGAACCGCAGAAACCGTAGCCGAGGACGAACGGGTCTAGTTTTATTAATTTAATGACATAAGCGACTGGCCGCGTACTTTGCTTGTGTTGTTTACCCACTGGCTCCCGGTCCGTACAGCAGGTTGCGTTGTCGCCGTCCCTTCTGCTCTCGACCTCAACTAATTCTCTTTATTTGCTTGTTGTTTTGCCCATTTGCTGCGAGTAACTTGCTGAACTGTGCTGTTTATGTTGTTTGCTTATCGGCTAATCTCGATTGTTCTTTTTTGACTGGTTCCAATTTGTTGCTGTCATTATTCAACCAGCTCCCGGACGACATTGTCCGTCCGCCAGCCAGCGCCAAATGCGGCGAGAAACGTCAACCAGAAAAACAAAGCCATATCGTCCGGGCGTCGTCGCCGTTTTCCCTCCTCAAGTCCGGTCACCCGCGGGAACGACCGACCGACAACTGTGGCAGGTTCATTTATCAAATTATTGATAGTTTTGCCATCCTGCCATCGCCCTTGGTTTGGCATTTTGGCCGATAAGCGCCACTGAACCAAACAAGCAAGAGAAAACGGGGCACCAGGATAAGAATAGCTCTCGCGAAGAATCGATACCGACCGACCGAACGCCGAGTTTTCCCATCGAACCAGAATTAATCTAATAAATATACGACTGTGAGCAGTGAGCTTGGAGTTCGGGGGCCGGGCTGGACCGATCAATGTCCGCAGGAGTCTCCAAGGAGCGGACCAGAACGCAAAAACAAAGAATCAGCAAGACACGCTAGTAGAGGGGGTGTTTGAGGAAAGGGGCAAAGCACAATCGTGCGCGACATCAAGGACGCTCCGCTCAACGGCAACAGCGGCAACGACAATGGCTCCGCCGTCGTCTAGGGTTCAGCGACAGAACAATCGAATCTCTCATGTGAACGGATTAGCGATAAGAGAATTGACTTGTGACTGGGTGGTTGTCGAGTTCGGTCGATGGGGATGAGTTTCGCCTTTCTTTTTGCGGATGACCAGCCAGATGATGTAATAACAGAGATGGTCTTTTTCCATTGGCAGTTTCTTTTAATCAACAACAGCATTTAATTGTTGGCGAAGCATTAATTAACTTGAAATTGACCTCAACCTTTCTCCCAAAACCAGAGACAAATATTAGCTTTTGGTTAGATCCTACACAGTAATTAACTAACTTGAGGGAATTCTCCTCAAAACCCTGAGAGGCTTCTCTTCAGAATTCCGAGAGGATTCTCGTCAGAATCCTGCGATGATTTTTGTCAGAATGCAGTGAATATTCTGGTAATAATCCTGAGTGGATTCTCGTGAGTAGGAGGAGGATTGAGAGGATTGTAGTGAAAATCCTAAGAGTATTCTGGTCAGAATCCTGAGTGGATTAGCGTCAGAATCCTGAGGTAAGCCCGTGCACAAAAAGGGGCTCTTGGCGCCACTTCTGTGCACGGGCCTGTTCTGAGGGGATTCTCATCAGAAGCCTGAGAGGAATCGCGACATAATTCTGAGAGGATTTTCGTCAGAATCCTGAGAGGATTCTCTTCAAAGTCTCGAGAGGATTCTCGTCAGATCGTCTTTCTCCGTGTGTCATTTATAACGAATGAGTTCATGGAAATTTATAAAGCCGGTTTCGTCGACGGCCGTTCGATAACGGACCGAATCTTTACCAAACGGCAAATCCTCCAGAAATTCCGTGAATTTCAGATCCGCACGCATCATCTGCTCATGGACTTCAAGGCGGCATACGACAGTATCGACCGCGCAGAGCTATAGAAAATCATGAACGAGAAAGGCTTTCTTGGTATGCTTACAAGGTTGATAAATGCAACGATAGACGGTGGAGAAACTATGAGAAGCGGATAGCGGAGTGCTGACAGAAGAATGAGCGGATTGTTCGATTGCATCATCACATCCTGCCAGTTTCCCACTATTCTCTTCGAAAACAAAAGATCATCAACACTTATGTACTGATGTGCATTGCTATTTACAAGCGATCAATCCCGTAAAGTAATATCTCAAGTTTTTCTAAGTTTTTTTTTCAAGTCAATTCTCATAATTTTGAGTTTATTCCCTCCATTGCAGGAATTCCCTTGTAAACTTCATGCAGCTCTACGAATGTTAGTAGCTATTCTACTCGAAGTTTCTCCACAGAAGTTCCTTCGCCAGCTTTTGCAATAGCAAAATGGGGGTTTACAGAAACAAAAATTAAGGGTCATCAAATTAACATTAACATTTCTAGAAGTCCTCATCGTTCATCGTGAAATCTTGCAGGACAAAGGATGAAATTTTTGAAAAACCACAAAGCTTCCGACACTGCCTCGCCGAACTTGAAGTGCAGTGCACTTCTTGCGACAAAAACAACTCTCTCTCTCCAGCAAAATTGACCGTCAATAGTGTGGTGCTCGGCGAACTTCGAACACAAAACTGCAAACTTTGCGAACTGCATCCCTCAGTTGCATTGCAACAACTGCAGCAAGTCATCATCAACAGCTGTCGGTCGTCGATTGCTGGTCGCGGTTGCATCGAAGCGAACCTAACCTGAAGGGTCCTCCACAGAGTGCGCGGAATAAACAGAGCTTTGACGACGTGTTCGGTTGCCGCGTCGTTATCGTTGTCGTGGCCGTGGTCGATTCGAGGCGGCCACTTAGCCTTGATCTCGCGTGTTCTTCGGTCGTCCAAGACTTCGGCCGGCGTGACTTGCGTGTGATGGGATTTTTTTTCCCGGAAAATGTGTCCCCTTTCGGCAGTAAGGGGTGCCAATCCGTGACCGACGACAACTGTGCAGTTATGTGGAGGCGGATTTGGTCCTGCTGGCATTCAAGTGAATAAGGGGTTGAAGAAGCATGAACGTCGTCCGAAGAGGGTTCAACCGACTTCAACGGTCAACTTCTTGGCCGTTTGGCGACATTATTTCTTACAAGGACATTTGATTTTATTACCGCGTTGACCGGGCTAGGGTGAATGGGAAAGGATTCAGACAGCAACCGAACCAAGCACCCAGCTTTGGATGGGATTTTTTCGGGGTCGGGGTGAGTCGCAAAAAGATTGTTTTCTTCAACGAGGGGACGACCACATCTTCTTCGCATCCTCCGACCGCGACGGACTAACTATAAGGATTTCTCGCATTTCGAGAGGGTTTTCGTCGGTCCTAGGAAATTGCGTCGATTGTCTATTAATCGGGCAATTGGACCAGAAATGGGACGACGTTTAACTGTGCGCGGTGATTCGCGTATTCCGAAATTGAAGCGATAAAATTTTATTAACAACGAACCAATTTCGGGGCCCAACTTCTGGGCTCATTATAATCGCGAAATTGGCTGGTAATATCGGTTTCCCAACGATGAGATGGAGATTGACTGCGCGGTGATGGGAGGCGGAACTATAGATATTGATGTCAACAGTCGCTGATATTAATTCGAACGATTTCGATGAAGACAGCACAAATTGTTTGTTCGTTCCGAAACGAGATGTGATTGACTTTCGATGAATAAATTACCGCACGCGGTGAATCTCGCAAAGCATGTGTAACGAACACACGCTCTCTCTCGTAGACAGGGGCGAGAAATGAGCCCATCAGCTGATTTTGCGGTTTTCTGGAGGAAAAAGAAACAAGGGTGAGGGAACAAATTGTGCGATTCGAGTGTGTCCTAAACATACGCAGGGGTAGCTCAGTGGCAGCACTAGGAAAACTTTGAAGTCTGGAGAACCTATTTCAGAAATATTGTACATTTTTTTTAAACTTAGACTGCCTGGACGTGGCCGGAGCTTGGAATTCACTAACAATGCGAGGACCAGAAAATGCTTACATTTTTTTCTTTATTTTTATATAGTCATTAAATTGATTGAAGTTCATCGCGAACATTTCTAATGCATCAACAGATAGGGTCTGGGACTATTTGGGCAGGAACACCTATTTTGGGCACTTGCTGCTCTAACTCAGTCAATTTTGAATAGATTGACTTGATTTTTTAGACTCGATCAGAAAGGCACAGTATCTAGCCATGTGCAAAAATTCAACTCAATCGGTTTAAAATTGACTAAGTTATAGCAGCAAGTGCCCAAAATAGGTGCTCCTGCCCAAATGGTCCCAGACCCTATGTATGAATTCTAACCTGCACAGGTTTGAAAATGCAGATATGTTTGCCACCTGAGAAATTATCATATTTTTTTTCTTCACTGCTACGGATGCCCTCATAACAGTAGTATGAATATGACAGGTTATGTCTAAAAAATGCATCTACCGCATGTGTTTCTTGCCAATATTTTCTGCCGTGTGTAGCGTAGTTGCCCCATGTCAATGGAGATTCACATAGAATATGGGACAACTATGCTGTACACGGGCTTTTTATTCTCAAGTTGAGGATGTCTAGTTTCAGGATATGTGTTTGGTAGACCTTGAAAAGGGAACCATTTTTTTCCTGAATGAAGCATTTTTGCATCTTTTCTTTCACCGCAGCAAGTGAGAACGAATGATCTCCAGACAGTTTGCTTCACGAGCCATCCGAGCAATGAGGAACAGCGGTCGCAGTTGGTTTGAGTTCTCTTTGCTCTCTATACGCGTGTTCGTTACGCGTGTCATATTCACTCAGATTCAAACACGTCTCGTGTATTTTTATATATTCTCATGCACAGAAACCTCCACATAGTTTGTGACCTAAGAAAAGCGCGCAAAAGCCAAAAAAAAAAACTGGAAATAGTTGCTCCAAATCATATGTCATGGCTGTTTTATGGAGTTGCAGTTGTAAAAAATAGCATTGCCGAAATTCAAAATCAGGCATGGGAAACACTCACTCTATTATTGAGTTTCTTTCATTCAGTCCGGCAAAAAAATTGAAAGCAATTTACTTTTTTATTGTGTATACTATGTCTTTGTTAACCGCCAAGCGAAGCAAGAAATGACGGCTGTACAAATCGGAATTGAATCTGAGAGAAGGATTCAAGTAAAGAAAAAATGAGCAATTGATTACAAAGGACTACTCCACCAATGAACTGAGTTCACTCGACGTGAGCATTTTGACACTAAAGTGGGATCATTTCCAATGAGAATCTTTCAATTCTGATTGGAAATGGCCTCACTCTAGTGTCCAAATTTTCGGGTCAAGTGAATTCTGTTCACCAGCGAATAAGTCCATCTGCCAAGGGAGTTGCATGAATGTGGATGAAATTAACCTTGAGAAAAAGTAGATTCTTCATATGGAAAATGAGAAAGTGGTAGTTGCCAATTCATCCACATTCATTCAATTTTCCTGACCTGTTTGCGTTAGTCGAAAATGCATTTGCTTAGGTACGATTGTTATTTTCTGTTCATTAACCAATGCAAGCTTGTTCTCTTTCGCCATCTATTTGCTTCTCATAAATTACTTTTTGTAAGATGACGTCAGGAATGAACGTTCGGTTCATTCTCGTTCGTTCCGTCCACTTCCCTCTTACACGAATTTTGACAGTTTCCGGAGGTTCATTTTAATTCCCATTCGTTGCCGTTCTTTTCTCCCTCATGGACAGGTTAACTTTTTATGCAAAACACTATTTCGTTCCAGTACTATCACGTGCAAAGAAAGTTCAATAGCATTTATTCTGCATACGCTGCGCTCTCACTCAACATTAGGCGGCTGCCGCTGCCAATTAAGCAATGAAGAGTAGGGACATGAAGCTACAATAACAAACGGTACCACTGTATCTGATTTGAAGAGAAACCAAGATACAAAGTGAAAATTAATCAGCTTGTATAGGTTCATGGCCAACACAAAGTTCACCCAATCAACCTGAACTGGACACCGCTGAAACATTGGACGGGGCAACTTCCAATTAGAATTTGAAGATTCTGATTGGAAATTACCCCGCTCAATTGTCAAAATTCCCGGACCGAGTGAATTCAGTTCACTCGTCGATAAGTTCATGCACACCTTATTCAGATTGCCGGGATATCAGCATTTTTCTTTTCTTTTGTCGTGTTTTGCACTGCCGAGTAATCAGCAAACTACAATTTTGCCGAGATTTCAGCTAACAAACATCACTTTTTGCTGGGATATCAGCTAGTAGTTTTTCTGAGCATACAAATCTGTTTTAAGGACAAGGTATTTGGAGTACATAGCTCAAATTTTCTAGAGCACCGTTTTTGAGAACCGTTAAACGGATTTGGATGAAAATGCATCACCCTGTTGACAATCACTTAGCAATCAGCATGATGCATTTTCAGCCATATCCGTTAAACGGTTCTAAAAAACGGTGCTCTAGAAATTTTGAGCTATGTACTCCAAATGCCTTGTCTTTAAGTATGTGGCATTCAGCCCATGAAATCAAAACCCATACAATGATTCAACGCGTGATGCTTTGGGACGAGTTCCCAACGAACGCTAAACGAACTTACCGAATCAAATGCACTCACCGCCTACTCAGAATGTTGGAAAACGTTTATTACTGCTTCATTCGTCTTTGGAACGCAGACAGACTAGTGCACAGTGAGGGCCGAGTTCACGCGCCCTAAGAATGTTTACATTACAGCGGGATACTCTTCCACCAGATACTTCCAAGCTATAAATCAAACATATGTTGTTCTGCTTTGCTTTTTCAATGAAGTTTTACTCTTAGTCAGTACACAAACTATTTTCAAATGCATTACTTTGAATGCAACATAGAATGATCAAAAATTTTAAACAGAAGGCTACGCTCACAAGCCGCTGAGTAGTAATTATTTGAGAGTGTTCCCCGCTGAAGTGTCACATTTTGCTGCACTCGTCTATGGACTAATCTACCGGTGAACTGAATTCACTCGGTCCGAGAATTTTACCACTAGATTGGTGCCAATCTTCCAATTCTGATTGGAAACGGCCCCACTCTAACGTCAAAATTCACGGACCGAGTGAATTCAATTCACCGGTGGATAAGTCCATTAGACAGCATTCCATTTATCTTCACTCAGTGATTGACAAAGAGAGAGAGAACACAATGGATGGCGAGAGAACTTTCTAGACTGGGTAAGAATCCAATGGGCTTCATGATGCGGTGAGGGCATTGCAATAATTGAGTGAGTGTTTCCCATGTTTGGATGTGGGTACTGCTGAACAGAGCTGCAGATTCGGATCTCACGGCCATAGAGTTTCAACGTTTTTTGTTCAAATGCTTTAACAACAGATGAGTGAAGCTCTCACAAAACGCTGTATTTCATGAAATATTGAAGATTGCGAAGAATTTCGATAAGTTCACTGAAATTACTGCTCACACGCTACCGCCAATATATAAAAAAATCGCAAATAAAATTTCTTACATTAAAGTATAAAATCCCACTATCCTAGAACCTGCCCATGGCCTACTATCACTCACACGTGGCCATAAAATTCATACATCGTATCGCTTCATAATCAAACAATAAGGGATGAATGAAATCGAGAACTTTTACTTCCTTGGCTGACCGAGTGGAAAAAGTCTTTCTTCTCTCGATTGTTGCGTCGTCCGACCTATCGACCGCATGTATTTATTTATTTATTTATTCATAAAGATTTTGATTGAAATCGGAAACAGAGCGCCGCAAGGCGGGGCAGTTCCTCATCTCCACCACTCGTCCCGTCCCGTCCCGAAGCCCAAAGGAAGGAGCGAAGGGAAATAACGTCCCAAATTCGATTAGGAAGTTGTAAATGATATTGTTTGGGACATGCGGTTGTGCAGTAGCGTGGCTCGCTCTCTCCTGGTCGGTCCTGATCCCGATGATGTCAATTGCCGACGTCCGCTCGTCTGTCCGTTCCGCTGCGGAAGGACTCGCAAAAAAAAGAAACGAACGGCTGTCGGCTATTTCCAGTGATTATAGCGTTCACTGGAACCGAAATATGTCCAATTTGGGCTCCCTCTGCCGGCAGCGTCACCGTTGCCAGTTCGCTTGCGGATCAGCAAAATGTCATACGAGAACGGTAGAGGGCCCTGCGGCAGAATAGTACACGCCCGCCATTCGATTGCAAATTTTGGTGAGCACATTGTGGGGTTCGTGGTGGTTAAAAATTGACTAAGGTATCCTTCAACAAATACTAACATTTTCTTCCAATCAAAAGATTGAGGTCATCTCCTCACAAACATGTTATTATTGTCTGATTTCAAAAACTTAGGTCTCATACTAAAGATAACTTTTTACCAAAATTTGCAACACTTCCTAAAATATACAATAAAACTTAAGCCAGTGTTTCTAGAGATAAGTTCGATCAAGTTTTAAGATGAAAACAATAATATTATCTATTTTTATCAGCTCTTAACTATTTTTTTGGAAATTGTTTTTTTTTTTGTCTAAAACCATGTAACTAATGACGTTACAGTATAGCCTAGGATATGCCGAAAAACTTTGCTGAAGACCGCAAAGTGATCCGACGCTTGTGGAAAAAGTTATACTCTCGTAAAATCAGGTCAAAAATTTAGATTTTATTTTTGATGTTATTTCTTTACATGTTAAATGTAGGCCACTTAATACCTAAGTGTCGGATCACTTTGCGGTCTTCGGCAAAATTTTTCGGCATATCCTAGGTTATACTTTGACGTCACAAGCTAGATCGTTTTAGACAAAAAAAAACAATTTACGAGAAAATGCAAAAAGCACGTTTTTCCATACAAAACTCTATAAACATTTCAATAGTAATGCAAAATACAGTAATGCAACCAATCGCTCCCAAAAATTTGCACATTTGTTTTGAACGCTAAAAGACATCCAAAAAGCTTTGTTTCAAAAAATCGACTTTGTTGACCCAGTCTACTAAACATGGTTTTCCGACGAAACCAATCAGGGTTTAACAAAAGAATATTCTATACTCAGTAGAGTAGAGACAGCTAGTGTTGTAGCAATATCCAGTTTCCACATTTGGACGCTGTACCAAACGCACAAACTGTGAATGTATATTTTTATCCATATAATTGTCTAGCAATAGCCCACAATTCGCCAGCGGAAGACATCAACAAGCTAACAAGACACGCGGGCCGACAACAACGACGACGCCAGCGACACACTGACTGTTTGCCCATTGCCAGTCGCTTTGTTTATATGCACGATAACAGAATTAGCGTAACTAGGCCAGAACCTGGTGGGTTGGAAGTTGGAACGCCCGGCGATTGACTTCACTTTCATTGTACGGTGCTGCGGGTTCCCGGTAACGACGAAGGAGGTTCAATTGTGACGATAAATGCGCGGCGATGAGTCAAGGATGGCGCTACAAATATGTACGAACGCACAAGCGCAGCAGTCAGGCAGTGTGGACGTACGGGTAATTTCCGGTCCTTGTGTGGACTACGGAAGGTGATGGCTAGTCGGCTGGCTTATCAGCAGTGGCGCAAACAACAGGTAAAACCGGATCAACGGTCGAGGTGTGTAAACTAGTCGTGACGGTGAAGACAATTCTTCGGTTGAACTGGGAAGTGTTGTTCAGCGTTTTTTGCAGTTAATTACAATAATTGCCAGTGTTGCCAGTTTGTTGGTTCAATAATCAGTTTAGCATCATAAATGAATACTGAGTCAGAACGCAGATTTAGTAAACAGGCAATTAAACTTGAAAGAACACCGTAAGTCTTTAACGATACGGGGTTTTCCCATCAAAAACACAGTCGGCGCAGATCCGATAAGAGCCCAACACCTCGCCAACTGTCGCCGCCCAAAGCAATATGTGTCCCGTGCCCTTTGGACACGCGTCCACAGCAAAAGCCGACCATGATAACACCTTTCGTCGATCGGAATCAATACTGCTGGGGGCTGCAGCCTGCCACCTCCAAAGCAGCTGCACGTCCAGGAATGTCCCACTCTAACCACCCGCCGGCCGTTAGACCGGCACATGGAGACTACTAATCCTCTTCATCCCACCACTCTCTCTTGGTGTGGGCGCCTGCACCGTCCAATCAATCATAATTCACCGTCACCCGAACCAGCATATGCAGCGGCAGCAGCATTGACTCGACATCGTTGTCCACCAGGCCAGAGGTATCCATTTGTGTCACCCGCCCACGCAATCAGCAATTACCGTCACCTTTCGCCAGTCGTTGATGTAGACGGGTTGCGGCGGCGGGTTCCCTCCGACTTCGACATGGTTCGATACCAGTGCGATACATTTGTTTGTTGACACAACGATAAGAGTAGGGACCGACCAGCCAGAGAGGAAAAGTCAGTCAGCCAGCGGGGTTCGTCCCGGTTTGCGGTTGGTGATAAAGCGGGCACTGTGGGGAGTGTGGTACGGTCGAAGTCTGTACGCAGTGGGATAGCATACAACATAAGTCGAGTCAAGTACAAGACACTGAAGACGACCTTACAGTTGAGGTCGAAATACGTATCTGTCAAAGGATGCAAATTCTTAGTGGAATTCAAAGGAACAGTACTTAACACGATTTTCTTTTTTACATAACATACATCTCTGTTTTTTCCGATGGTATTCATAGTAAATACCACTAGAACAAGTAGTACTAGAAGTCCTCTACCAAACCGTCAAATTCAAAGTTTAGCAAAGAACTAACTTCCATCTGCTCTCGCATTTGGACGGAGCGAACAAACTTAGTATATACCAAGCATCCAAGCTCATAGATGGCAGGTAAATATGTCACAGTAACTGCGGATTTCATCAAGATCCGCTGGATGCACCGAAGATTCTTGTCAACTTCATAGTTATGTACTGTAATGCAACTGACCCGGTAATGTCTCGGCGGACGGACAACCACCCACAGGTCCCTCGCACCAGAACCGACCACACCATCCGCCCAAACCGTGCACATCCCAGTTACACACAAGGGCAAACAAATGAGCAACAATGTACCAGCTTGTTTCGGGTTCGGATGAGCGGTTTTTTTCTGGCTATCCACCTCCGCTTCAGCAGAGTGTACCTTTTTTTTTCCTTCATTCGTTCGCTGGCTGCTGATAAGAACCGACCTGGCTGCCGCTGCTGCTGGACGACCGTTGGTGACACCGGCACCACATACATATGCCAACCAACGCGAGAGCCCCTAGCCTAATGCAAACATGTTTGCCCAAAAGAGCGAGCCCCGGTCCACGCAGCGCAGCACTCTACACGGGTAGACAATAACAGAACCTTTTTTTTCTGTGTTCCAATTGATAAGAGCGTCCACCACCCCGGACCCGGGCCCGGGGTTCGTTCCGCGGCGGCGGCGACCGACCGGCCGCGCCGCGCGCAGGTAAACGAGAATGTCCGCCCACATGGCAGTGCAAATATCGTAATATGCATTTAGTTCGTTGGGTTTTTTTCTTGCCTTTTTCCACATATCCACCTTCACCGACGCTGCTGGCTGACTGGTTTGGCTTGGGTCGCTCGCTGCTGATGACGATGCGCCGTCGCGGACGCCGCCGCCGCTGCCACATGTGGAACGTTCAATATTTGCACTATGATTACAAGCGGTATTCAAATTTATGAAGGCGATTTCTTCGGTTCGCCTCCCTCTACGACGACCGGCGGCGTCCTTACCACTAGATGATGGTAAATCTACGAAAAGCAGCGGGCTCAGCTTATCGTGTGTCGAATTGAGTCCAAGTAAAGCTGGAGCTGGAATGCGTTTTCTTACATACTAGAGTGAATCGGATATCTGAGAGTGATGTTTGATACAGGATGCTGGAGGTGACATGTGATGTCAGTGACAACGCATTGGTTTTGGAACAGTTGTGGGTAGTAGGGGCATTTGGTGCAAGATGCACTGTTGAGGCAAAACGTTCCCCTTTATTTTTCATGGATTATCGATTCCGAAGTAAGGTTTCAATTGTCAGTCTCATAGAACATCGTAAGCAATAATCACTTGGCGAATTTCAGAAATCTACGGAAAATATCTAGTGGAATAAAAGAATAAAATAAAAGAGTATAATTCTGATGTAATTTTTCCGATGCTTTGTCGAATGTTAGGATGATGAAAACCAACAAAATTTCAAAATATAACAGTTATTGAAAGCAATACTCAGGAAAAAAAATACATGCTAGGTAGAAGAAATATCGGAAGGTGTCATCAATCCCTCGAAGAATTACGGGATGAATCCAAGAAAGAATCCTGGAAGAAATCCCGAGACAAATCCTGAGAGGAATCTTGGAATGAACCATACAAGGAACATCGGGACGATTTCCGGAAGAAATCATTGAAAGACCCCAGAAGGAATCCCGAAAGAATCCCATAAGGATTCTCTGAAGGAATCTCGAGTGGAATCCCTCAAAACATCTAATTCCTCAAAGGAAATACGAGAAATATTAATCAAGCAATCGTGGCAGAAATTTCTGATGAAATCCATGGAAGAATGCAGGAAAACTTCCCACCGGATTTTCTAATTGCATTTTGGAAGGAATACCTGAACGAATACCAGAAAGAACCTTTGGAACAATCCCTGTAGGATTCCCTGGTGGAATCAATGAAGGAACCTCGGGAAGAATACTTGAAAGAATCCGTGAATAAATCTGAAGAGGAATCTCTATGGGAAACATGGAAAAAAATCAATGAAGTATTTCCGGAAGAAAACCTCAGGAAATGTTCTGGAAGAAATTCTGATGCTATCTCGAGAATAATCCATGAAAACATCATATGTATATGAAATTAAGAAAGAATTCCGTGAAGAAATACCGAAACAAATTCCTATAAGAATACCGAGAGAATAAATGAAGGTCTCCCGGCTGCAATTCCTTAGCCGAACCCTGTAGAAATCCCTAAAGAAAATCTGGTCAGGATTACGAAAGGAATCCCGGGAGAAATCGTTGATAGAATCTCGAAAGCTGTAAAAAACATAAAAAAAAAACTCGGAAGAAATTAACGTAGAAATCCCGGAGTACTCAATATAAGTTACTTGGAAGGAATCCCTGAAGGAAACTAAAAAAAGTACGGAGACTCCGGAGAAATCTCCAAAAGAATCCCGGGAGAAAGCAATGAAGAAATGTGGATAGGAATATTGGGAGAAATCACTAAAGGAATTACGGGAAGAACCCTTGAAAGAATCCCTGATTGAATCTCGGGAGGAATCCTCAAAGCGAACCTGGGAAAATCAATGATAAAATCCTGGGAGCAGCTCCTGAAAGAAGTCCGGAAGAAACTCCTGATCAATACCAAGAAGAAACGTGGAGGATTTTTTAAGTTTTTATTTCCCTGGAACGTGGAGGAATTTCTTATGGAATTTCTGGAATAGTCCGTGAAAGAGCCCGGAACGAAATTCCTAAGAGAATCCTTGATGGAGTAGCAACAAAGCATCCTGGGAGAATTCCCTAAAGTTATCCTGGGGGAATCAATGAAATAATCCCGGGAGAAACTTCTAACGGAAAAAGAAAATCCTGGAGGAATACCAAATTCCAAATAAGTCCCAGGGGAATTCCTTAAAGGAAACCTGAGAAAATCGATGGTATCCCGAAAGAAATCCCGGGGGAAATCGCTGATGGTATGCCGGAAAAAAAAATGCCAGTGAAAATCCTTTCAAGAATCCCGCAAGAAACCAATGATAACATTCTGTATGAAATTGCTGAAGGAATCCTTGACAGAAAACTAGGAGACATTTTAAAAAATCTTGGGAGAAATTTCTAAAGGAATTCCTAAAAGATCCTCGGGAGGTATCCCATTGAGAATACCGGGAAGGCTTCCTCAAGGAATCCTCAGAAGAACTACAGAAAAATTACATGAAAAGTTATCGAGAGAAATTGCAGGACATACCTGAGGTAAGCCTTGTATGGAGACCAAGATAGCCGTAACTTATATCAGTGCCATCTAGTGTGGTAAAGTTTAACTGGAAATATTTTCTAAACATGGCTCTTATACACTTGAAGGATTTAGTTTCAAAACGCTATCTTTATATCTCTTCATTGAGTCGAGATATTACCAACAGTAGTTTTTTTTTCACGTTCACTCCAATGCTACCTATTTGAAAGATGTCTTACTAATAATGTTTTCAGAACACGTCACAGTAGTATATTTTCGTTGAGCTGAGTTATTATCAAAACAAATAAATTATTTTACAGCACCATCTAATGAGAAAATTTCTAACGGGAGATCATTCAATTGGCTTCTTTAACGATGTTGAGATAATTTAATATTCTAAATGTGCACGCCAAACTGGGCCGAAATCCAAATTTTCATGATTTTTAGTGCCCGGGAACCTATTTAAAAATCAATTTGAAGTTCATATGGGAGCGATTTGATGAAGAAGTCTTCATCGGATCGTGTACTGGGCGAGTGGGCGGAGCTGTCAAACGATTGCCCACCTGTCGAAAGGTGAGATTGAAAACTCTCTTTTAAATTGCTTTGAGGTATCGAAATGAAGTTTTTTTAAATCTGAAAAATAACATACTCAGACTCATGCTTTTCTGTGTTAAATTAAAAAAAAATCAATATATTTTTATCAAATTTTACATTCCTAATTGGAAGCCTTGCATACGTATAAACAACTCTGCCGAAGACACCGACTTAAAATATTAAATCAACGTTAAGAAATCAGGAAAACAAGTTTATTCCACATTTTAAATACAACTTTTAAAAACTGCAACCATATGAAAACTTTGCAGCAATGTGCGCCACCTAGTGAACCGATTCTAAAGTAAGTTGTTCATCATGCACGATGTATGAATCTTCTGAACAACTTTTCCGAAGACAGTCTACTGATCTGACATACAGTGCTGGAATTGCTCTCATCATGAAGCAACTCGCGAGTGAAAAACCAACAAACGGCTTACTCACGGTTCCGAGAGCGAGAGTAAGCCCTGTGTGAGTTTATTCGCACCCGCTTGCTTCATGAGTATGAAGCGAAACAAAACAAAAACACTCATGAGTTTTTATTCGCGATGAACTTGTAGAGGTGCGGGAAGTGCATTTTAGAGCGATTTGAAAGACACTACACCGTCTTCATTCAGAGGTTGTACAGACTGAACAAGCACTAACATTAGACAACGGACATCACACGAAACACCCAGTGGACCAGTGGAGAATTTTCCGTTTGAAGAAAAGTTTTCCCCGACTGGAGCGGGAATCGATCCCACACAAAACGATTAGATGACCGACGCCTCTATCCGCACGGCCACGAATCCCACAATTTTGATAGCAAAACAAGTATTCATAGCAAAAGTAATGTTTTGTACTCCATTGTTGGTGAAAAGCAGTATAATGCGCATTTTATTAAACTGAAAAATGTTCAGAACGGCTTCGCGAATCAATTACGAGTGCGTACCAGCTTCGTTAGCTCGCGAGTGAAGAAGTGCGAATCTATTCAGGTTTCTGTTGTTCACGAGTAGGTTAGCTTTGCGTTTGTGTTTGCTCAGCTGCAATCTTCACTATTTTCCATCCCTGCTGATATATTGTGTAACTCTCTAGATTTGCAATTCATAAATACTGTCCTATTAATGAAAAGAACGCTGGGAATTTGGGCTATCTTTCCTATAAATATAACGTTGGACGTATATGAGATAAAACTAGTATTTACAAAAAAATCATTAATACCGAAAGATCGACTATATTAAGGACTACACCAAAGGATTACAGATCTGCGATCCTCTTGGAAAATGATTTTGATGGACATCTTAGTATCCTCAATACTTTTGGTGTGGACCCCAAGTCATGAACAAAGAAGAATGGATTTTGACCTTGATCGAAATTCATGGTAAGACGATGAGGTCTGGAATCTCGACCAAGATCGATTATTGTTTAAACTCTAATACCGCAAAACCCCGCTAACTCGACAATGATCGTTGTAAAATTACCGGGGTTAACTTTAAATTCTACAAATTAGTCATCCTACCGTGTTCTTTGAAATGTGGAAACTCTATTTATTGTTTTGGTTTTAATTTTACGATTTGTTATTGAACACAAATCTAACAAATGTTGTAGTGAAAGAAATGGAAAGCTCGTTCTTTCTACGATTATTTGTTTTGAAGTATGTGATGTCAATATCCAAACATACTTGGAGGTGCATTGAATCACGTAAAAAAAATCCTGTCGTGATCAGGTAAACTTGTACCATTTCATCCCTGTCACACGACAAACACCGATATTGAACCACCGGTGCAACGTTTTAATTCGACAAACTGGTCGGACACCCTAACACGGCTTTGAGCATTGGAATGTGGTAACTGTATTTTTGTTTTGATTCTTGGATTTGCTATAAGCATAGAGTCGGTGGTGTAATGGTAAGCATTATTGCCGCTCACCCCAGTCGATCTCTAGGTTCAATCTTAGTCGACGCCGTCGGTACTTTTGAGACAAAAATATCTGGTCATGCCTTCCCACGGATAAGAAGTGAAGCCGCAGATCCGGGCCCATGCTTAGTTTGTATGTGCTTAGGGATGGCCAGTTGAACTTATCCAACTTTTCTGTGCATTTAGTCGATCTATAGTAGCAACAAAAGCGAAAGTTTGTTTGTTAAAACCAAATAATCATACACACTCACGAAAGCCTATTCCTGGTAACATTTCAAGTTTTATGATGGTTAAAGCAAGTGCAAACTTTGATCATAAAACTGATCTAACAGATTTTTTGTTTTAACATTTCAAAATTATAGACTTTTTTTGTTATTTCATCATTTTCAGCAAAATACTCTCAATAGCACCTCTCATAGAATTAAATTAACTGAGGAATTTCTATGCTCATCACATTTGCCATTAGTTTGTTTGAAATAAGAGTTAAAATAACAAAAACAGTAACTAAATTTCTATGGTATAACAAGTAAAGAATAACTGATTTTGCTATGGTAATAACAAAACAATAGCAAAAAGAATGTCAAAATAATAGCAAATTTGAGTACGATAACAAATTATGTTATTGTTTTGATATTATGGCTGATAGTATGATAGTAATATTTGTTATTATTGTGTTATTATAATATTCAATAATAACACGCCAATTACAAGTTTTACAATGATGGCATGTTTTGTTATTTATGTGTCATTTTGAGCTATTCATAAAAAAAACCAAAAAAAAATCCAAATTTAGATATGATGACAAAATATGTTATTTTTTAGTTATTGATTTGTTATTCACCTCTACCCGGGAGTGCACTTGATGCACCACAGAACCTTGACAAGTGCACCGCGGTACTTCAATAATTTATTGTTTGTTTTATCTGTATTAACGAGATTTATAGATTTTTAGGCTAGTTCATCTCGGGACCCACGCTTTACTTCCCTTCCGAAGGAAGATCTCACATTTTGTGAGTTTGTCGAGAGTGGGATTCGATCCCAGGTCCTTGGCTCATTAATTTAACCTCTACTTCAGTATTTGTTATTGAACTTTTGAATACATTTGATGTTTGCTTAAACAAATCAATGGAAGAATCTAAAAAAGTCACACGGCAATATCTTCTAAAAGTATTTTTTTCTTATTCGTGAAACACACTCTGCAATACTATTTGAAAGGTACTTCAAGCAGTCACGCCTCACAAGAAAAACACCATCTTAATTCACGCCGCAGTATGAGCACCGAGTTCTAAAGAATTCTAAAGAGTATAATTATATTCGAGAATTCATAGGAATCCATAACAACAGACATCCAACAAAAAAATTACAATGTATCTTGAACATATTCTACAAAAAAATCTCATAAGCAATACGCAACTTTGTCAAGCTTCCTAGTACAAACTTGCGTATGATTGTCAATAGAATTTTCTTCCGATCAGGCCACGAGTCCCGAGTTAGCCAAAAGACTCTAAGGAAATCTATCATAATCTTGTCACTAATGTTCCAAAGTTCAATTATCTTCCAATGAGCTCGACTGAAATTTGTCATGAAATCTCGTTCAACAGTTGGCGAATTACCCTAATAGTTTTGCTATTGTTGTTTCACTAATATGTAGGTAGCTCCAAAGTAAACTGTTTTTTACAACGCAACTGTTTTACCGTTTATCGGCACCTCAATTATTATGAAATTTGATACACTTTTTCATATTGCAATTATTCACAGTTTTGTTACAATCAGTTGTTATTGTCATGATTAACGAAGTACCCAACAATTTGTCGTAAAAAATCATTAAGAAAAGAAGAAAATGTACGGAAACTTCAACTTGAGAAACTTTTCCAATTCTTGGGTATGGCAAAGTACGGATTTAAAATCTCAGGCGGCTCCACGCCATACGCCAAAACGCATATGAAGTTAAAAAAAAACTGAAATTCAGTTCAAAACAAACTATCGTACAAAAAAGCATTGGGATTTCATTTCCACCGAACACTTACAGATACTTCAACATTCAACTCAGAACACGAATTCCCATAATTTGCAAAATATTTCAGTATCTACTCTGTCACAAAAATTTCAATTTCATTTTATGTAATACGTTTTTTTAAATTTTAAAAAAGATCACAAAATCAACAAAAACAAATAAAACATAGTGAACGGTTTTTTTTTTCTCGAAAAAGAGTTCCTTTGTTCCAAAATAATTAACCATCCACCACCCACCACCTTGTTCCAAAATAGTGTTCAACAATCAATGCAAACGAATAAAACAAAATCACTCACGATCCCGATTGTGGGAGTAGAACCCGGCATCCTCGCTGGTGGACAGCATCTTCCTGTACCGCTCGTTGTACCACTCGCTGTGCAGAAAATAATTCATCGAGCTGCATACACTCCACACTACGCAATTTACACGAACATCCACACGAAATCAGGTTTAAAAAAATCACTTCCGGTTCACCGCAAAATAAAATTAAAAATCACTGTTTCTACTGCTGCTGCTAATTTGCCTCCGGCACAAATCTCAATTCTCATGGCACTTTGGGTGAATTGCTTTGGTTTTTTTGTTTCTTCTTTTGTACCGACTATTGTTGTTTCACTGATTGGCGATCATAGCCCCGACGATGAATCACTTTGCTATTGTTCCGCGCTGCTCTTCAATCAAAACCGGCGCCAAACGGGGGTTCATTCACAGTTCTGTAAGTTACGAACACACTAAAACAAAAGCACCGTTGTTCCCGAAGCACAATGTTGGCGCCGAAATTTGCACAGCCGAGTGAGCGAGCGATCGATCGTTTCTCGTCCCAAAAACAAAAGCCTAATGGTTGTTATCCTGTTCCTTCCCACGATCGTTTCACACGCGCCGCGCGCGTTGGTGGTCCGGCGAGCGATATTCAAAATATGACACGTTCCGAAACTTCCGATCAATCGAGAGCGAGCGACCGACGACACTGGCCAACAACGACTGACAACCGTTCTGGGACACGTCTTTTTTGTTTCTGATCACACGGTGACGACCTGGGGGACTGATATCCTGTGGTCCTTCTTCCCGTCCCGTCCCGTCTGTGTATCGAAGCGAAAGGCGACACGCACGTCCGTTTTTTATGATGCGCCGTCTCGCTTTCCCACTGGCTGCAGCAGCAGCACAAGGCACTCTCCACGAGATGAACGACACCGACGACGGACGACTGTGTATGATGTTGAATGATCCGACGATAATTGCCGGACAAACGACGTTGAACGAAACCCCGGCTTATCCACGTCCGTCCTGCAGTAGGTACGTCTTCGATACTTCTCATTCGGTCTGCGGAATTGCACTGACTGGCTGGACTGGGAGATTTTCCGAAAAACCATCGTCCTCTTCTTTGAAATCCGCCACCACCTCACCAACACAGCCTTCCTACCGACCGACCGACCGACGACCCTCCTGCTCTTTGACGAACGGTACCGTACGGTTTTTCTAATAATATCCTCCGCGCGCGCTCTCCGACGCTGCTTCGACTATCCATGATGGTCCACACAACACACGGGAGTGTGAGCAGGAGGCACAACGAGGACGACTGGACATAAAAAACTACACACTCACATGTTTTTCCCTCCTCGGCCGTCCGTACAAATCCAGCATGCAAGCACACATTCTCGCACTGGATCTCTCTCATAAAGGGTGTGCGATATACAGTGGTAGATATTTGTTTAGCCGAGGCCTATTTTTTCGCAACTGTAACCATTTTTCGAATTTTTTAGGGTTTTTTTTTGTGAATTATCTAGGTTACCTTCTAGCTAAAAAAAAAGGTGTAATTTATGTTTTGCCATATACTACAAGAAAAATAGGGAGTTCGCATAGACATTAATTCAGCTGAATTTTTCTCACGACAGTTTTTGCAATAATTTATTGCAAAGTGTAGAATTAGCTCTAAGTTAAAATACACATAAATAAAAACAAAAAAAAAAAATAATTTATTGCATTTTTTATTCGTTGATAGACTTTTGAGCCAATCTTCGAAGAGAAAAAATAAATACTCACTCGTCAGTTTGCATGTCAGTTAGCAGCTAAACGAACTATGCATTCATTGCACCAACCAAGAGTGTGCATTCAATGTTGTTTTCGTTAGCGGTGGCAATCTATGGGAAAAGCAGTGGGAGAATATTTTGGTGGGACAAAATTTTCCGCGTGTTAGTCTATTATGGGGTAAAACCCGCAATACTTATTGCCAATAATAATTCTGTACCAGTTCTTCAAAACAACTAAACTAGCTTATATTTGAATGTTTACCGTACATATTGCCCTTATAGGGTAATTGGCAGTTGAGCACTTTTTCGACTGAAATGTTATCAAAAGGTACTTTTAATAGATGCATTGTGCTTAAATTATGAGATTGCACCATTTTTTTGCTTCAGATTTGCCCAAAAACCTATTTTAAAAAATATTTTCCTAAATATGTTTGCTGCTGTGTTCCTATTGTTGTGGTAGTGTTCCTAATGTTGCGGTATCCCATATGATTTCAATGGGATACCGCAACGATAGGAACAAATACCGCAACATTAGGAACACAATGTTCTTTCAGATATAAACGAATAAAATGCTCATAACTACCTCAAAGTGGCAATATTTCGTTATTTTAGATAGATTTTATTATTTTCAATTCAATCCATGTAAAAATGTTGCTTAGGGCGATATAATTGTGGTTTGAACATGAACCCAGTACTTAACTCCTCCATGATCGGTACAATTACCCTATACATTTATGTATCAACGTTCCTTCTTATCGGGAGGAAAAACATAATAATTCTCTGAATTTCATATATAAATAAAATTTTATGTCAATTATCTAGCTCATGTCATGAACTGAAAATCTTGGAGTATATGCTCGAAAAGTACTTATGAAATTGCATTAGTTCCAAACTTTTATTAATCTTGGTTAAACCACTGTCGAGGCAAAAAAAAACTACATTTAACGGGTTCTCACCTCCATTTCTGTTTCAGTGCATATGCAAGTGTGAAGTTTGTATCTTTTTATAAAACTGTATCAGATAAACTACCGATACGATAGAAAGTTTCATTATGAATACTTTTGTATGAGTTTTCTGACACTTTTCAGAACGTTTTTAAACCTCAGCTAAACGAATGTCTATCACTGTACCAAACCCTACATTGCATATTAAAAATAGCTTACCCGCATAACAAATTACAATTTGTATTAATGTCCACACAATAAATATCTTGTATGTATTAATGTTAATGTACCAGACACAGTTGCTTTCATGTTCAACAATATGAAGGTCTACGCATTGGACTGTATTCAATGGAATAATTAACCCATTGCAAGTGGTAACAATGTATTATATTGTGCAGATATTGTTAAGTTATATGGGGATGAATTTTGGCATGAAATAGTTGCAAAATAGAAGCACAGTTTGTCAAATGGTTTATGTTCATATTTGTACAACACACTAACACATGTGCGAACCTTGAACAAAGGATCAAAAAGAAAGAAATTGAATTTGTTTGGTCGCTGCTGTTGAATGGATTTTTGGAAAATCTGTTGCGGGATACTTCTGAAACGACAGATTTTATGCATTTCGGTAAGTATTCTGATAAGATTTGGCGTCACATAGTGCGTCTTCGAACTAAAACATCGAACGTTTCTCTTCGCAGTTGTGAACGGATTTTACCCAGAGACATTTCCCGAAAGATCCAGCCCAGTAACTCCCAGTACCGATGACCTGCGGCAGCTTCAACTTCATCATCAAACTTAAGTAGAAAAGGAACGATGTCGTTTAACAAAATTTGGTTGTAAATTGCAATCGATACCAGCGAATGGTGATCCACTGACTTATACGCTCTGTTTTTGTATTGTAGGCATGGTTCCGATTCTCGTCGCTCAACGTCCAGGAGGGAGAAGTTAGTGTTGATCTCCGGTAAACTTAAGTAGGTTTCTTATGCGCAGCATCGGTATGTAGAAGTGATTGCGAGCGAGTACCAAGCTATCAAATCCGCTCCTCAAGAAACAAGATGAACCTTTTGCGTAATCAACCGTCACCGCTTCGGCATTTTCGAGCCTTTTTATTTTGAAGAAGATGTGGCTCACTGCCGGTATTCGTTGAGGCCGCAACAATTGGTGGAGGAGTTGCATCTAGTAAGATGGGAATGGCTGCTGGGTATGATACAGGAGGTATCTAGTCTTGGGGTCGATGATAAATAGTTGATGAATAAAAAATCTATAGTAAACGCATAATCGCCTTTTTATTTCTGAACGGTTTAAATGCACCAGAACCATAAAGCATGGGAATAAATACCATGAAAGACCATCAATCAATAATAACACTTACAGTGCTCGTTTTCTTCCAGATTTATTGTTAAACTGTTCTCTAACAATTTATTATGCAGTGAATGGTATGAAAAACTGGATAACATATTGACCGTATCCTTTACTGTATTGCGAAAAAAATATTCGAGAAAACGAGCGATTTTTTATGGTAACCTATCTTAACCGCCTATACCACATACTATAATTTGGCGGATTACCATTTGCCAAACTGGCAAATCTGTACATAGAATGGTTTTCTTACTGTTATCTTGGACAGTCTGAGAAATTGCTGCATATCAATATCTAATAGTCATCTACAGAATGGGAAACGTTGTATTTACAGTTTGTGATTATGCGGGTAGTTACTATCAAACCACATGATACTAAACAGAGCTTTGCACATTTCAATTTTGAGTTTGATGGCTCACCTTCTATCCACGATACCACAAAAATACACATCACACTTAAGCTATTCAGCACTTAAATCAATAAGGCCTTTCCATGAGTACTTTTTTTTAACCACACCAAAACTGTTAAATTACAGTTACACGCATATACAAAATATGTAAGCTTTTGCGGTTCACAATTTATGGTAAAATTTACAATAATTCTTGCACGGAAAACAGAGAAGGTTTACAAGTGAAATTCGTGAAACAAAAATACAGATATTTCCCAACCAGAAGATTGTAAGAATTGATTTTGTGATTTATTTGTATGGTCTGGAAATTATGAGTTAAAGCCCGCATAGAGAAATACAATTTGTATTGCATTCCACACGGTATGTCTCTTTTATGTGATACTGTTACAGGTCGGACTCGATTATCCGGAGTCGAGTTCTAGCGCTTCTCAAAATAATATCTCGCGAACGAAATGATATAAGAAGCCGACATTTTGACTAATCACTAATCAAAGTTGGTTTGACAAAATGTCAAAATTTCAGCTTTATAGAGCCCTCCGTTCCCTAGATATATGTTTGAGAAGCATCAGTACCTGACTCCGGATAATCGAGTCCGACCTGTACCATAGACTAATTTCAAGACCTCGATGTACCAAAGAAAACGATCAAATTTTCGGTGACCAGTCCGGTACCCAATAAATATTCATAACCGTGTATTTTTTTCCGTGTAAATTGCCTTTTGTGTAAATTTTATTTAACGTGTTACACTGATCTGACAGCTCTGACAGTAAGGGACTAAACATAAATTACGTAAAGTGAGCACCGAGGATTGTTCACAATCTGCGAAATTGACTGTGGAAAAAAAAATGCGACCATGACGCCGCTGCTGTTACTGTAGCATGGACAGTTGCTTTTCTGTTGAAACTATGAAACTCGAAGCATTCGATCATAAAAAACGGTTTATGTAACCCATTTCAAGTTGTAACAGCATACCATGTTGTGCAAAAATGGTCAAATAATATAAGAGTGAAAACTCAGAAGGCATGGTGGCAATATACAATAGTGTGGGTCATCGGAACCGTTTCTCAGATCAAAGCCTTTTTTGGTTCCGTTTCGGGTCCTGAGTATATGTGCAAAATTTGAGCAGGATCGGTTGCGTCTACACTTTGCGCATTGCAATTTAAATTTGTATGGGAAAACTTACTTTTTTGCATTTTTGTTGAAAAAGTTTGTCTGAAACTTTTTAACCGATACTATAAAATGATAGCCTTGGATGTTCTGAAAAACTTTGTTGAAGACCGAAAAGCGATCCGATGATTGTGAAAATAGTTATAACCAACGAACCGCATGCATGTGTTTATGTTTTAACATGTAAAGGAATAACAATAGCAACAAAATCATGCTGTTTCG
Organism: Aedes albopictus; assembly: GCF_035046485.1. Classification (NCBI taxonomy): domain Eukaryota; kingdom Metazoa; phylum Arthropoda; class Insecta; order Diptera; family Culicidae; genus Aedes; species Aedes albopictus. Next base: position 132,677,242 of record NC_085138.1, read on the forward strand.
CCAAGCAATGCCAACGCTATAACTTTTTTAATGAGCATCATATCACTTCGCGGTCTTCGACAAAGTTGTTCAGGACACCCTAGGCTATGTTTTCACTTTATTGGTTACACGGTTTTAGAAAAATTCGAGCTTGTTATGAGAGAAATGCAAAAAAGTGTGTTTTCCCATGTAAAACCCCATACAAACTTCAAACGCGATGCGCAAAACGTAGAGATAACCGATCGTGCCCAAATTCTGCACACTTATTTGGGTCCTGAAATGGAATCGAAAAAGATTTGATCTGATGAGATACCATTGAATTTTTCATTTTTCCATATAAACGATGACCCACTCTAGTAGATACTTTATTTATTCATATGATACTATATTTGTTTTGAGCATTATTTAACATTTTATATTGCATAATTCCAATATCTTGCACTACAGTATTGTCGTATCACGATGGAAATAATCAATGTAATTTGAATTGTGGTAGAAAATTCTTATGAAGTTCCTGTCTCCATACCAGATCCCCGAATGGAAATACAGAGAAAGTGAAATTACAGAGCAGAAGAAGAGGCATTTACGATGGAAGCGACATAGCTCACCAATGCATCACTATGAAATAAAGCAGAATTACGTTAATTGCACGGCACATCACAAAATGGCGGGGACACGTGTTCACACCACATTTGATAGCAAGCCAGCAAATTTTTGTCTCATTTATCAGAGTTCAAAATCATTATTTTCGAAGCGTTTAGAGCACTTCTTGGTACTATCAATTGTTTTTTTTTGTTCATAATATGCTTGATATTGGAGTTTGGAAAGATTTTGTCTACTGTCATACCACATACCATCGAACCATCTGTTGTATGAATGTAATCAGCATCTGCAGGCAGTAATACTAAAATATGTTCCATGAGTCTATATTTTCATAAGTCGCTTCATGAAGGTTTAACTATACTGAACAAATTGGGAAGGGCTTTCTGGACTTCTTGTAATAATTGTCTACTGATTGACTCATTCAGAAATAAATATGGAAAAAATACGGAGCTTAGATTCGCATTATGCTCGGCATAACCTAGATCGGCGTTTAAACAGATGGAGTTTCTATGAAGGAAAAGCCATGCACTCTCCTTTGCGTATTTCGATCTTATCTTCAAATTCCGCAGAAGTTTATAAAATCTGATTGCTTACCGAAGGTTTGTCTGATCTGGCTATTCTATTCTGGCTCCCAAGTAACAAAATTAATTTTATAATGCTTTTGACGAATTTCGCGCCAACTCGACCAGTGGTTGGCAACACCCTCTCAGAATCGAATGAAACTTGGTGGGCATAAAGACTAGGTTTTTATAAGCAACTTTGCATACTTAAATTTTCGAAAATTTTCAAGAGTAACATTTGAAGAGGGCCTAATTTTTTTTCGAAGAATTTTTTAAAATCGATGTAACTCAAAAATGACAAGACCTATAGAAAAGTGTTGTATGGGGGACTTTTAGAGAATTGTCCAAGCTTTCATGAAAAAATATTTTAAAAATTCTAAATACATTTTTACACGCTAAAAAATATATTTTTTAAATTAAAAGTCAATTTACAGAAAATGCCCACTTTTTTATGTTTTGAATTTTTTTTTCCAAGAAAGTCAATATTGTTGCCTAACTTTCCTCCATACATCACAAGATGGGCACTTTTAAGGAAAAAAAGTTTTTGTAACAAAAACTTTTTCATGTTATTTTTTTTAGCGTGTTGCGCATTAACTCGTACAGGATGTATCAAGAATCCTTATACCCATTTAATAACACTCAATGGACATTACAACTTTGTTTGATTGGGTGCCTTCTTTTTCTTGGCGTTACATCCCAACTGGAATAGAACCTGTTTCTCAGCTTGTTTTGATATCTGAATGCTTAAAACAGCATTCTGTTTGCTGAAATTGTATTATTGTGTGCCTAGAACCAGTGAACTAACATCATTATTAGAAGCGAATGATAAAGAATCGGTTTTATTTCAACAATGGCTAACCACTGATCGATGCAATTTGGAAACTATTACTAAGACTATAGACGAGTTTGTTCCGTATTTTGTAGAAAACGTTGATAATCTTATAACTCATGATTTCATTTATAAAGAACAATCCTCATTTTTGCGGGATAAAAAAGAATCTCTTAAACAGGGTGAAGTATTAACAATTTGTGTCTTTTCAGAAAATTATTCATTTATCATTCAAAATTCAGCTCAAGGTTACCATTGGAATAATTCTCAAGCTACCATTCACCCCTTTGAAGTGTACTACAGAAAAGAAAATAAGTTGGAAAACTTGAGCTTTATAATAATATCTGAAGTACTTACACACGATACAACAGCAGTTCAGTTATTTATATCAAAACTGCTGGATTTCATTAAACAATCGATTGATTTCTCAAAAATTACTTTCATGTCAGATGGAGCAGCAGCTCATTATAAGAACAAAAAAAAATTTGCCAGTTTGTGCAGTTTTCGGTCCAATTATGGATTGGAAGCAGAATGGCACTTCTTCGCAACTTCACATGGCAAAGGTCCATGTGACGCTGTTGGAGGTACTCTCAAGCGAATGGCAAAACGAGCAAGTCTTGCTCGAGATTATGGAAACACAATCACAACTCCTCGAGAACTGTATGACTGGGCAGTTAAACAGTCAGATATACATATAACAAAATTGAATTTCTGCTTTATTTCAAATGAACAATATGCACAAATGACGGATGAACTTGAAGAACTATACACATACAGTCACGTAAAAACAATACCTGGTACACAAAAATTTCATTCAATTGTGCCAATTTCTGAAAATCAAATTGAAGCGAAGAAGTTTTCGAATTCAAAAGATAATCCAAAAAAGTTTACTTTGTTTCAGATAGACTAAAGATCTAATATTCAAAAAACGTTACAATAGAATGTATTAAAGAAGGATGTATATATTGTAGAAAAGAAAATAATTGAATACACATATACATATGTACATATTTCATCAATACACAAGCGTTTTCATTGATATAAAACCCTAAAAGCAAATTTGTCTTGAGCCCTTTCCAATATCAAGCACGTTTTCAATGTCAAGCACGTTAAGATATTAAAAAAGTAGTTGAGCCCATTAAGTTTTAATGGATTGTCATTAGGATTCTGGATACATTACTGTACGAGTTAATGCGCAACACGCTAAAAAAAAAATAAAATGAAAAAGTTTTTTTAGAAAAAATTTTTTCCCTTAAAAGTGCCCATCTTGTGGTGTATGGAGGAAAGTTAGGCAACTATATTGTCTTTCTTGGGAAAAAAATTCAAAACATAAAAAAGTGGACTTTTTCTGTAAATTGACTTTTAATTTTGAAAAGATATTTTTTAGCGTGTAAAACATTTTTTTATATTTTTTAAATATGTTTTCTTGAAAGCTTGGACAATTCCCTAAAAGTCACCCATACATCACTTTTTTGTACAACTTATCATATTCAAGTTATATTTTTTGTGAAAAAAAAACGGTTAATGCGCAACACGCTAAAAAAACTAACATGAAAAAGTTTTTGTTAGAAAAACTTTTTTTCCTCAAAAGTGCCCATCTTATGATGTATGGAGGAAAGTTAGGCAACAATATTGACTTTCTTGGAAAAAAATTTCAAAACATAAAAAAGTGGGCATTTTCTGTAAATTGACTTTTAATTTAAAAAATATATTTTTTAGCGTGTAAAAATGTATTTAGAATTTTTAAAATATTTTTTCATGAAAGCGTGGACAATTCTCTAAATGTCACCCATACATCACTTTTTTGTACATCTTATCATATTCGAGTTATTTTTTGTGAAAAAAAAACGGTTAAAGAACTTTGACTCTTTTTAAATGTTAGTCTAGGTTAATTTTGAAAAAACAAAATACGCAAAGTTGCTTGAAAAGGTAAAGTCTTGAAACCTACAAAATTTCATAACATTCTGAGGGGGTGCTGCCAACCCCGAAGACGAGTTGGTGCGAAATTCGTCTTTTGAAGAATTCTTCAACACCTATTCTTAAAAACCGAACATAAACCAAATTGCTCTGCATTACAATGTCAAACCAATCATAAACCCGCTATAAGCCCAAAGAGGCCCATCCTAAGATAGTCTTGGAGAACTAATTTCAAGATTCTCTCAAAACCTGTTGTACTTCACAAGATGTCCTCTAGGCGAATTGGTTTCTACTTGCAGAGCTCTTCAAGTAAACGATAAAACGATTATAAAATTGTCAGTTTCTGTTGCTGCTGCAGCTTTTATTTTGGAAGATAAGTTAAATTGAGTTAGGAAAAAAACATCATGGAATGATACAATATTATATTCGGGATTAGTTTTTAATACGATTGGGGATGTTTCCGTACTGTAACAAGGTTGTCAACTGCCAAGCGGAATTTATCGTATATATGTTGCAAGATGCTTCCAAAAATTCCAAAAACGCGCTTAGAGAAAAATGCGATAATCAAATATTTAAAATTATTATTTCAGGTCACGAGAGCATTTTTCATGAGTTTTCTCAACATGGCTTCCGTTGTAGTCCGCGGAGACGCCATTAGTTTTCGGTGATTTTAACCAACATCACCATAAGATCGCCTTAAATTCCTTTCTACTGAAGCAAGAGTTGCAAGCATAACTCAAAAGTACTTAGATTTATAACATTCTCCACCAAAAAACCGTCTTTAATTTATTTCAACTTAACAAAGGGTAAGAAGTGTTACTCAAGAGTATTCTTATTTATGACGTTCTTGATGAGGATGTATGCAAACTTTGCCGAGAACGTCATAAATCTTGTATATCAAATAGTAAACAAATGAATTAGAATGAACTTAGATTTTGTATTAATAGGTAGAACGAAACATTTCAAAATTCTGTTTTGCGGCGCAAAAGTTTTGCATTCGGTTTCATACTAGTGATACCGCATACCCCTAATCTCTCGCACCCGTACGCGCGCAAGAAGGAATCGACGACAAAGACGACGGACGGCAAAAAACGCTGCTGGGGTTCCTTGTTTTTTTTTCTACACACTAGTGTCCATGTCCACTTGCCAGAGCCGGATTTACAAATGTGGGGGCCCGGGGCCACAGTGTTGTGAGGGCCCTCTTTCTAAAGGATATATTTTTGCTAATATAGAATGGAAAAAATCGCGAAAACAAACGAATGTACTATTGTCGTTGTGGAAGATTTTAAATCTTATTACAAAAAAAAATTCTACCCATTCATTAGTAATATTCAGATTTGATTCTAGTGTAAAAACAATGATACAAGAAATAACGTAAAGTAAAACAATTTTTTTTCGCGAGTTAGCTCGTGGCATAACATTTTTTACACAGACAGTAAGACAGAGTAATGTGAAGAAGAATTTATAGCAGAGATCTTCGAGAATTTTTGAGTTAATTTGTAATGCAATCGCAGAGGTTTTTGCGCAAGCTTTAAAAAGTATTTCTAGCGCAATCCTTAGAGAAGTTTTTAGCGATCTCCCAAATACATTTTCGAAGAATTTCTGTAATCAACTTCTGGTAAAACTTTATGGATATGTTATAGAGCTATTAAAAAAAGGAACTTCTAATATATTTGCTAAATTCTAATATAGCTGTAATACAGTAACTATTTGTGAAAATTTAGCGATAATCTGTTGTGAGTTCATGACGATGCTTCTGACTTCAAATCATGTACTTGTTTTTGATTTTTTGAGAAATTTCTAGAAAATTGTTGGTGGAGATCTAAGATGATTTTTAGGCCGAATGAAAAAAATCAGAATTTCATCATCTATTGATATTTTCCACAAATTTCTCCAGCAATTTCCTATGAGTTTTGTCAGAAGTTCACCAAAATTACATCTCTAATTCAGAAATAAAATGTCTTAAGAACTGAAGAAATACAGACCGAAACTCTTCGAAATAACCCTTTTATGCGGATTATTTTAAAGAGTTCCGGTCTGTGTTTCTTGCTAGAGTTTCTCTAGTACAGAAATAAACACGAATATTCAGCAGGAACTTTTTGGCTCTCCATTCTACACAGTTTTGGAAATTTCCTGAACTCAGAAGAAGATTTTTACCAGGGCTCTTGTTAGACATCATGTGCAATTGCAGAAGACTGATTTATTAATTCAAATGAAATATTGTTATCAAGTTTTAGAGGAAGTTTGTTGGACAGTTAGCTATATTATTTTCAATTAGGCTCAAACCGAAGAAAATCAATCTACTTCTGCCACAGTGCTTGAATCGTCAAAGGGACGGATGACAAATAATAAATGTATTTGATGTAAATTAAAGAAAACCTTTAAACTTATCGGATTTGTTAAAAAAAAATCATGAATTTTTCGAAGGAGGAAGTAACATTAGCAAAAAAAAAAATGAAATTTTTGTCAGCCTTAAACCACAACACGTCATACACATCCTTAGAAAATTTTATAGTTTTACATTTTCGGGAAGTAAGATTTTGTGGGGGCCCCTAAAATGTGGGGGCCCGGGGCCATGGCCCCCCTGCCCCCCCCGTAAATCCGGCCCTGCCACTTGCATACAAGAAGCAACGACATGTATGCGTGCATGTGTGAAACATCAACCAGCCAGCAGCAGCAGCACATGTGTTTCCAAATCGACTCTCTCGCGCGCCTTGCGCGCGCTCTCTCCCAGTCACACTCTCGCACACACTTCCCCTCCTCGGGACGCTCATTCACGGCCGGCGCTTCCTTGCGTCTCGCTGACAACAGGACAGCCAGCACCAGCACGTCAGAACGATTCCATCCGTCGTACGGAGGACTTCGTGGACGACGGCGCCGATCGCGCCTTGAAGATCCAACTGGCAGAGCAGACTCAATCATGTGTGTGCGACTGCTAGGCGAGCGTGTGTGCACCATCTAACGGTACCTACCGTCGTCGTGTGTGCTGCTGCTGCTGTACCGTACGGCTACGGCAAGAAAGTGTATCCGTGAGGAGGACCACAAGAAGGATGAATGAGACGGAGCGTACGACGACGTCGTTTGAATGGGTTTGTTGGTGTAATTGAAGAGCGGCAATATATCGGTCAAAGGAGCGCTGCTGTGATTTGAACGGGACGGGATGCTATTACTGATTCTAGTAGTTTGAAGTTTTTTTTTTCTGAAACAGAACTCCATGGAAGCTGGGGCAGGGGTAATTATGGTCACAAAACAAAACTTGCTAATTGAAAATGAACTTTTTGTTTTCAGCATGAGCGCATGTTTGTGTGCTTAGCAAGGAAATCGCTTAGTCCGAGATTAACTGAACAGACCTTAAACATATCAGATATAGGTGTGTACTTTTTTAGAAAGCAGAGAAGAACTAGTAATGAGTTCTTAAATATTTTCTGTAAAAACAGAAAAAAATGCATGTTTCAATTTTCATAATACTTATGAAGAATTTATAACACCAGTCATTTGGAGTCCCTATGGAGTAAAAAGTTAGGGTATTGCATTTGGATTTTAGTGGGGTTTTGGGGGCAATTTCAGAGGTGTTTCGTGGGATTTCAAGTTTTAAGGCTTCAAGGAGCTTCAGGGACATCTTGAGGCTTAGGAAGGTCAAGTAGATAGAGGGGACTTTAAGAGGGACTTTAGGAACGTTTCGATGAGTTTCAGGGGTGCTTAACCCTGCTTTTTTTTAGAAATTTTATTAGAAATTATTTAGTACATATAAGGAATATTCTGTCTGTACAGTGTTTCTGAAGACGGTGACAACTAAATAAAAACCCGTTTACACCCAAGGTGTCAAATATTAAAATCTCCATATAAATTTGTTATCACCACTCAACTAAAATAGACATGATTTCACGAAAAATGGGAAGTCTAGTTGTAGTTGCACAAGAAAAAAAAATTCTCGACGTCTGATAAGTTTCTCATGCTCTATTTCAGCACAGCTTTTATGCTTGATTGATTTGATTTGATTCAGATTGATATTCATAGTCCTCGTAGGAATTCCAGGAAAATTATCTGGAGGAATTCAGAATAATAAAAAATCCAAAGAGATATCATAGCAGAATACTGGGGCTCGTGGCGCAGCACGTGTGACCGTTCGCTGCATAAGCGGATGCTCGTGGGTTTGATTGTCAGCCCCGGCACTTGCAAGTTTTCGTAAGGTCCTTGAAGAAATCCCTGGAAAAACCCAGGGAGAAATGCTAGAAAACATCCGGGGATTTCAGGATAGAATTTTTGGAGGAATCCCTTAAAGAATCCAGAAGGAACCTTAGCAGAAACCACAAAGCAACCCATGAAAGATTCCTTGAGCACCATAGAGAAACCTATAAAATCACTGAAATAATCCCAGGAGAAACCTTGAAAGGAATCTCTGAAAGAATGTCAGGAGAAATCCTTGTAAGAATCTTATGAAAAATCATTGTAGGAAATCCAAGAAGAAAAACCCAGATTAATCCACCTAGTGGTGATAGTGCCTTTCTCGTCGAATATGTACTCAAGAGCTATAAGCCGAAGTGTTCCTGAATTCTGAGAATACTCTAAAATGGAACAAATCTCATTTTCTACTTTTGTCACAGTGCTCGTTGACTTATCAATGGGGGAGTAGAGTTGATAAAAAATTAATGTATTTGATGAAAAAATACCCAAACAATTAAGCTAGGCGGATTTGGTAAGAAATCGGATTTGGTAAGAAATTTTCTGGAGGACTCTAATTTCACTTTAAAATTTAAAAAAATATTGGTTAAGGGGGTTTAGGGGCATAATGGACACCCCAAGCAAATGAGTACGTTAGGCCTGTATAAAAGAGAAAAACTTAACATATTATTAGTTGGCTTACAACTTCAGTTTGTTTCCTACGTATTTCAATCATTTACAGCAGGTAGAATGTCTTTATTGTGAAGAAATAATGGATTGGCTGGCAGAGAAGGTACTAGGCGAAATGGACACCCATCGGGGCATAATGGACACCCCTGCATATTTTATGCTAATTTTTTGATTACATCGATCTGTTAAGTAATTTGCCCACGGAGATCGATACCACAGATAAAATACTCCATCTTAGACGAGTTTGCAAAACAAATAAACTTTAGGCTAAAATAATCCAATTGATTTTTTCCAAACACTCTTAAACGCATAAGAGTATGCAATGTACGTACATGCATTCGTAATTACCAGTGTTCTTTTCGCCCCAAATCGACTACAACATTGAAATTTCTATTTTGAGTAAATTCTAATCACAAATAAAATATTTTATACATTGCTAAATCTACGTATACATGCAGATAAGGTAGCAATTCAATGGTTTTTATGGTGGACACACTCAAACACTCGTAATACCTTATTTGCTGCTCCATTGAAATTGTAAGAATCTCACCATATGAAAAACATATTTCAATTTCAATGATATTTAGGTTACTTTAGAGGCATATGAATGTTACTTTTGAAAAGTAGGACGTTGACTTGTTCCTTTACACTTATGCATTAGAAGTTTAGCATAAAAGTCAACGGTTTCGGCAAAAATAGGGGTGTCCATTTCGCCCCGGGTGTCCATTATGCCCCGATCTCCCCTATTTATTTGTGTCTTTCCTCAAAATGATGAATGCCCAGTAAAATTTCCAAGGGGGACCCCTCTTGACTTAAGAGAAAATCGAAATTTATGTCAGCCTTATTCAGAAAAGCAACAATTATATCAAAGCCATAATCGAATTTGGAAACTTATTGATGGCTCATATTCCGAAGTAATGTATTATGTTAAACGTATAAGCAGAGTTGAAAAATATCAAACCAATCAGTTGACTGCTTGACCACCTTCACTAGTACTGGATGCCGATCATTATCAACATATTTCGGCAATTTTTTTCTGCACGCTTTAGCCTTTATTTTATTATCGTTGGTTATAAGATTTATGTAAAATTTGACAAAAAAAAGTGCAAGCTAGTAAAATTTATCATAACAAAACCCATTCAAATTTTAACCATGTTACAGAGCGCGAGGGCTCAACCAGTTGCATCAAAATTGTGTTTAGTAATTTCAACCGCAAAAGGGGATTGATACTATGAAATTAAAATTTCCCCATACAACGTTGATTCATCCTGCTATATAATTACGTCTCAGGAATCTAAAATGGTGTGATTTGACAAGATCGACTTAATTTTTATCAAGATTTGACTCTTTTACGCATATTTATCGCTTGCATTGATTTTGTTCATCTTCGTAATTTCAGCGATGAATCTAGTTCTGATTCTGCAATACTGCTGGTAATCTTAGGTGTGGTCAGAGACTATTTTATTGCTGCCCGTTTATCTGGTTATCCAACATTATTGATGATTCGATGTTTCATATGCATGGGTTCGGTTCACTTTTTTTACCGGCCACTTCCGGCAAGACACCTGGACCCGGTTCCGGAACACAACCGGTTCAGGTATGTTATTTGTGGATTGATTAGTAATTAGGGGCTGTCCATAAACCACGTGGAAATTTTTTTTGGGACTTTTCCTTCCTGTCAAATGCATGGGTTATGTTCACTTTTATATTTGGCCACTTCCGGAAGGACACCCGGAACCGGTTCCGGAACACGGTTCAGACATAGTCTGAGACTA